>NW_006399935.1:2018648-2027319 GCF_000299155.1 Elephantulus edwardii
GTTCTGACGACTGCCTCCTGGTCCAAGTATAAGTTTTGCATCAGAACGATCAAGTGTTCTGGGATTCCCATTCTTCTCAGAGTCAGCCATAGCATCTTTCAATATTGTGAAACAAGGCTTAAATTTGTTTTTCAGTTCTCTCACTTTGAGAAATGCAGCCGAGCGAGTTCTTCCCTTTAAATTCTCCAGTTACAGCTCTCTGAATATTCCACTATATTCTTTGCTTTGTCCTTCTGAGCTGCTCTTTGAAATTTTCTGTTTATCTCTGTTACTTCAGCATGTTTTCCTTTTGTTTTGACTTCTGGATGCTCCGTTGCAATTTTTAGTGTCTCTTCTGACATTCATTCTGATCTATCCTTTCTCCTGTTTTACTGAGTGCTTAAAATATGCATTCTGGGCATTGCATCATTTCTCTGAGAGAATACCTGCCATGATATCTGCATATTGTCTTGTCCTTAGGGTTTGCTTTTAGAACATACTCAAATTCTCTGTGAGTTTCTTGTGCTAGGAGGTTGATTTACATGTTGTTGTTCTTAAGATCTTATACACATATATATTGGCTTGTTTATTTTCTGCTCTTATGCTCTTATGAGTATAATTTTTGTTTATCAGATGCCAAACATCTGAGATTAAGATCGACCCAGAATAAGGACTGACCAGTTGTTACGAGTTGTAATTAATTTAAGTGCTCATATGCAGATAACACAATCCTGTTTGCTGAAACTGAGGAGGACCTCAGTCAAGAAGACAAAGATTCTCACCACTGGACCAATTGGCAGCATCAGGATGGATGGTGAAGAGATTGAGATTGTACACAGCTTTAGTTTGCTTGGCTCCACAGTCAACACTCTTGGCACCAGCACCCAGGAAATTAAAAGATGTATTGAGATGGGAAAATCTGCTGTTAGGGACCTCTCCAAAGTACTGAAGAGCAATGGTGTCACTCTGGAGACTAAGGTGCATCTGATACAGGCCATGGTCTTAGCAATCACTTGCTATGTATCAGAGAGTTGGACAATGACAAAGGCGGATAGAAGAATCGATGCCTTTGAGCTGTGGTGCTAGAGAAGAATATTGAATGTACCATGGACTGCTAGGAAAACAAACAGATTCATCCTGGAGAGGGTTAAACTAGGCTGCTCCTTGGAGGCAAGGATTCTGAGGCTTTGTCTGACATACTTTGGACATGTTACGAGGAGAGACAAGTCCTTGGAGAGGGCTGTCATGCTTGGGAGGGTGGATGGATAGCGCAAAAGTGGAAGAAGACTCTCTATGAGGTGGATTGATTCAGTGACTGGGATAATCAGAGTGGGTGTGTTGGAGACAGCGAGATTGGCACACGACAGAGCAGGGTTTAGGGCTGTTGTATATATGGTTGCTACGAGTCACAGTCACTCGATGTTACATAACAACAACAATTTGCACACGGAAGCTGGACAATTATTATGGAAAACTGAAGAGTAAAGAAATGGATGCTTTTGAAATATGGTCTTAGCAAAGAATATGAAATAAATCATAACTTTCAGAAGGATGGCCCCATCTCTCTTCGTATAAGCACTGCCAGAATATTGCTTAGGCCTGAGGATGGTGTGATTTCATCTCACATATTTTTATACATATTATCTAGAGGGATTGGAACGGGACCTTTGGCAGCCTAGTGGTAAGAAGCTGCACTACAATCCCAAAGGTATGTGGTTTGAATACACCTGCTGCTCTATGGGAGCTCCTCTCATGCCGTTTACTGCCTCCGAAAACCCGCTGGAGGTTATAGTCAGTTATTGGTCAGTTCTGACTCAACGACACACAATAACAAGCCTGGGAAAGGATATCATAATTGGTAATGTAAAATATCAGCCAAAAAAAATTAACTCCTCAAAAAGACAAACTGATTTAGTGGCTATAAGAATGGGTTCATGCATAGCTGTACTTGCGAGGATGTCACAAGATTGAGCAGAGTTTGTTGTTGTTGTTGTTACAAATGAAGTTACTATGAGTTAGAATAAGAATTACAGAAGAAAGATCAGTTCTCTTGACATGTTATCTTGGAGAAGAATATTGACTATCCCATGGACTGCTGAAAGAACAAATGAGTCTGTCCGGGAGTTCAGTGACCGAGGTGTTCCTTAGAGAGAAAGCTGCTGAAACTTTGTCTCACATGCTTTGGACGTGTGGTCAGGAGGGGTCATAGTTCTTACAAAAAGATAATCACACTGAGAAAGATAGAGAATAAGAGAAAGACAAGAAGACTCTGAACAGTATGGATTGACACAGTGACTGTCACAATAGGATCAAGCTTATCAGAGATCGTGAGAAAGGCACGGGATCCGGTAAAATTCCCATCTGCTGTTCACAGGGTCACTATGAGTCCTAGTGGACTTGGTGACACGTAACAACAAAAACAAAAGCGTCCAGTCACAAATAACTGGATACCATCTAACAACAAAAACCTTTTGGAAGTAGATGGACAGATTTTCTTCCAAGGTGAACTCATACCGCCATCCTCTCTGTTAATATAAAAAAACTTAACTGATTGAACTACTGTAGAATCAAACACTAGCAGGCACATAGCAATTGATTGTGGGAAATTGTAGACAAATTTGCTCTCTGTCCGTCTACACTCTATTCTGTGTGCTGGAAGGAGTGGAAGGCTGTCCTCCATGGGGAGCATTAACAGACTGTTTTGCTTTCTTCTTTCCAACTGGTTTTGGCCCATTGCACTTGGAAGGAGAGAGAAGAGCAAAAGTGAGGTTGAGGGAAAGGGTTAGGGCCAGGACGTGGGCCAGGAGGATGACCACGGCCAGGGCCAGGGTTAGGACTGGGCCAGGGTCAGTACTGGGACTAGGGCCAGGACAATGACCAGGGCTAGGGCCAGGGTTAGGACCGGGCCAGGGTCAGAACCAAGGCCAGGGCCAGTACTGGGACTAGGGCCAGGACAAGAACCACGGCCAGAGCTAGGGCCAGGGCCAAGACCAGGGCCAGGACCAGGACCAGGGCCAAGGCTCGAGCCAGGACTATGGCTAGGGCCAGGGCTAGGGCTAGGGCTAGGGCTAGAAGTAGGGCCACGGCCAGGGTCAGGGCCAGGGCCAGGGCCAGGGCCAGGGCCAGGGTCAGGGCCAGGGTCAGGACAGGGGCCAAGGCCAAGACCAGGACCAGGGTCAGGATCCAGGATTTATTTCTCCAACTCCTTCATTTCCATATGAAAAGTCTGAATATCCAGGCAATGCCTGGAATTTTCTATGGCAAGAGAGGCCTTTCCAGATTTAACTACTGCTTTATTTTTCATTTTCTCAAGCCAAGGAGAGATAATTTAGGTGCCATGACATTGACTTCAACTCATCAGCAATCCTGTGTGGACAATGGATCGAACCCTTGCCCTGTCCTGTACCATCTTCATGGTCTCCCCCATATTCACGCCCATTACTACTCTGTTATTGTTAGTCCAAGAAGCCTCGTTATTCAGTGGTTGTTTCCACTGAACCTGCCAACACCTACATGAGTTGTTCCTTACCTAAATCCTTCGTATTGAACTCTTTTGACTATACTGCCTTCTTTCTGCCAAATCACCAGCCGATATTCCTCAGGACACTATTCTTAGTCTGCTCATTTTAACAAGACATCATTTTTTAAATCATCTGTCAAGAAGAGGAAACTATGCTTCACAAAAAGCCAGGGAAATGTTCTTTACAAACACATGAAACCCCAAACCCAAACACCACATCCTCCTCTGTCAGTCTTTTAAAGAGAATTCTTTCTTTACCAACTTCCCACACTCCAAATAGTGATATTTTATCTGTGCAGTGACTGGATATATGGTGACGTTGCTTGATCTGCAGGATCAAGAGAAAGAAAGTTAGGTAAAGTCCAGCATCCATTCTATCATAAAGCATCCTAGATTTGCTGCCCAGTAGCTCAGGTTGGCACCTGATGCAAATGGTGTTTATGACCTGACTTATTTGAAGTCAACTGAATCTTGCCCTTAGAATACTCTATTACTGACACAATAGCTGTGACAATGGACTCAAATCAATGATACAAAGATGGTTCAGGACTGTGTCTATAAGGCATTTATAAGTTGATAAAGGCAATAAAGAATTATAATTTTGCTTAGCGCTTAAAATGTGCACCATATTTTCGGTGAACTCTGCGTACTAAGTTGTTTATTCCTTACAACTATCATTAACTCATTTGACAGATAACAAAACAAGTACAAAAAGGCTGAATGGTTTATCCAAAGTTAACCAATGGTTAATGAAGAAGCTGGACTGTAATTGTGTTGTTCCATTTCTCTTTTCCTCTTTTACATAAACATTTCTCACAATAACCATCAAATCTTGCTGCCTAAACCTTCTCATGTTCCATTCTCTTTGCAAAACTGCCCTAATAAAAGTTTATCATACGTCTCCCTTTTGCAGGATTTAGTAGGTGTCTCGAATTGTGAAGTGCTCAACTTCTAACCAAGAGGTAGTTGTTTGGTGTTACCTAGAGGCAATTTAGAAAGAAGACCTGGCAATCAGATTTCAGAACATCACAGCCATGAAACTTCTGGAATAGAGTCGGCATCTATCGGTTCTCCATGAACAGACTCTACGTGATTACAACTGGCTCTCCATCTCTGGTGGTTCTTATTGAGGTTAAATAGTCACTTCTCATTCTTATGTGGTGTAGATAGTTGATTTTTTTGGTGTTAGTTATAGATAATTGGCTTCCAGGGTTTTGTAGGGTTTATTTTTTTCCTCTTTTTTCTAACCTTGAGGAGGACATGAGGTGTTTGCTACAAAAGGTCTAGGACTGCAATCTTCAATATGAATTGAAGCTTAACATCAAGAAAACAAAGATTATCACGGCTGAAGCTTCATGATAGAGAAGAGACTGAAATTGTCAATAACTTTAGCTTGCATGAATCCATAATCAACCTCATGGCCCAGTAGTCGGGAAATCAGAAGACACATTATATTTGGAAACTTTGCTGAAGAGCAACAATGCCAGTCTGTATCAGGTGCACCTAACATAGGCCGTAGTCTTTGCAACTACTTGCTATGCATCCGAGAGCTGGATGATAACTAAAGATGATAGAAGAATTGATACCTTTGAGCTGTGGTGCTGAGAAGAGTGTTGAATATACCATAGACTGCCAGGTTAACAAACAGGTTTGTCCTGGAGAGGGTGAAACCAGGTTGCTCCTGGAAGGCAAGGATTTTGTAGCTCCATCACATGTAGTTGGGCACATGACCAGGAAGAACCAGTCCTTGGAAAAGGATATCATGCTTGGAAAGGTAGAGGGAAAGCACAGGAGAGGAAAGATGGATTGACTCGGTGGCTGGAGAAATGGGATTAGGTCTGTAGGAGATGATGAGATTGGCTCAGGATAAGTCAGAGTTCAGAGATAATGTACAGAGAGTCACTATGAATCACAGGCAACTCAGTGGCACATAACAACAACAACCTTGACCTCTGATTTAGCTCTTATAGTCATCATACTACTAAGTGGATATCTAGAGTTATTTCATTTTATTGGATCTGTTATCAACACCTATAGAAGCAATTGTAAAATCAAAAGGCATACTGCAGTGAACAAATATACTGTAAAGAATCTCTTTAAAGTGCTAAAGAGCATGGATGTCAGTTGAAAGACTAAGGTGTGCCTGATTCAAGCCATCATGTTTCCATAGCTTCACATGCATGTGAAAGCTGAAAAATTAATAAAGGAGATAAAATTCAAACAGAGAATAAGGAAAATGAAGAACCTTTGAATTGTGTTATTGATGTGTAGTCAATGAATTCACTATGAACTGCCAAAGAATAATCAAATCCATTTTGGCAGAAATATAGCAAGGGGCACCTTAGAAGCAAGTATGGTGAATATCTCATGTATTTTGAGCTTGCTGCCAGGAGACACTCGTCCTTGGGGATATAAACCCTCCTGAGAAAAGCAGAGTCAGTGGTAAAAAAGGGAGGTCCTCACCTAAATGCATTGACACATTGACACAAACAACGGACTTGAGCATGGATGAGATTGTGAGATGTGAGAATAGGACAAGATACAGCAAGGTTTTGATCTGTTGGTCATACAGTTGCTATAAGTCATTGTTAACTTCACAGCACCTAACACCACCAATAAGCATCTTAACGGTTAATTTACACGAAACCAAATTTTGTCTGTTCTCTCCAAACCTGCTTCCTCCCAACAAAAACAAAGTCAAAGTAATTATCCTGGAGTTTGAACCTGAAGGGAAGGGATGAATTCCCGTTTCAGGAGTCTGGGAGGAGACATTCCCCGGACCCCATGAGCCTAGCCAGGATTCAGCCTTGAACAGGAATTATTAACTCTAGAAGTAAATATGGGGATCATAAAAGCTCTCAGCCCTAGGAGCAGAGTAAATTCCGAGGCGCCAGCCAGTCTCCAAGACCCCCAGCTTTATTGGGGCAGAGGCAAATAATTAACAAATTTACATGCCCTCTGAGAAGCAGCTCATGAAGCACAGGTGGGAGGGGGCGAACGAGATAAGCCCGCCAATCAGAAACCGGGCCACGTGGCCGAGTATTTCAACCACCAATCGCATTCCCCATGACCCCGCATCAAAACAGCCATATAAACAAGAGATGGGCGGGATCGAGGTCTCTCCGACTTCTCCGTGGCTGCAGTGTTGGGAGGTGGGGGGGAGGGCTCTCTAGAGAAATAAACGTGTTCATTGTATATTGCAGACATGGATTGAACTCATTTCGGGGCATTTTCGTTGGGCATAACAAACCAATTCCTAGTTGGCTCTCCAGCAAGTCTAAGAATAAATTGGGCATCTTTTTCACAAGGAGCAACTGGTGTATTAGAACCACTTGCCTTTGGATTGGCAGTACAACTTTTTACCACTAGGCCACCAGAGGTCACTGTATTCTCCTGTAGCATGCTCTATCTCAAAAAAATTACATTATACAAAATGGGTGACCCTGGAGGACATTATGCTGCGTGAAAGATCTCAGTCACAAAGGAACAAATACTGCATAACGCCACTGTTATAAAACAGGACTGACATCAAGGGTTGGGGGGAATCTAAGAAAAGATGGGATAAATAATGTATACCACACTGAAACAGATGAGGAAGAGAACTGTTTTAAAGGAATATATGAATAGGTATTATTTTCATGTCAAAAGTCCAGAATGAGACTTTAAAAGGAGTGGACTTAGGAGGAATTGTATAATAATGAAAGGGTTGGGGTTTTTTGGTTGGTTTTTTTGTGGGTTTTTTTTTTTTTTCAAAGAAAAAAACAACTTTGGGGAGGGGTGTGCAGGGAGGAAAATGTGCAACAATGAATGAATGGAAATCTAAAATCTCTATAAACTTTCATTAATTTTCAATTTAAAAAAAATTACTCCACCATTGACCTAATTGAATAAATTCAGGAAGTGGTATCTCCTTCATATCATGGATTAAATTCTATCCCCAGACCTGTAGGAATTCGAAGCCCTCTACCGGTGGCTCTTTCCCAAGAAAGGTGATCCAGGTGAATGTGGAAATTTTTTTATTAATTTCAATGAACATTTACAGAAATTTTGGATTTTCATTCATACATTGTAGCACTTTTCTCCCACCCCCAGCCCCCTACCCCCAGTTCGCTCTTCTCTTTGAAAAGTAAAAGAAAAATTCCTTCATTGGTATACAATCCCCCCGCACCCACACCCCCACTCCCACCCCCACCCCGAGTATACTCCACCCTGCATCCTTCCTGGACGTGGAAATTATTGAATATCACATCAGGGTTGGTCAATGGTAGACGGGTGTTGAATGCTGTAGGCAAAAGTAGGAAGGGATGGTGGTGGAGTAAGGAAAGGGTGGATTAAAAAAAAAAACCCAAAAACCAAAAAAAAACCACTAAAACAACCAAAACCAACAATAACAACATGTAGTGGGGGTAGACAGCAACATTGAATCTATTGGTCATTTTTCTAACTGGGCAAATGACTTTCATCTGCTGTTTTCTGTGGAATGCTTGTCTGTCAGATATTATTATGTATATTTAAAGATTAAGACAGACTAGAAAGAAGGATTGGCCATCCACTTCTGAAATGACAGGCCTTCAAAAACCCTATGTACAATGGAGCGCACTTAGACTATCATTTGGACTAACAGACATGGCAATTGAAACTGAGATCTTAGAAAGGGAAACACAGAGAAAGAGGAATAGCTGTAAGCAGACTCTAGTGATTGGAACATGAAACGTGAGAAGCATGAATGTAGGAAAATTGGACACTGCTAAGAAAGAAATGGAACGCCTAAATATTGACATACTAGGTATTGGCGAAATGAGATGGCTTGGCATGGGACATTTTGAACCACACGATCATATGATGTACTACGCTGGGGATGAAAAGGTGAGAAAAGAATGGGGTTGGTTTCATAATTTAAAAAGTCATTCCTAGCTCTATCCTGAAATACGATGTGGTGAGCGATAGGATAATATCCGTACACATACAAGGTAGTCCAATGAATACCATTATCATTCAAATATATGCACCAACAACTAGAGCCAAAGAGGAGGAAATAGAAGATTTCTACCAACTTTTGCAGTCAGAAATTGATCAAACATGCAATCAAGATGCATTGATAATAATGGGTGACTGGAACGCAAAGGTTGGGAACAGGGAAGAAGGATCAGTAGCTGGAAAACACGGGTTTGG
>NW_006399935.1:2027419-2033479 GCF_000299155.1 Elephantulus edwardii
ACCTTAGTCTCCAGAGAGACACCATTGCTCTTCAGTACTTTGGAGAGGTCCCTAACAGCAGACTTTCCCATGGCAATACATCTTTTGATTTCCTGACTCCTGGTGCCAAGAGTGTTGATTGTGGATCCAAGCAAACTAAAGCTGTGTACAACCTCAATCTCTTCACTATCCATCCTGATGCTGCCAGTTGGTCCAGTGGTGAGAATCTTTGTCTCATTGACCTTGAGCCTCAATCCATATTGTAGGCTGCAGTCCTTGACCCTCTGTAGCAGGTGCTTCAGGTCCTCCTCAATTTCAGCAAGTAGGGTTGTGTCATCTGCATAACGCAGATTGTTAATAAATCGTCCACCAATCTTGAGCCCACATTTCTCCTCATAGAGCCCAGCCTCCCGGATAAACTCTTCTGCATATAGATTGAAAAGGTATGGAGATAGGACGCATCCCTGGCATACGCCCTTCCCAATTTTAAACCATGCAGTGTTCCCTTGCTCTGTTCTGATGACTGCCTCCTGGTCCAAGTATAGATCTAATATACAAATGTAAAAAAAAAATCTTGGAAATAAATAAGGAAGACTGGAGCACGGAGAGGACAGAAGGAAGAGCCACATCTGTTGACTCTGACTGTAGAGACATCCGCATTGATTCTGGGCAGCTTCCGCCTCAGGAAGCACAGTGTCCAGGTGAGGGGTGGGAGGGTATTGATCTACAGAGACAAGCAGGAGGATGCAACAGAAATTAGAATCGTGGCCAAAGTTGAAGACAGAGCACGGCCATGAGTAGACAGTTCATTCTCCTCTAGACCCTTCGTTGGCATCTCAGGGCGTCTTGGGTAAACACATATATCTGCTAACCAAAAGATGAAGGTTCACACCCACCCAGAGGTGCCTTGGAAGCAAGGCTTGGCAATCTCTTTCCAAAAAATCAACCATGAAAACCCTGTGAGCACAATTCTAGTTCTACTCTCTCTGCGTGGGAACACCATGACAGTCAACTCAAGGGCTGCAGTAGAGGGAATTGTATATGGATCTTGTAAACACGGCCTTGTGATTCCAACAAAATAATTGTGTGCGGCTATGGAAACAGATGGGATGACTCCACAGATAAAAACCACACAAGGTCTGTCCAAAGACAGGGGAGAAAGAAAATACTAAAAGGACTGTCAGACAAGATTCTGGATCTTGCTCTGGGATGTGAAGTAGCTAAAGTAAAAGAAAGAAATGATGGAGAGAGAGAGAGCTGAATAGAAGATTTCTAAGGGCAGCTCAAGAAGACAAAGTAAACTATTATGTTGAAATATTAGAACACATGCAGTTAGAGAACTGAAAGAGGAAAAAATGCTCTTCTGCATTTCTTATGCTAAAAAAACTAAAGCTCAAATTCAAGTTTGGAGTTGCAAAGTTGAAGGATACTATGAACAGTTTTATTTATACATGAAGCATCAAAAGAAGATAGAAAGAAAACGCTGCATGACTATACCAAAAATAATGGGTCAATGCACAACCATTGCAGTAGGTAACAAATGACTAAGAAGTTATTATACATTTATTTCCTTCCTATGCTGACCCTCTAATTTTCCAAGCATGACGCCCATCCCCATAATTGGGGATTGACTTATAGAACGGAAGAAGAGTGCAAATTGCCCATTTTTCTCCAGCAGAGTGCCTGGTGGATTTGAAACATGTTGGTAGCTCAACTCTTCATCCCTAAGCCAACAGAGCTCTGCTAAGCAAAATTATAGAACCACCCTGGTGTGCCTGGAAATTTTCTCCACTTAGTAACTTACATCTGTCAAAACAGAACCCAAGTCAAGCTCATGTGATATTACCACCCCCTTGTGGTCAAAGCCTTTCCGTTACTCAGCCTTAATTCCTCCAAAGGGCGGGGGATCTGTCTTGGCAAAAGTGTAACCAGAATGTTCTTTACAATAAGCAAGGATGGTGAAATTCCATCTCACTTACTTTGTTCATGTTATCAAGGGTACCAGTCTTTGGAAAAAGACATTATTCTGCGGAAAGTAGAGAGAAGGTCAACAAAAGAGGAAGACCCTCGTGTAGATGAATTGACATAATTCTGTGTGACGCAGACTGTAGCAATGGGCTTAGTCATGATGGAATTGATTAGGATGGCGCAGGATAGGCGAGGTTCTGCCTTTGTTCACAGAGACACTGTGAGTCTTAGTTGACTAGATGGCACTTAACAGCAATAACAACTCACGGTGGTCAAATCAGAAACAACTTGTAACTGGCCCTCTGGGAGGTTTTTGGAGGATGTGAATCATCTTTCTCTTATGGAGAAACTGGTGGATTTCAGCTGCCAGAGAGAGATAGCTTTTGAATTAGCAGCGCAACTCCTCATAGACTATGCCACCGGAGCACTGGTTAATGAGGAGAACTGCATCTTCCATTATATATCCATGTGATCCATGTGAAGGGAGTCCTAGTGGCTAGTGTGTAAAGCTAATAACAGAAAGGTCGATGGTTCAGATCCATCCGCCTCTCCTAAGGAGAAAGATGGGCAGTCCCCTCCTGTAAAGCAGTTTTACAGCCCAGAAAACTCAATGGATGGTCTCATGACTTGACTGCAGTGGGTATGTCTGTATGAAGGAGCCATGACTTTATCTTCCCATTTGACAATTATCCTTCAACAAAGTTAATTAACTTACCCAAGTACACACTGCTCACAAGGGTCTTAAGTACATTCTTGCTCTGGAACTCGCAATCTCAGGCTTCAAGAAATGAGACAAGGACCCTGGGAGGTTCAGCTCTCTCTCAGTAGTCAACCTTTGGTGGTTTTTATTGCTCAAGTGGTGGTAATTAGCTTTGCTAAGTGAGTTCCGGTTCAGTCCCAAAGGCACGTGGTTCCACTCTGCTGCTTCTCAGGAGAAGGATGGCAAACTCCTCCCGATTGATTTAAGCCTCTGAAAGCCTGCTGGAGGCTCAGCTGTGAGCTGGTTTGACTTGAGGGCTCATAACAACAATAATAACAACAACAACAACAATAACAAGTGTGGAAAGATAGCTGGTGTGTGACCGCAAGCACGTGGTGACCAAATGAAAGGTGAGTGACTTTACAGGAAAAAGACCTCCTTGAATGATGATTAAGGTTCTCAAACTAAACCCACTGCCTTTGAATTAAATGTGACTCACAGTGACGCGAATCCCCCCTCACCCCCAGGACGTTGTAGAACTGCCCTGTTGGGCTTTCCTAGGTTGTGCTCTTTACAGACATAGCTATCTCATCTTTCGCCTTCATAGACCCAACCAGCAGATGAATGCTTTAACCACTGCACCAACAGGGCTCCTCTCCAAATCTCCTCAAAAGGAGGCCTCTCACCATTTGGGAAGTGGGAGGGATGGAGGACAGTAGGATCTCTGAAGTCTGGGACTGGGAGCTGAGCTTGGTCTCCCCGGTAACTCTTCCTGATAATGTGAAGCATCTCCTGTATTCTTTTCACACCTGGGGGCACAGACACAGGGCAGAGAGAGGGTCAATCCGCATGCATACAGGAAGCAGGTGTGCACAGGCGTGCCCCAGGCTTGCTGCAATGAGATCAGAGGCAGCCACTTACCTGGTGGTTGAGCAGACAGTCAATGAGGAAGATGAAGGTCCCTTGCGGGCTGTTGATGATGGTGAAGAGGTAAGGCCTTACTGCATAGAGCAGGACTGACGTCGGGGTTGGGGAAGACTGAGAAAGATTATGTTCACTGCATTGAAACAGATGAGGGAGAGAACTGTTTAAAAGGGATATGTGATTAGGTATTTTTGTCATGACAGGAGTCCAGAGAGAAGGCTGCATGGTGGAGTGGACCTGGGGGGAGGGATTGTAAAACAATGAAAGAATTTCACTTTTCAAAGAGAAGAGTGTGCTGAGGGGTGGGGGGTGGGCAGGGAGAAGAGTGCAACAATGGATGAACAGAAATCCAAAGTCTCTGTAGATTTTCATTGAAATGAATTTTTTTTAAAAAAAAAGAGGTAAGGCCTTGAAAACGGGCTATGGGTCCAATCTGGAAAATGCCCGGCACCCAGGAGCAGCCCAAGTTGAAGAGCTGAGCAAAGGCCTTGATCGTCAGTAGTCTGGAGGGAGATTTTCAAAAGAAGATTCTAGGAGGGGCTGCTGGTAGTGTCAATGCCCGAGCTATTAACTACTGAAAGGCTGGCATTTCTCCCACACCCTGGAGGAGCTGTGAAAGAGAGTTCTGGAGATACTTTCTAAAAATCAGCAACGGAGACCCACAGAGTGCAGCTCTTCCCTGACACAAACAGGGTCTCAGTCACAATGACTCAATGGCAACTGTTGCTTTGCTTTGCTTTATTTTATACACATGGGGTCAGGTAGTGCGATGGAGAAACGCTGGGCTGCTTTTTGAAAGACTGACGGTTATAACCCTCTAGCATCTCTAAGAGAGAACTACATGGAAATACTGTTGTTATGTGCTATGGAGTCGACTACATTCATGGTGATTCTATGAAGAGTAGCCCTGCACCCTGCCCTAGCCTGAGCCAGTCTCACCGTCACTGAAACACTCGCCCCTTCCCCCATTCCACAGTTTCTGTGTCAATACAGCTCATCTAGAGTCTTCCTTCCTATGCTGACCCTCTAATTTTCCAAGCATGACGCCCATCCCCATAATTGGGGATTGACTTATAGAACGGAAGAAGACTCATCAATAACATTTGACATGCAAGTGACATGCCTTTACTTCCCGAAAGTGAAGAGGACGTAAAACACCTGTGACGCAAGGTCAAACGCTGCAGCCTTCAGCATGGATTCCATCTCAGCTCCAAGAAAACAAAGACTCTCACCACTGGACCAATAGACAACATCATGAAAGATGGAGAAATGATGGAAACTGTCAACAACTTCATCTTATTTGGATCCACAGTCCAAACAAAATGTCTCTTGGTACCAGTAGTCAGGAGATCAGGAGCTGTATTGCACTGGGAAAGCCTACAGTCAGGCACCTCTCCAATAAACTGAGGAACACTGATGTTAGTTTGGGAACTAAGATGCACATGATTCAGCCACTTGCTATGCTGCTGAGAGCTGGGTAATGAATAAAGATGACAGAAAAAAACCCCCGAAACCCTGAAGTATTTGAACTGTGGTGATAGAGGAAAGTACTGAGTATCCCGTGCTAAACAAACAGATACGTGCTGGAGAAGGTGAAGCCAGACCGCTCCCTAGAGGGGAGAGTGGGGAAGTTTCATCTCACACATTTTAGACATGTTGCTAAGAGAGGGTATTTTGTGGAGGAGGACATCATGCTTTCAAAGCTGGACGGACAGTGAAAGAGAAGACCCTCAAGTAAATGGACTGACACAGTGACTGCAGCGATGGTTTCAAGTGTGTCAGAGATGATGAGGTTGGCACAGAGTAGGACAGGGTACAAATCTGATGTTTACAGGGCCTCTGTAAGTCATACTCAACTTGATGGCATCTGACAACAATAACGATATTCTCACAAGGATAGCAATCGAGAGAATTCAGCAGGGCACTTCTGCTCTGCAATGCACGGGGCTATTATGAGTTGCAGGTGAAAATATTAAGCTCAAAATTATCAGTTTGAATCAGTGGGCAAAACCCCTGGTATTCTGCCCCAGGAAAGACAACAGCCTAGAAACTCCTATGTGCCAGTTTGCCTGTGTCATTTGGAGTTGATATGAGTTGGAGTGGACTTGACTGAATCTAAAAAACAACAAATGAAGAGGAAGTGAAGACTCAGGGAGGTGATGTAACTGGTTACAGACACTGTGCTATTCTAAGCAGATCTCACTGAGATCTCATACTGTTGTTGTTTGTTGTTATGTGTCATCGAGTTGCTTGTGACTCATAGTGACCCTATGTACAACAGCTCTAAACTCTGCTCTGCCCTGTGCCAATCGCACTGTCTCCGATACACGCTTCCCGATTACCTCAGTCACTGAATCAATACACCTCATAGAGGGCCTTCCTCTCCTGCGCTGTCCCTCCACCCTCCCAAGCATGGTGTCCTTCTCCAAGGACCAGTCTCTCCTTACAACATGTCCAAAGTGTGTTAGATGGAGCCTCAGAATCCTTGC
>NW_006399935.1:2035599-2036845 GCF_000299155.1 Elephantulus edwardii
GGGATGTGTCCTGTCTACATACCTTTTCAACCTGTATGTAGAACCGATTATCCGGGAGGCTGGGCTCTATGAGGAGAAATGTGGCATCAGGATTGGGGAAGATCTATCAGCAACCTACGTTATGCAGATGACACAACCCTGCTTGCTGAAACTGAGGAGGACCTGAAGCATTTGCTGCAGAGGGTCAAGGACTACAGCCTACAATATGGATTGAGGCTCAAGGTCAATGAGACAAAGATTCTCACCACTGGAGCAATTGGCAGCATCAGGATGGATGGTGAAGAGATTGAGATTGTTCACAGCTTTAGTTTGCCTGGCTCCACAATCAACACTCTTGGCACCAGCAGCCAGAAAATTAAAAGATGTATTGCAATGGGAAAGTCTTCTTTAGGGACCTCTCTAATGTACTGAAGAGCAACAGTGTGTCTCTGGAGACTAAAGTGCGCCTGGTACAGGCCACGGTCTTTGTAATCACTTGTTATACATCAGAGAGTGACCAGGGAGGATAGGAGGAGAAATGATGCTTTTGAGCTTTGGGGTTGAAGAGTGTTGAGGGTACCATGGACTGCTAAGAAAACAATCAGATTCATCCTGGAGAGGGTTAAACCGGGCTGCTCCTTGGAGGCAAGGATTCTGAGGCTTCATATGACATTTTTTGGTCATGTTGTAAGGAGTGACCGGTCCTTGGAGAAGGACGTCATGCTTGGGAGGGTGGAGGGCAGGCACAAGAGGGGAAGGCCCTCTGGGAGGTGGATTGATTCAGTGACTGGGTTAATCAAGATGAGTGTGTCGGAGACAATGAGATTGGCACAGGAAAGAGCCGAGTTTAGAGCTGTTGTACATAGGGTCGCTATGAATTGCAAGCGACTTGACAGCACATAACAACAACAACAACTGAGATGTACAACTAGACATTACTAAATTAAATGCTATTATAAACAATTTAAAAAACTCCTACCTACTACAGTGTAGGAAGCACTCATTATTCTATGCCAAGAAATTTGGAAGAGTTGTCAGCTGGAAGAGATTCATGTTAGTGCCCATGCCAAAGAAAGGAGCTCCATCAGAATTTGGAAAAATGTCAAATAATATGTTGTGGTGTTGTTGTTATGTGCCATCGAGTTTCCTGCGACTCATAGTGACCCTATGTACAAACAGCCCTAAACTCCGCTCTGTCCTGTGCCAATCGCACTGTCTCTGACACTCCCATCCCAATTATCCCAGTCACTGAATCAATCCACCTCAT
>NW_006399935.1:2036945-2042211 GCF_000299155.1 Elephantulus edwardii
GTGTTATGCAGATGACACAACCCTGCTTGCTGAAACTGAGGAGGACCTGAAGCGCTTGCTACAGAAGTTCAAGGATGCAGCCTCCTATATGGATTGAAGCTCAACATCAAGAAAACAAAGATTGTCACCACTGGGCCAATTGGCAGCATAAGTATGGATGGTGAAGAGATTGAGATAGTAGTAAACAGTTTTCGTTTACTTGGCTCCATAGTCAACACTCTTGGTAACAGCAGCCAGGAAATCAAGAGATTAATTGCATTGGGAAAGTCACCTGTGAGGGACCTCTCAAGAGTACTGAAGAGCAATGACGTCAGGCTGGAGACTAAGGTGCGCCTGACCCGGGCTATAGTCTTCGCAATTACGGGCAATGTGTCAGAGAGTTGGACAGTGAATAGGGATGATAGAAAGAGAATTGATGCCTTTCAGCTGTGGTGCTGGAGAAGAGTGTTGAATAGACCATGGACTGCTAGGAGAACAAGCAGGTTTGTCCGAAAGACGGTGAAGCCAGAATGCTCCTTGGAGTCAAGGATTCTGAAGCTTCGTCTGACATACTTTGGGCATGTTGCAAGGAGGGACTGTTCCTTGGAGAGGGACATCATGTTTGGGAGAGTGGAGGGACGGAGCAGGAGAGGAAGACCCTCGATGAGATGGATCAATTCTGTGACTGGAGTGGTGGGAATGAGTGCATTTGAGATGGCTAGGTTGGCACAGAAAAGAACGGCGTTTAGATCTCTTGTACGTAGGGTTGGTTGAGTCGCAAGTGACTCGATGGCACATGACAACGACAACATCATTGATATCACATGCAGGCAAAATACTGCTGAAGGTCATTCAGAACAGCTGGAGCAGTATATAGATAAGGAACTGCCAGAGGTTCAAGCAGGATTTAGGAAGAGGTTGTGGCACCAGGTGTATCATTGTGTCAGATAGATCCTGGCTGAAAGAAAACAATACCAGAAGAATGTCTATTTGTCCCTTATTGACTGTGCAAAGACATTTGACTGTGTGGATCATGACTAGTTGTGGCTGACATTGAAAAGAATGAGAATCCCAGAGCACTTGATTGTGCTCATGGGGAACCTATACCTGGACCAGGAGGCTGTTGTGCAAATGGATCAGGGGAGCACTGTGTGGTTTGGAATTTGGAAGGGAGTGTGTCAGGGATGTGTTCTCTTTCCATACCTGTTCAATCTGTATGCTGAGAAAGTTATTGGAGAAGCTGGACTTCTTTTCTTTTAATTAATATTTCATTCTCAAAAGGGTGCTGGTACAGGTTCACAAACATTAGTTGCCCCAACAATATAGCTAAAACACTCAGGGGAAAAATGACTAAGTTAACCAGTATGAAAACACTAGCAACAACGAAAACAATAGCACATGCTTATAGATTGTACTGGCAAATCATGTGATTCAAAGTGTCACAGTAATGGAGTAATAACGGCCTCTCTGAGCACATTAGATACTTAACAAAGTAAATTAGCAGAGTTTTAGTGGTGCTGATACTTGGTGGTGGGACTTACTAAAGAAGAAAGATCTGCTGTTCTGCTTCCAACAATATTGCAGCAAAAGGTCTGTAGAACAGTTCTACCCTGTAACACAGGAGGTTACCATAAACTGAAATCAACTGGACCACACTGTCTCCTGAGTGGGGATGTCTTCAGAGTGCTAGAGAGCAATGATGTCAATCTAGAGGCAAAGGTGCTCCTGATCCAGGCCATGGTCTTTGCAATTACTTGCTATGCATCAGAGATGTGAACAATGACTTAAGGATGACAGAAGAAGAATTGATGCCTTTAAGTTGGGGTGCTGGAAAAGAGTGTTGAACATGGACCACCAAAAAAACAAACAGGTTTGTCCTGGAGAGGGTAAAACCAAGTTGGTCCTTGGAGGCAAGGATTTTGAAGCTCCATCTCACGTACTTTGGGCATGTTGCCAGGAGGGACAAGTCCTTGGAGTAAAACATCCTGCTTGGAAGGGTTGAGGGTTAGTGCAGAAGACCCTAGACAAGATGAATTGACACAGTAACTGGGGGTAATGGGGGTAGGTATGTTGGAGACAGTGAGGATGGCTCAGGATAGAGTTCAGAGTCATTGCACATGGGGTTGCTAAGAGTCACAGAAGACTTAACAACACATAACAACAACAACAACAACAACAGTTAAGTTGTTTGGTGCTGTCAAGTTGACTACGACTCAGGATGAATCTATGAACAACATAACTTAATGTGGTCATATTTTCCTCCCTCCTTACAATCTTTGCTGTGCTCAAGTACATTGTGATAGCCAATACATCAGTCCATTTTCCTGAGACTCTTCCTCTCGTTCTCATACCCCTTCAACCTTCTAACCAGCATGATGTGTCTAAGGATTGGCTTCTGAAAATATGCCCAAAGTAAGTGAGGCAGAGTTTCACCATCCTCGCCCTCAAGGAGCAGTTCGCACTTCGTCCCGGACAGATTTGTTTGTTCTTTTGGTAGTCCATGGGGAATTGTCCATAGAATATTTGATACTCTTCACCGACAACACAATTCAAAGACATAAAGTACTGTTCGGTCTTCCTCATACCTGGTCCAACCTTCAGATGCATAGAAAGCAATTGAAAATGCCATGGCTTGAATGAGATCCATCTTAGTCTTTAATCTGATATCATTGTTCTTTAGAACCTTAGAAACATCTGTGAGAGCTGATTTCCCCAATGTGTCATGCTTTTTAACTTCTTTACTGCTGCTGCTCAAGAGAGTTGATTGTGGATCCAAGTAAAATTAAATCATTGACAATTTCAGTCCTTTGTCCTTCTATCCTGATATTGTCTATTGGTCCAGTGGTGAAGACTTCTGTTTTCTTGATGTTGAGATGTGTGAGGTTTAGCTTCCAATATGACTTTTCTAGCTATTATTTGACTTTGCTGTGGAGATGGGCGGGAATATGTAAATGGAACATGTTAGCCTATTCCACAAGGGGATTGATTGGTCAGTCTCAACAATGTACAAGAGGATTGACTAGTCTTACCAATAATTGAACAGCTCTAGCCACAGAGACAGATCTTCTGGCACCATTGAAGTAAAAACAAGACAATGTAGGACCCTCTTCTTGTTCCAGCTACACCAGTGACAACAACACTAGTGGCTGAATTTGGAGAACTGACGTGAGATGGAACCTTGGGGTGGGGAGAGACAATATGGGTAGGACTAAGAACTTTGTTGGACAACTGAGGGTGGGAAGCCAATATTGGTAGAACTGAGGACTAGGGAACACTTGCCAAAAGCTGTGAGGGTCAAGGCTAAAGATGCCTGCGTGCACATTTTGGGAGCTGTCTTGACTGTATTCTGACATTATTCTGGATTATAACCTTTTGACATCCCAAGTATGGTTCTTTGTGGCCTACTGCATTGGATTTCAGATACAGCAAAACAGTAAAAATAGAGTTGAGATGAGTAGAGAGCGATATGGGAATGTGGGGGACATGTCTGACTTCGTGGGGATTGGTTTTGTTACTGATGCCGTGGGTAGGGACAGTTTTCCTTTGTGAAGTTGGTAAAGGTCAGATATGGCTGTTTCCATGTGGCCCTTGCTCTTCTTACAAGACGTAATCCATATTGGAGGCTTTCCATATTGATAGTCTTTGTTCTTCTGGAGCAAGTGCTTTAAATCTTCATTTTCTGCAAGCAAGGTTGTCATCTGCAAAACACAGTTTGTTAATGAGTATTTTCCCAACTCAAATGACATATTCTTCCTTACGTAGTCCAGTTTCTTGAATTATTTTCTCAGCATAGAGAAAGAATAAGTTCTTTTCCTCTGTTCTGCTTGATCTTGGTATAGGTTTCACATGAGCACAAGTAAGTATTCTAGGGTTCTTTTTTCTCAATGTGAGCCAAATGCATTATAATCCACGTGGTTGCCTTTGTAGAACCAATAAAGCACAAATACACATTCTTCTGGTATTCTCTGCTTTCAGTCAGAATCCATCTGACACCTACAATAATGTCTTTGGTGCCATGACCTCTTCTAAATGCACCATGATCTTCTAGCAGTTCTCTGTCAATGTACTCTCCCAGCTGGTTTGGGATTATTTTCAACTATATTTTTAGATTTCATTAAAGAGATAACATAGGGAGATAAAATATGCCACGAAGGGAATATGGGGGAAAAGAATGAGAACTGAGCCTTGAACCACAGCTTTTGGGGAATTAACAGTGTAGAGGATCCAGGGATTAAGGTGATTAAGGAGCAGATGGAAAGAGTTGAAACAAAAATAATACTGACTTGCTGTGGGTCCAACTCCTGGTGCCTCTGTGTTTACAGCGCAGGACAGGGTCTCACACGGCAGGAATCTCACAGAGGCAGATGGCCAGAACCTTCTTCCACAGCAACCCTGCGTAGAGTGGAAGGGCCCATTTCTGGTTAGTACAGCATATCTTCTTCTAGAACTTCACCTCGTTGTGAAAATATTGTGGTTATTCCCCGTTGAAGGTTCACTGCAGCCCTCAGTCCAGAAGATTGATCAACACCATTTGTCAGACACCAGGCGTTCACTTTGAGTGTCTGTGTCATATTTTCACAAGTCTCACAATATTTCAGACTTCCATAATGTCATTGCATACTTAGCAGGATACAGTAAATGTGAATGTAGCCAGGCTTTCATAATGCCGTTACATACTTACTGAGCTCTGAGGGTACAGTGGTAAGAAGTCCCACTGCCAACACAAAGACACACAGTTGGAATCCACTTGCTCCTCTGAGGGTAAGGTGGGCAATCTCCTTCTGAGGATTTACTGCCTCTGTAAACCCACCAGAGGAGCTGACAATGAGTCAGTTCCGACTCGATACTACACAACAACATTATACAAATTGAACTATAGTGAAAACAGAACCTGGAAAACAATGCATATTATTCACTTTATGGAAATATTGGCTTTATCATTGCTTTTGTTATGTGCTATAGTATTTGAACTGACTCATAGAAGACTAGATCTTAGCAGAATGCAAAGAATACCAGAAGGATGTCTATCTGTGCTCCATTGACTATGCAAAGGCTTTTGACTGTGTGGATCACAATAAGCTGTGGCTGACTCTGAGAAGAATGGGAATCCCAGAACATTTGATTGTGCTAATGCGAAACTTATACTCGGACCAAGAGGCACTTGTCAGAACAGAGCAAGGAACAAAGCTGCAATAAACATGGGTGTGCATATATCTGCTTGGGTGTCAGTTATGGTCTCTTCTGGGTACATTCCCAGTAGTGGTATTGCAGGGTCAAACGGTATCTT
>NW_006399935.1:2042311-2068088 GCF_000299155.1 Elephantulus edwardii
GAGCCACCCAGTTTAACCCTCTCCAGGACGAATCTGTTTGTTTTCCTAGCAGTCCATGGTATTCTCAATACTCTTCTCCAGCACCACAGCTCAAAGGCATCAGTTCTCCTTCTATCCTCCTTGGTCATTGTCCAACTCTCGGATGCATAACAGGTGATTGCGAAGACCATGGCCTGTATCAAACGCACCTTAGTCTCCAGAGAGACACCACTGCTCATCAGCACTTTGCATGCAATTAAAATCTTAACCCATGCCCCTCATACCTGATTTTAATTGTATTTGGTCAAACTTTCTTCTAAGTGGTATAACACTGGTCTGTCCACTTGATGGACAGAGGTAACTCGTAGTTGCTGTGAAGCTGAACACTGTGACACTGTTATGTCAAATGTAATAATGGTTTCCTATGGTGGACAGTGTTTGGTAGAGGTCTCTGATTAAAACAAGCTTGGAAACAGGAGTGGCATCCACTTACATAAATAGCTTGCCTCTGGAAGCCCTATGAACCTGGAGAAAGGATGAAAGTTATACAAGTGTTCAGGTCTTTCTTTCATAGGTTCACTATGAGTCACCTACGACTCGATGACACTTAACAACAACAACAACAACCACATCACCAGGGAACTGCCAAACATTAAAATTAGATAAAGAACATGATGTGCGATGGGGGATATCACTGTTATCATCCAATGGATCTTGACCTACAGCAGAAAACACCACAATGTTGTTTACTTGTGCTAAGCCAGTGGTATTTTCAGTTAATTTATGTGTGTATGAAGACTGCACAATAAATAAGGAATACTGAATCTGATGGCTTTGAATTAGTGTTGGTGGAAGAATACAGATTAAACCAAGGACTGACAACAGAATGAACAACTCATGTTGTTCTAACCCCGAAGTCACACTTCTCTGGAGGAAGTTCTGATTCACCACTGGCTTTTCAAGAGAAATTTGTGCCATTTCCTATTGTGTGATAAGGTCAGTTATGAGTCAGTTCTGACTTGAAGACAATGAGGGGGAGTAGACTTTCAAGCTGCTACTTTAAGAACAATTAGAATAGTGTTGGGAAACAAGGAGGGTAAGCCTCTGTCTCACATATTTTGAACATGCCCAGAGGATCTAGTCCTTGGAGAACACTGTACTTGGTAGATAGCATTTGAAACAGAGGAAAACTTACAAAGATATATGGACACAAAGGACGCATCATTGCATTCCAACACAGCAGAGATTTTGAGGAATGATCAGAATTTGACAGAAGAGAGTGGAGGGGAGATAAGAAATAGAAAGGGAAGGGGGGGCAAAATGGAGAGGGGAAAGCCTACTTGAGGGAAGAGAAGGAATTTACTGGAATTCAAGCTTTAACTCGCTGGGAGAGAGACATGAAGATCTGTTTCCGTAAAATGAAAGCTTATCAAACTCCATTCCTTCATGTGCATGAATTCATTGCACCTGACTAAAATGTATTTCTGCTTTTTCTCTCATTCAACATCTACACTCGGGTGAGATTGGTTGACACAGTTTTTTATTTTGGGGGTTTATAATATTATTAATTTTAATGAACATTTACAGAGATTTTGGATTTCCATTCATTCATTGTTACATTTTTCTCCCTGCCCACCCCTCCCCGCCAGTCGCTCTTCTCTTTGAAAAGTAAAAGAAAAATTGCTTCATTGATATACAATCCCCCCGCTCCCCGCTCCCACCCCTAGTACACTCCACTATGCAACCTTCATTGTGGACTCTTGTCATAAACATAATATCCAATCATATATCACTTCTGAACAGTTTTAAGGAAAAACAAAAGACACAAGAATGAGGTTTCTGCCAGTGGCACTTACATTTTGGAAGAGGAAAAAAAGTTAGTAGAAGAAAGTGTACTTTGGCTTGGAAATATCAAAGATCATCATGAATCAAAAAGGAGAATATTGAAGGGGCAAGTGACCACTTGAGCTAGTACACCCACAGTCACTCCCTGGACCACTGAGCCCCCTTCATCTTCAGAACTCCCTCCACACTGTGATCCAAGCACCAAAATGATTGTGCAAACTGGCCCCAAGAAACTCCAGATGAAGCCAGGCTCTATGTTCAGCCAGCAACTATGGAAAAAAATGGGAACAGTCAGCACTGGAGACCAAATCTTGACACTACAGTTCCTTCTGCCACAAGAGAATTGTTAACAGAGGACGATACAGGAAGGTGTAGCCAAAACCAGACTCATTGCCCCCTAGTCTATTCTGACTCATGCTAACTCTCCTTCAGGTTTCTAAGATTGCGATTCTTGGTGGGAAGAATCTTTCTCCTGATGAATTCGAGTCCCTGACCTTTTCAGCTAATGCTACAATACACTATGATGCCAGAGCTTCTTCCACTGGGAGAGGAGACTTAAAAAATATTCACTGGTGTATTCTCCAAGTTGAACTGAAGGACCCCTGAACCGGTGGTCCTGTCCTGTCCCGAGTGGATGGCGAAGACCCAAGACTCCAAGACACCGGCTTGATGCAACAGCAAGAGGAGAGGTTTATTGTGGAGCTCCGGGCCGACCTGTATCTCTGGCAGGAGATAGAGGAGTTGACCTCGAGCAGACAAAGTTGGCTTTTTTTATACACTTTAGGGGGATACAACTGGGTATCAGCTTCTCATTGGGTGATGAAAACACAGTTTGAATTCATTGGTTCGGTTTTCGCTCATGGTTTACACAGCATATTTGCACATAGCACATGTGGCAGTCACGTAGCACATGTAGCAGTCACGTAGCACATGTAGCAGTTAGACAGATCTTTAACTATAGGGTGGTTTCACAAATTCTTAAGTATACAATGAGTTCAAACTCCAGGGCAGTGGAAAAGCACAAGACACATGGGTTATCAGTTGGGAAACAAAGGCACATGGGTTATCAGTCGAGAAACATCTGCTTGTTTGCCCTGCCCTGTAGTTAGTCATTCTTGAAATACTGTTGCCCTGGATACAACTGGGTGTGGGGCTCTACCCGGGACAATGGAAAAATGCCCGAGTTTAACTTAGCTGAGAACTATAGAAACCTGAGTTTAATTCAGCTGAAAACTGAAAGGGACTATTTTAATTTTAATCTTTCAGAACAATTGCTATTAGGTGCCATTGAGGCAATTATGAGTTGTAGTTCATAGCAACTCTATGAACAGCAGATCACAACTTTCCCCTGATCTGTGTCATTGACACAATTTCCATCCTGTTGGAGCCATTGTTGCAGTGAGTATGATAATCCCTGGACTTCTGTCATGACAATAATAACTACTCATATATCCCCTTTAAACAGTTCTCACCTTCATCTGTTTCAATGCTGTATACATTATTTATCCCCTCTTTTCTTAGTTTCCCCCTCAACTCCGATTAAAGTCCCTCTGTACAAAAGTGGCATTATGAAGCATTTGTCCTTTTGTGACTGAGATATTTCACTCAACATAACGTTCTCCAGAGTCACCCATTTTGTATAATATTTCATGAGTTCCTTGTTATTCAATGCAGCATAGTATTCAGTTGTGTGAATATACCACAGCTTCTCTAGCCATTTGTTTGTTGATGGGAACTTGGGTTGTTTCCAACTCTTTCCTATTGTGAACAACGCAACAATAAACATGGGTTTGCATATATCTGCTTGGGTGGCAGTTACGGTTCCTTTAGGGTATATTCCCAGCAGTGGAATTGCTGGGTCAAATGGTATTTCTATTTCCAACTTTTTTGAGAAAGTGTCATACAGCCTTCCATAGTGGTTGCACCATTTTACACTGCCACTAACAGTGAATAAGGGTTCCAGTTTCTCCACAACTTTGCCAGCATTTGTAGTTTACTGTTTTGTTACATTTTCCTGTTCTTACTGGGGTGAGATGATATCTCATGGTTGTTTTGATGTGCATCTCTCTTAGAGCTAGGGATCTTGAACATTACTTCTTGTGTTTGTTCACCATTTCAATGTCTTCTTTGGTGAAGTGTCTGTTCATATCCTGTGCCCATTTTTCAATTGGGTTGTTTACCTACATCTTCTTCTTGTGCTCAAGTATTTTATAATTTCTAGATATCAGTCCTTTATTTGACATGTCATTTTTTCCAAGTTTGTGGCTTCCCTTTTTACTCTGTTGGAGAAGTTTTTAGATGGCATAAGGATTAGATTCTTAGAAGGTCCCATTCATCTATTTTATCCTCTCCTGGTTGTAGGTCATTCAGGATGCTTTGAAGACTATGTTGTGGATTAGGACTCCTAGAGTTCTTCCAAGCTTTTCTCTAATGAAGTTTATAGTCCTTGGTTTTAGTCCTAGGTCCTTGATCCACTTTGAGGTGGTTTTTATGTATGGAGTGTGGTGTGGACCTTGCTTGAGTTTTCTACAGATAGTTTTCCAACTGTGCCAACACCATTTGTTAAAAAGGCTGTTGTTCCCTCACTTAAGTGATTTCATCTCCTTGTCAAAAATCAGTTGACCATAGGAAGATGGGCTGATTTATGGATTCTCAATTCTATTCCATTGATCTATATGGCTGTCATCATACCAGTACCATGCTGTCTTGACCATCATGGCAGTGTAGTAGGATTTGAAATTGGGGAGTGAGATGCCTCCTACTTTGTTTCTATTTTTAAGGAGTGTTTTGCTTATTCTGGGAGTCTTTCCATTCCAAATGAAATTGAATATTGCCTTTTCCATCTTGCTGAAGAATGGAACTGGCATTTGTATTGGGATTGCACTGAACATGTAAATTGCCTTTGGTAATAATGTCATTTTCACAATATTGAGTCTTCCTATCCATGAGCAAGGTATATTCTTCCATTTCTCTTTGTTTGTTTCTTGTAGTAATGTTTTGTAATTTTCTTTGAATAGAGATCCTTTGTGCTTCTGGTTAGATATACTCCCAAGTATTTAATCTTGTGATTAGCTATTGTGGAGGGTATTATTTTTCTTAGCTCCAGTTCTGTATTTTCTTTGTCACTGTAGAGAAACCCAGTTGATTTTTGTGTACTGATCTTGTATCCTGCCACTTTGCTGAATTGGTCAATTATGTCCAGTAGTTTCCTTGTTGAGTCTTTAGGGTTTTAGAAGTATACTATCATATCATCTGCATAGAGAGATAATTTTAACTCCTCTTTGCCAATTTGGATATCTGTTTCCTTCTCTTTTCTTATTGCTATTGCTAAGATTTCCAATAAAATATTGACTAGGAGAGGTGATAATGGGCATCCTCACCTAGTTCCTGTTCTCAAAGGGAATACCTTTAATCTCTCTTCATTTAGAACAATGTTGTCTTTCAGGTTTGCATATATACTTTTTACTATGTTGAAGAAATTCCTCTCTAATTCTATTTTGTTGAGTGTTTTTGAATCAGGAAAGGGTGTTGGATTTTGTCAAAGGCCTTTCTGCATCAATTGGTAGAATCATGTGGTTCTTGTTCTTTGCTTTGTTAATGTGATAAATTACATTAATTGTTTTCCTTATGTTGAACCATCCTTGCATACCATTCGAGCCACTTGCCTTAAGGTTGGCAGTATAATCCCTTACCTCACAACCCCAGGGCTCCCTTGGCTACAGTCACTGGGTCAATCCCTCTTGTAGAGGGTCTTCATCTCTTTTGCTAATCCTTCAGGATTCTTTATTAATAAGAAGACCTACTGGGAATTCTTATTCATAAACCAAAACCCATGACCGTCAACTCAAATCAAAAGCTTGATGAATCCTATGCAGAACTATGCATTTTCACTTGCTGAATTTTCACAAGTAGATCCCAGGTTTTCTTGCCATTCTTGAGTCATTGAATACAATGTGAATTTGTACCAATACAAAAATAAAATGCTACAAACTTTCATGTACCGAATCTTCAGGAAACTGGAACTCAAAGGAGTATCCTTAACAAAGGAAAGGGTATTAAAATCTGCAGGAATTTATTAAGATATTTAAGATTGGTAAACCCCAACCATTGGAAGCAGGCGTGGCATCCACTTCCTAAACATGCCTCTGTAAACAACGAACTTAGAGAAATGATGATAGTTATAGAACAGGCTTCAGGTCTTTGGTTCATAAGGTCACTATGAGTTGTGCTCTACTCAACAATAACAAAGCAAAAGTGATACTTATAAATTGCAGTATTTATTGAATATTAATCACAAAATTATTTTGTAACAATTTCTATTGAGTTAAAATATTATAAGTAATCAAACAGAAGTCTTCTACATTATTTCTCCTTCTTTTCCTTTAATTACTGTTTGATTATTAAAAAGTTCATTAGTATAGCTTTACAAATATTACTGGCCACAATAACATAATTAAAACACCAAGGAGGAGGGGAATTACATCAGCGAGTATAATAACACCAGCAAAAACAGAAGCATCACTGTATGATTACAGAGTGTGCTGCCAAAAATCACGTGATTTGAAATGTCCTTGCCATGGGATAATAACAACAGCTCTGATTGAGCACATTAGAAGATTACAAAAGTAAATTAACATAGTCTCAGTGGTGTCACCAGACACTTTGGAACTCAGCAATTTGGAAAGGTCCCTAATAGCAGACTTTCCCATCACAATACATCTTTTAATTTCCTGGCTGCTGGTGCCAAGAATGTTGACGGTGGAGCCAAGCAGACTAAAGCTGTGAACAATCTCAATCTCTTCATTATCCATCCTGATGTTGCCAGTTGGTCCTGTGGTGAGAATCTGTGTCTTCTTGACATTGAGCCTCAATCCATATTGAAGGCTGCAGTCCTTGACACTCTGCAGCAAGCATTTCAGGTCCTCCTCCGTTTCAGCAAGCAGAGTAGTGTTGTCTGCATAACACACATTGTTGATGGATATTCCACCAATCCTGATGCCACACTTCTCCTCATAGAGCCCAGCCTCCTGGATAATCTGTTCTGCATATAGGCTGAAAAGGTATGGAGATAGGACACATCCCTGGCATACACACTTCCCAGTTTTGAACCATACAAGGTTCCCTTGCTCTGTTCTGATGACTTCCTCCTGGTCCAAGTATAGGTTTTGCATTAGCACAATCAAGTGTTCTGGGATTCCCATTCTCAGAATCAGCCACAGTTTGTTGTGATCCACACAGTCAAATGCCTTTGCATAATCAATGAAACACAGATAGACATTCTTCTGGTATTCCCTGCTTTCAGCTAAGATCCATCTAACATCAGCTACAATATCCCTAGTACCACGACCCCTTCTAAACCCAGCCTGGACTTATGGCAGTTCTCTGCTGATGTGCTGTTGCAGTCATTTTGGGATACTCTTCAGCAGAATCTTGCTTGCAAGTGAAATCAATGATATTGTTCTATCATGTCCATACTCTGTTGGGTCACCAACCCGATAGAAGGAGAATTTATACCTTTGAGCTGTGGTGCTGGAGAAGTGTATTGAATGTACCATGGTCTGCCAAGAAAACAAACAGGTTTATCCTGGAGAGGGTTAAATAGGTTGCCCCTTGGAGGCAAGGATTCTGAGGCTTCATCTGATATACTTTGGACATGTCGCAAGGAGGGAGCAGTCCTTGGAGAGGACATTATGCTGGGGAGAGTGGAGGGATAGCGCAGGAGGGGAAAACCCTCTATGAGGCGGATTGAGTCAGTGACTGGGGTAATCAGGGTGGAGGTGACAGAGACAGTGAGATTGGCACAGGACAGAACAGGGTTTAGGACTATTGTACATAGGGTTGCTATGAGACGCAAGTGACTCGACGGCACATAACAACAACAACAACTCATTGGTGTCAGTATATGGATATAAGTCAGTGGGACTTACAAAAAGTTTTTATTATTACAAGGATCTTTTTATTTAAATAAGCATCTATTAAACTCTGCACACAAATTTGGTAGAGAATCATTTTGGTGTTCCCCCTCTGACACTGCTCCCTGGTATGAAGATAATGGAATATATACACTAGAAGAATTAAAAAAATATTCTGTCTTAGAGTACAGTCAGAATTCATCTTAGAAGAAAAGAATGTAAGACTGGGTCTTACATGCTTTGGATGAGTTATCAGGAAGGAGCAGTTTCTGGAGAAGGATATCATGTTTAGTGGAGAGTCAATGGGAGAGGGGAAGGGGGAACCCTCAAGGGGCAACATTGGCACAGTGTCTGAAACAATGGGCTTCAACACAGCAGTGACTGCAAGAATGGAGCAGGACAGGGCAGACGTTGATTCTGTGATGCTTGTTCTTGCTGTGAGTTGGAGTCTACTTGACTGCTGTCAATCACAAGCCATCCAGGCATCATTTGCTGAGTGCTAGTCTCTATTAGGAACTTGAATGAATGCTGGGGTCACAGTCTTGAATCACAAGTAAACATACCATACTTAGGAGAAGATAAAATGGTACCCAGACTTTATTGTCCATCCTATTGCCTTAGCCTTTGCCATCTCGACAAATTTATGGGCATCAAAGAATTGTTGGACTTTGAAGATAAACCAATAATCAAGAACAGAAACTCTTGTGCAATAAACCATAACATAACATCCCCATTCCACCATAGTCTAGATTTTCTAGAAAGTTCTGGAGCTAGTGAGGTCCTCCTGTACATCAGCAAAAAAGTTGCACAGAGAAGATTTGGGGGCATCCTCTTAGGGACAGTTGCTTTCCTCAACGGAACAGTTGCTCTGCAGAATATTTGAAAGGAGGAAAGGGTGTCAATCCTGTGAGATAGAAGAGAGAATTGTATCAGTATCAATGGCAGGACAAAAGTAACTTTAACTCAGAGGTGGTAGCTAAGGGGTCATGGGTGGTTTTAAGGTAATTTGGTGCTAGCCGTTGTCACATCTCAGCTCTGATTCATCACCACATCAAGGACAACAGAACAAAACATGGTCCACTCCTGTGTCATTCTTACAACCATGGTATGCTGGAGTCCATGGAGGCCTGCAGCCACTCTGTGTGCTGGCTGTCTTCCCATCTAAGGGCTCCTCTTCCAGCACTACGCAGAACAATACTCGGTTTTGACTCATAGATGGTTTACTGGGAAATTGCAGAAGTCAAATGAGGCCTTTTCTCCTAGTCTGTCTGAGTATGGAAGCTCTGCTGAAATCCATCCACCTGCCCTGAGTGACTAAGCCATTATTTTTTTTTCTATAATTATATTTTATTAATTTTCATAAATATTTACAGAGATTTTGGGTTTCCATTCATTCATTGTTGCACTAGCCATTATTTTAAATATCACCTTCACAACTTACAGGCTCACAGCAATATCTTTTCTTAATAATGGGAGTGATTGCTGTCTTACTATTCTGTAAATTATAAGTAACTGATAACAATGAAAATTTTCCCATGGAAAATTCCATCTTTGCCTCCTTTTTCGCATCCATTTCAGTATTCCTCAGTGAGGAGACGTAGATACAGTGTATGTCATCATTGTTGTTAGGTGCCATCAAGTCGAGTACAGCTAATAGCAACCTAATGAACAGCCAACCTGATCCCTGTCCTATCCTGTATCATCTGTACCATCTCTAGAACACACAAGCCCATTGCTGAAGTCACTGTCAATCCGTCTCACTGAGAGTCTTCCTCTCTTTCACTGAACCCCCATCTTTCCAAGCATGATGTCCCCCTCCAATGAATAGCCTAGCCTAGTTACATGTCCAAAAAATGAAAGATGAAGCTTCACCATCTTTGCCTCTAAGAAGCACTCCAGCTGCACCCTCTTCAAGACATAGCTGTTTGTTTTCTTAGCATTCAGTACTGTTCTTCAGCACCACAACTCAAAGGCATAAATTCTTCTTCTGCCATCCTTATTCATTGTCCAGCTCTCCGATTCATAGCAGGTGATTGAGAACATCATAGGTATAATGTATAGATCAACTCAACTCAAAGCAGAACTCAAGTCAGACTCATTGTGTATTACCACCACTTTGTGTTCAAAGCTTTCCATATTCACCTTGAATTCCTCCAAAGCAAAACAAAGAGAGGAAAAAAAAATCTGTCTTGGAGGAAGTGTAACCAGGGTGCTCCCTACAAACAAGGATGGTGAAACTCCAGCTCACGTTTTGTTTATGTTATCAGGGGAACTACTAGTCTTTGTAAATGACATTTTGTTGGGAAAAGTAGAGAGTCAATAAAGAGAGAATGATCCTCATGGACATGAATTGACACAAAGATTGTAACAATGAGCTTGAACATGAGATGTTCATAAGGACTTCACAGGATAGTGCGAGATTCTCTCTTTTGTTGACATAGTGTGAGATTCTGTCTTTTGTTCACAGAGTCACTATGAGTCATTGTTGACCAGATGGTATCAAAGAACAAAAACTCATTGGGGACAAGTCAGAACCCGCCTGTAACCGACCCTCCAGGAGGTTTTTAGAGGATGGAAACCACTTGCCCATCTTTCTCCCAGGGAGCAGTTGGTGGATTTCAGCTGCCAGAGAGATACATCCTTTGTGTTAGCAGCACAACTCTTCAAGGACTTCCGTGCCAGGACACTGATTAATGAGGAGAACCGCATTTTGCATTCTATATCCATATGGAAGGAGTCCTAGTAACTACTGTGTAAAGCTAATAGCTGAAAAAAATCTATGGTTCAAATCCACTGGCCACTCCTAAAGTGAAAGATGGACATTCTCCTTTTGTAAATCAGCTTTACGTCCTAAAAAAAAAACCAATGGATGCTCCCGTGAGTTGGAGTTTGGTTGATGGCAGTGGGTCTGTCGGAGTCATGATTTTATCTTTCCGTCTGAAAATGACCCTTTAACAGCAAATTAACTTAACCAAGCGCACACTGCTCACAAGGGGCTTACGCATAGACATTCTTGCTCTGGAACTCACAATCTCAGGCTTCAAGAAATGATACAAGGACCCTGGGTGGGCTTAGCTCTCTGAAGCTCTTAATTCTCTGTAAGTATTCAATCCCTAGTGGTTTTTATTTCTGAGATGCTGGTTTTATTGTTGACTTCCGGTGCAATCCCGAAGGCACGTGTTTCCAGTCTGCTCCTTCTCAGGAGAAGAATGGCAATCTCCTCCTATGTGATTTAAGCCTCTGAAAGCCTGCTGGAAGGTCAGCTGTGAGCCGCTTTGACTTGGTGGCTCACAACAACAACAACAACAATAACAAGTACGGAAGGATCTCTGGTGTGTGACAGTAAGCACTTGGGTGTTAACGGAAAGGTCAGTGACTTTACAGAAAAAGACCTACTTGAATGAAAATTAAGGTTCTCAAACCAAACCCACTGCCTTCGAATTAACTGTCACTAACAGCAACACCCCCGCCCCCAAGGCGGAATAGAACTGCCCTGTGGTGTTTCCTGTCTACATTGTGCTCTGTACAGACACAGCCTATCTCATCTTTCTCCCTCAGAGATCCAGCTAACAGATGAATACTTTAACCAATGCACCAACAGGCCTCCTCTCTTAATCTCCTCCAACCAAACTCACTGATTTTCATGGCACTGATCAGTAGGATTTTAAGGCTGTAAATCTAACCTCCTTTAAACCTTTTGCTTTATATGTTTTACATTTTCTAATAAACGTTTGGAAGTAGGAGTGGCATCCACTTCCAAAACAGCTTGCGTCCGGGAACTTGCGAACCTGGAGAAAAGATGAAAATTAAACAAGTGTTTGGGTCTTTTGTTCATAGGGTCTCTCTATGAGTCGCCTACAACTTGATGGCACTTAACAACAACAACCTTTTAAAAATTATTATTTCTTTCATTCATATACATTGTGTTTAGTGCATATATATTGTGTTTTATAGACTCTTTCATTGCATTATATTTTATTCATGTGTTTTGTGGATTTTTTCCCCTTACAATTATTTCACTAATAATTGTATTCATGAAAATATGTAAGACAGCTTATAGGTTATGCTTTACGATTCTTCTTTTAAATAGCCAATTTCTTTTTTTTTTGCCCATGGTGGCCTAGTGGTAAGAAGCTGCACTGCAATCCTGAAGGCATGTGGTTCGAATCTACCGGCTGCTCTGCAGGAGAAAGATGGGCAATCTTCAGTGCAATTAAACTGCCTCTGAAAACACACTTGAAGGTCAGCTATGGGTTGTTTCCAATTCATCCATATTCACCACCACCACCACCACCACCACCACCACCACCAAACCAGTACTGTGAGGGAACCAGCATGTCCCTTTTGCTGAAGAATTCTCTGTTCAAGTTGGAAACTTTGAACATCTGTTTCTTCAAGCAAAGTCCAGTCTAGAGCAAGCTACCAGATTGCAGCAATTGATCCTAGATGACAGTATGGATGACCTTCTCTCCCTCTGGTTGGGGCCTGGGGAAGGGTATAAGTCTTTAATGGAGTCTTTTTTCCTAAATTTGCACTGCTAATTTTAGCATTAAGAGACTTTTGAATTCCTTCTAAGTGGTGTCCTATGAGGAAGAGCAGGTCCCACACAGGAGGATGGTAGTACAACAAAAAAACTTCTTAAGGGACACATCCATCTGAACAGATCATGTGCCAAATGAGGTCTGTGGTTTCCCCAGCATAGTGACAGCAAGGCCACAGCTGAGATCAGAGTCCAGACAAGGCCTGAGCACCCTCTGCAAACAGAGAATTCCACCCAGCCACCCCCCCGCCCAAGGAGATACTGGATGCCCTCTGCAAACAGAGACCTACACCCAGCCTCCCACCCAAGGGGACGCCATGTCTGAGCTTTGGTCTGAGTTTAAAGATTAAGCTTACCCATTGTTATGTTGGCAGCACTTAAGTAAAATGTAAATTATAGTCTCTGGAGATTGAACCTTTTGGATGATGATTGGCCTAAACTAAATAAAAACCATAGGGATACTAGGAAAGGGGCCTTTTCACAGTGCCATGCTGTGAGAAGACTTCTGCCTGAGCCTTGCCTCTTTTTTAAAACTCATTTTCTTGTGTTCCTGCTTTCTTTCTGCATCCAGTTTGCAACAGAAGTCTCTCACCATTTGAGAAGTGGAGGGCATGGAGGACAGTAGGATCCCTGAGGTGTGGGACTGGGAGCTGGACTTGGTCTTCCTGGTGAAGCACCTCCTGTATTCTTCTCGCACCTGGAGACAGACACAGGGCAGAGAGAGGAGTCCCTCCACATACAGAAAGAAAGGAGTGAACAGGCATCCATGATGAGAGTGGAGATGAGAAGGGCCGCAGCCACTTACCTGACGGTTGAGCAGGCAGTGGATGAGGAAGATGAAGGTCCCCTGAAGGCTGTTGATGATGGTGAAGAGGTAGGCCATGATACGGGCTATGGGTCCAATCTGGAAAATGCCCAGGACCCAGGAGCAGCCCAAGATGAAGAGCTGAGCAAAGGCCTTAATGGTCAGTAGTCTAGAGGAAGAATATTGCAAAAAGTAAACATCTAGAAGGAACTGCATATGGTACAAATGGCTGAACATAAAACTTCCAACTGAAAGGTTGGTAGTTCAACAATGTGCCCCCTACCCCCATGCCCATAGAGGACCTTGGAAGAAAGTTCTGGAGATATTTCCTAAAAATCAGCACCGGAGACTCACAACATGCAGCTCTTCTCTTACACAAGCTGGGTGTCTATTACAATAACAATGGCCACTATTGTTTTACCTTGCTTTATTTTATACATGTGGAAGCATAATGGTGATATACTGGGTTACTTTTTGAAAATTGATGATTGTAACTCAGAATATTTGAAAGAGAAAGACCTAGAAATCAATCCCCATAAAGATCACAGCCAAGAAAACCCTGTGGACATTTCCCTTTTATACTGTACACGGTACAATGAATTGGAATTGACCTGATGGCACTGAGAAACAACAATAAGCTAAAAATTAGCAGTTTCAATTAATCTGTGTCTCCTTGGAGAAAGCCCTAGGACTTTGCCCTGGAAAAGTTAATAGCCCAGAACCCCTTGGGGCTATTCTATGCTGTCATTTGGGGCTACCATGAGTTGGAGTTGACTTGGTAACATCTAACAGTAAACCACAATCAATCAATCGACGAGGAAGGTGAGACTCAGAGAGACTATGTAACTCGCTCAAGGTCACATAGCTAGTAAGTGGTACATCTGGTGGTTAGACCGTGCTATCCTGTGCACATCCCATCAAGGTCATAAGTACAAAGGGATTGAATAAGCAATTCTGGGAAGAGATGAAGAAGACTAGCAGCAGGAAGTGGTGGCACTGCCCAGCAGGAAGTGGCAGTGCTGTGATCACGGTACTTTGGGGGGGATCACTGCTATTTAGCCACATCACTCAGAACCCCTTAAGCTCAATCAGAAGACAGTGAGAAAGCTGGAGCTGCTCAAATGAGGCAGAGACACCTGTTCCAGAAGAGAACAACAGGTTTCCCGGTTTGTCATTAAGGTACTTTGGGGAAAACACTGCTATCTAGCTTGACCACGCAGGACCCCTTAATCTCAAAAAGACGGAGGACCAGGACGCCTCGAAGCATGTGGAGAAGCCACTTCCATAAGGTAATGCTCTGTGGGCCTTGGGCCAAGAGAGGAATACAAATATATAAGTGCTTCGCAAAACATTGATGTACCACTACAGCAACTAACTCAGTCCCATAGAATAAATATTGTATAAAACCATTATTGTAGAAGGAGTATAAGGATCCAGGAGGGGTGGAAGAGGCTGGAAGCAGAGGGATGTGGATGTGCAGGGAAAAGGGGGGATTAATCATTAGGTTGTACAATTTGATGGGTGGGAAGATGAGGGGGATTGAAATAATTTGTTCCAATTTGTATTTGAATTTTGTGACTAAACTAGTGGTTGTTGTTGTTTTTGTTATGTTCCATTGAATCACTTGCGACTCATAGCAACCCTATGTACAAGAGCCGTAAATGCCATTCTATCCTGTGCCAATCTTGCTGACTCTGTCACACTCATCCCCACCACCCCAATCACAGAACAATCCATCTCATCAAGGGTCTTCCTCTCCTCTGTTGCCCCTCCACTTTCCCAAGCATGATGTCTTTCTTCAAGGAGCAGTCCCTCCTTGCAACATGCCCAAAGTATGTCAGACAAAATCCTTGACTTCAAGGAGCATTCTGGCTTCACCCTCTCCAGGATGAACCTGTTTGTTCTCCTAGCAGTCCATGGTATATTCAACACTCTTCTCCAGCACCACAGCTCAAAGGCATCAATTCTCTTTCTATCAACCCTACTCACTGTCCAACTCTCTGATGCATAGCTTGTAATTGCAAAGACTGGATCAGGTGCACCTTAGACTCCTGATGTTGTTGCTCCTCAGTACTCTTGAGAGGTCTCTCACAGCTGACTTTCTCAATGTAATTTGTCTCTTGATTTCCAAGCTGCTGTTACCAAGAGTGTTGACTGTGGAGCCAAGTAAACTAAAGCTGTTAACTATCTCAATCTCTTTACCATCAATACTGATTCAGCCAATTGGCCCAGTGGTGAGAATCTTTGTTTTCTTGATGTTGAGCTTCAATCCATATAGGAGGCTGCAGTCCTTGACCTTCTGCAGCAAGCGCTTCAGGTCCTCCTCGGTTTCAGCAAGCAGGGTTGTGTCATCTGCATAACACAGGTTGTTGATGACTCTTCCACCAATCCTGATACCACATTCCTCCTCGTACAGCCCAGTGTCTTGGATGATCTGTTCTGCATACAGATTGAAAAGGTATGGAGAAAAAATACATCCCTGATGGACCCCCTTCTTGATTTTGAACCATGTAGTGAGTGTCTCCTTGCTCTGTTTTGACGACTGTCTCTTGGTCCAAGTATAGGTTTCACATTAGCACAATCAAATGTTCTGTGATTCCCATTCTTCTCAGAGTCAGCCACAGTTTGTTGTGATCCACACCTGACAATAATCACACTTAATGTGAATGGACTAAATGCACCAATTAAGAAAAAAAGAATAGCAGAATGCATTTTTTTAAAGTCCATCAATATGTTGCCTATAAGAGACACATCTAAAAAAAGAGAAAGACAGACTAAAATCAAAGGCAAAAAAAAAAAAATATACCAAGCAAATGGAAACTTCAAAAAAGCAGGAGTGGCAATATTAATCTCTGATTAAATAGATTTTAGAATGAAAACTAGCATCAAAGAAAAGAAGGACATTACATACTGATTAAAGGCACCAGGATCAAGAAGACATAACCTTGGTCAACATTTAAGTGCCAAATGATAGACCTGCAAAATACGTAAAACAATGGTTAACAGAATTGGAGAAGTAGACAGAACCACAATAGTGGTAGGAGATCACCAAAAGACAGGTCAATTCAAGAGAAACTCAACAAAGCTGCAGAAGATGTAAACTATATAATCAGCCAACTTGACCTTGTGGATGTATTCAGGGTTGTTGTTGTTGTTATGTGCCGTTTAGTCGCTTGTGACTCATAGTGACCCTATGTACAACAGCCCTAAACCCTGCTCTAACCTGTGCCAATAGCACTGCCTCTGACACACCCATCCCGATTATCCCAGTCACTGAATCAATCCACCTCATAGAGGGTCTTCCTCTCTTGTATCGTCCCTCCACCCTCCCAAGCATGATGACCCTCTCCAAGGACCTGTCCCTCATTACAACATATCCAAAGTATGTGAGATGAAGCCCCAGAATCCTTGCCTCCAAGGAAGAGCCCGGTTTAATCCTCTCCAGGATGAACCTGTTCATTTTCTTAGCAGTCCATGGTACATTCAATACTTTTCTCCAGCACCACAGCTCAAAGACATCAATTCTCCTTCTATCCTCCCTAGTCATTGTCCAACTCTCTGATGCATAAAAAGTGATTGCAAAGACCATAGACTGCACCTAATTAAAGATCAATTTACTTTATTCTCAAATGCCCAACTTATATTCTCCAAAATTGATCATATATTAGGACACAAAGCGAGCCTCAACAAGTTAAAAAACATTGAAATAATACAAAGTATCTCCTTAAACCACAATACCATAAAAGTATACATTAACCACAGGAGAGTAAAGATTACAAAACCACCCATGTGGAAACTAAACAACTCTCTGCTAGAACGTGATTGGGTTATAAAAGAAATAAAGAATGAAATTAACACGTTCCTTGAAATAAATGGTAATGAAAATACAACATACCAAAACCCCTGGGAAGCAGCTAAGGCAATACTCAGGGGGCAGTTCATAGCAATAGGCACATACATAAAAAAGGAAGACAGAAGAAGAATCAATGATCTAACTCAACATCTTCGTCAAATACAAAAAAACAGCAATCTAATTCAACAACATCTAGAAGAAAATAAATTAAAAGGACAAGAGCTGAAATCAATAAAATAGAAAACAAAAGCAATTCAAACCATCAGTAAGACCAGAAGCTGGTTTTTTGAAACTAGGGTCAATAAATTGACAAAACACTGGCAAACTTCACAAAAGAGAAAAAAAAGAAAGAAGACACAGATAACTTGATTAAGAAATTATAGAAGTGGCACCACAACAGGACCAGAGGAAATTAAATCAATAATATTAGAATACTATGAAAAGCCATACTCTGATAAATGAGAAAACCCAGAGGAAATGAACAAATTACTCGGATAATATCCTTTACTCAAATTGACAAGGACAAATATAGAACAGTTGAACAGACTTATCACAAAAGAAGAAATTGAAAAAGTAATAAAAAGACTTCCCCATAAGAAAAGTCCTGGACCAGATGGCTTCATAGCTGAATTCCACCACACATTCAGAGAGGATTTAGCACCAAGTCTACTTAAATTCTTTTTAAAAATTATAAAAAAAGAAACACTTCAGAGTCATTCTATGAGGCAAGTATAATCCTAATACCAAAAACCAAGAAAGGAGATTACCAAGAAAGAAAACTACAGACCAGTATCTTTCATGAATATAGATGCAAAACCCCTTAGCAAAATCCTTGTCAATAGAATCCAAAAGCATGCCAAATAGATAATTCACCATGACCAAGTGGGATTCATAACAGGTATGCAAGGACAGTTCAATATAAGAAAACCAATCAACATAATTCACTATATTAACGAAGTAAATACCAAGAAACATAGGATCCTAGCAGTTGATACAGAAAAGGCATTTGACAACATCCAATACCCCTTCCTGATAAAGACACTCAGCAAAATTGGAATAGAAGGGAATTTCTTCAACATACTTGAATAGTATATGTGCAAAACCAAGAACCAACATCATTCTCAATGGAGAAAGACTAAAGGCATTTTCCTTGTGAACAGAGACCTGACAAGGATGTCCACTGTCACCACTTCTACTCAATATTGTATTGGAAGTGCTTGCTAGGGCAATATCACAAGAGAAGAAAATAAAAGGCATCTAGATTGGCAAAGAGGTAGTTAAACTATCATTATATGTAGATGATATGATAGCAATGCATAGAAAACCCCAAAGATTCAACAACAACAACAAAACTTAAAGTTAGTAGGCCAATTCAGTAGAGTGGCAGGATATAAGATCAATATCCAAATATCAGAAGGATTCCTTCCGAGTAACAAAGAGAACTCAGAGAAGGAAGTAGGGATCAAGTGTTAATCATAGGGTTGCACAAATCGATGGGTGGGTGGGGTGAAAGAAATGGGAAGGATCTTTTGTGAAAACCAATGGATTCAAACTTTGTAAATAAATCAGTATAAAAAGGGGGCAAGGGGAATAAAGCAATACCACTTACAACAGCCAACCTCAAATTGAGATACTTGAGACTAAACCTAACTAGAGATACAAACGACCTATACAAAGAAAACTACAAAGCGCTTGCAGAAGCAAGACACTCTAAAAGACCTAAAGAAATGGGAAAATATACCCTGTTCATGGATAGGGAGACTCAGTATTGTGAAAATGACAATCCGACAAAAAGCGATCTACATGTTCGATGCGACCTCAATTCAGATACCAAATTCATTTTTCAAGGAGATTGAAAGAAAAACTGTCAAATTTATTTGCATAGACAAGAGACACTGACTAAGCAAAACACTTGTGGGGTTTTTTTGGTTTTTAAATTGTTATTAATTTTATCGAAAGTTTGCAGAGACTTTGGATTTCCATTCATTCATTGTGACACTTTTCTCCCTGTCCACCCTCCCCCCCCTTAATTTTCTCTTCTCTTTGAAAAGTAAAAGAAAAATTCTTTCATTGTTATACAATCCCTCCACCCAAGTCTGCTCCACTATGCAGCCTTCATTCTGGACTCATGTCATGACAATAATACCTAATCATATATCCCTTTTAAACAGTTCTCTCCCTCATCTGTTTCAGTGCAGTATACATAATTAATCCCATCTTTCTCAGTCTTCCCCGAACCCCAATGTCAATCCTGTTTTACAACAGTAATATTTGCAATATTTGTCTTTTTTGTGACTGAGATATTTCACTCCACATAATGTCCTCCAGGGTCATCCATTTTGTATAATATTTCATGAGTTCCTTGTTTTTCAATACAGCATAGTATTCCATTGTGTGAGTATACCACAGCTTCTCTGTCCATTCATTTGTTGATGGCACTTAGGTTGTTTCCAACCCTTTGCTATTGTGAACAAAGCAGCAATAAACATGAGTGTGCATATATGTGCCTGGGTGGCAGTTCTAGTTTCTTTATGGTATATTCCCTGTAGGAAAATGCTGGGTCAAATGGTGTTTCTATTTGCAACTTTCTGAGGAAGTGCCATACAGACTTCCATAGTGTTTATACTATTTTATACTCCCACCAACAGTGAACAAGGGTTCCAGTTTCTCCACAATTTCACCAGCATTTTCTGTTCTGTTAAATTTTGCTATTCTTACTGGGGTGAGATGATAGCTCATAGCTGTTTTGATTTGCATCTCTCTTAGAGCTAGGGATTTTGAACATTCTCTTCATGTGTTTGCTGGCCATCTAAATGCTTTCTTTGGTAAAGTGTCTGTTCATATCCTGTGCCCATTTTTCAATTGGGTTGTTTACCTTTATCTTGTTGTTGTTCTCAAGTATTTTATAGATTCAAGATATAAGTCCCTTATCTGCCATGTCATTACCAAATATTTTTCCCCAGTCTGTGGCTTCCCTTTTTAACTCTGTTGGAGAAGTTTTTGGATGTGCATAGGAATTTTATTCTTAAAAGGTCCCAGTCATCTATTTTATCCTCTCCTGGTTGTAGATTTTTCAGGATGCTTGGAAGACTGTTTATGTTGTGGATTAGGACTTCTAGAGTTCTTCAAAGCTTTTCTTTAATGAAGTTTATAGTCCTAGGTTTTAGTTCTAGGTCCCTGATCCACTTTGAGTTGGGTTTTGTGTATGGGGTGAGGTGTGGATCTTGCTTGAGTTTTCTTCAGATAGTTTTCCAATTTTCCTAACACCATTTGTTAAAAAGGCTGTCATTTCCCCATTTAACTGATTTTATCTTCTAGTAAAAAATCAGTTGACCATAGGTAGATGGGCTGATTTCTGGAGTTGTAAGAAATAAAAATGAGGTTGGAGGCATAGCACTCCCTGACCTCAAAACCTACTCACACAAATAGTAACCGAAAGCATGTTACTGGTACAATGACAGGCACATAGAGCAATAGAACAGAATTGAGAACCCAGAAATGGACCCACCTATCAACTGATATTTGACAAGGAAAGCAAGTCTATCAAATGGGGAAATGACAACCTCTTCAGCAAATGGTGTGGCAAAACTGGGCTTCTACCTGCGGAAAGCTGAAACAGGATCCTTATCTCACCCTACATACCAATATCAACTCAAGGTGGATCAGAGACCTGGGAGTAAATCCCAAAATCATGAAGATGATAAGAGACAAACTGGAATTAAGCTTAGAGGTGTTAGTCCGATGTATAAAGAGACTGCCAAAGACAGCCAGAAAAGCACAATCAGAAGAGGATAAAATTGATGAATGGGACCTTCTAAAGACTAAATCCCTGTGCACATCAATAACTTTTAACAGCAGGGTGAAAAGAAAACCTACTGACTGGGAACAAACATTTGGTAATACCATCTCAAGCAAGAGTCTCATAATGAAAGTTTACAAAATACTTCTGGGCCACCACAAAGAAAAGACTGATGACCCAATTACAAAATGGGCAAAAGACATAAAAAGAATTTTCACAGAGGAAGACATTCAAATGGCCAACAGACACATGAAGAAATGTTCCAAATCACTGGCAAAAAGAGAGACACAAATCAAAACCACAACAAGATACCATTTCATTCCAGTAACAGTGGCAAAGTTTAGCAGGACAGCAAATGATACATGTTGGAGAGGATGTGGCAAGATAGGAACTCTTACTCATTGTTGGTGGGCTTGTCAAATGGTACATTCACTCTGGAAGGCAATTCGGTATTTCCTCAAAAGCTGAACATAGAAATTCCATATGGCCCAGCTATTCCACTAGTTAAAATATACTCCAAGAAAATGAAAACTGAGACTCAAATGGAGACTTCTACACCAATGTTCATAGCAATGTTATTCACCATCGCAAGAATATGAAAATAGCGCAGATGTCCGACAACAGTTGAATGGACTGAGACATTCAGACAGTGGAATACTATGCAGCATGCAGGAAGCAATGATTTTGTAACCTATTTCCTAACTTGGGAGAGACTTGAGAGCATTATGCTGAGTGAACTTAGTCTCAGAAGGACAATTATTGTATACAAGCATTATTATAGAGTGAGTATGAGGATTCAAGGAGGGGGGAGAAGATGGAAGCAGAAGGATGAGGGAGTTTTGGGGGGAATTAATGATGGGGCTGTACAATTTGATGGGGGGGTGAGGGGAAATTGGAAGAATATAGTGTGAAAAACAATGTATTTGAATTTTTAAAATAAACACACACACGCACACACAAAGATGAGGAAGACTAGAGCAGGAAGGAGGGGCCACACCTGTTGTCTTTGAGCTTGGAGACTTCAGCATTGACATTGGCCAGCTTCTGCCTCAGGATGCACAGCGTCCAGGTGAGGAGCATGGTGTTGATCTACAGAGACGAGCAGGAGGATGCAGCACAAGTTAGAAGCAGGGCCAATGCTGACGACTCAGACCATGACCATGAGTGGACAGTTCATTTTCCTCTAGAACCTCCCTTGGCATCTCAGAGAATCTTGGGTGAACATACCCATCAGCTAACCAAAAGCAGAGGGTTCAAGTCCACCTAGAGGGCCTTGGAAGAAAGCTGAACTATTTAAAAAAAAAAATCAACCACTGACAACCCTGTGAGCACAGTTCTATATGCTTAGGGACCGCAAGAAAATCAACTCAGTGGCAAGTTGCAGTGTAAATGGTTTTATACGGCTTTTCTAACCACGGTCTTGTGAGCACCACAGAATAGTTAGGTGGGATTTTGGGAATAAGGGGGATGAGTTCATACGTGAAAAACACAAAAGGTCATTTTCAAAACAGGAGAGAAAATAAAGGCCAAAGTGGGTACCAGAAAAGATTCTGAAACTTGCTCTTTGAATGCAGAGTGGCTAAAGTGAAAACAAGAAAAGATGGAGAGAGCTGAACAGAATATTTCAAAAGGCTGTTCAAAATGACAAAGTATTGTATTGAAATGTACACTACATGGAATTAGAGAAATGAAAGAGAAGAAAATGCTCTTTTGTATTTCTTTCCCTCCCCCCCCATATACTAGTTTATTTACAAAATTTGAATATACTGTTAAGCTGAAAAACTAAAGAACAGATTTAAGTTTGGACTTGCAACGCAGAAGCAAACTGTGGACCAAGTTTGATTACACAGGAAGCATCAAGAGAAGATAGAAAGAATACACAGAATGATTATGTCAAAAATAGTCAATAATCAAGCATTTCAGTCAGTAACGTACGATTAAGAAACAACAGTCGTGAAGGCAGAAGTTCAACTTTCACTGAGGATATTGGAGGAAAGCAAAACTCAAGAAATTAATAGAACACTAGTTGATATGTGAAAACAAACTGATGAAATATAGGAAGCACTTATTAGTCCATGCCAAAATATTAGGGAGAAGGGGATCTCTGGTGGCCTAGTGGCATGAAACTGCACTGCAATCCCAGAGGAACACGGTTCAAATCCACCAGACGCTCTGCCGGAGAAGGAGGCGCAATATCCTCCTGTACCAGTCAGATCTGATTTGACGGCACACAAAATTTAAAAAAAAAAGATATTAGGGAGAGTGGCCAACTGATTTAGAAATCCTTAGAAAGCAGATCCAACTGAACATGGAAATTATCAAACAATATTATTTGCAATTAAAATCTGGCCTAAAATAATTTAAAAATGAGTAGAGAGGTACATCAACAGGAATAGCCAAACATTCAAACTGGATTCAGAAGAGAATGTAGGATGAGGGATATCATTGATGTCATCTAATGGATCTTGGCCAGCCGCAGAAAATACCACAGAGTTGTTCACTTGTGTTTTATTGACTATGAAAAGGTGCTTGACTGTGTGGATTATGATAAATTACATAACAGTGAGAAGTATGCGAATTGCAGCACATTTTATGGTGCTCAAGTGGAATCTATGCATAAACCAAGAAACAGCCATTTGACTAGAACAAGAAGAACTATGTACTTTAAAATTAAGTAAAGGGTGTGTCAGGAAAATATCTTTTCATCATGTTTCCTCACTATGTTTGCTGAACAAATAATCTGAGACTATGGACTATATTTAAGAAGCACCTTGCATCAAGATTGGTGGGAAAATCTTTGACAATGTATATCTCATGTGATACACATAGTTTTAAGGAAAAACAGAAGACACAAGAATGAGGTTTCTACCAGTAGGACTTACATTTTGGCAGGAAAAATTAATAAATTAAAGAAATTGTACTCTGGGTGGGCTTGGAAATATCAAGGACCCCAAACCAGAAGGAAGAACACTGAAGGGGAAAATGCCACCTCAGCTAGTCTGTCTATTGACACTCCCTGGTCTTTTGGGTCTCCTTAGTGCCCCAACAGACTTCTCTCCATGCAAAAACTTGCTTACCAGGATGATTGTGCAAACTGGCCCCAAGAAACTCCAGATGAAGCCTGTCTCCGTGTTCAGCCAGCAACTATGGACACAAATAGAAGAGTCAGCACTGGACACCAGGACATGACAGTTCCTTCTGCAACAAGAGAATCACGAACAGAGGAGGATACTGGGAGGTGCAACCAAAACCAAACCTTCCAGTCTATTCCGATTCATGTTGAACCTCCTTCAGGTTTTTAAGACTAACTCCTTATGGGAAGAACCTGTTCCTCTTTCTCCATTAGAACAGTTAATGGATTTGATCCCCTCATCCTTCCAGGTAATCATGAAATACATTATGATATCAGTGCTCTTTCCATTGGGAAGCGGGGGAAAAAACCCCAACGACCCAACCCAAAAACCAAACATTCACTGGTATGCTCTCCAAATTGAACAGTTGTTATTAGGTGTCATTGAGGTGATTATGACTCATATCTGTGACCTTTGCTCTGATCTGTACCATCTGCATTTTTTATCCTGCTCAAGTCGTTATTGAATGAAGTTACTGTGTCACTTGATCTCACTGAAGTCTTTTCTCTCTTTTGCTAAGCCTCTATTTTCCAAGAATTATGTCTTTTTATTCAAAACATATTCTTGAATCATTCAAGAAGCTGGACTCTATGGAGAGGAATGTGGCATGAGAATTGCAGGGAGACTCATCAATAACCTGTGTTAATACAGATGATACAACCTTGTGTGGAGGACTTGAAGCACTTGTAGAGGATCAGAGAATACAGCCTTCAGAATGGACTGCATCTCCATGGCAAGAAAGCAAAGATTCTTACCACCGGACCTATAGACAATGTTGATAGATGGAGAAAAGATTGAAACTGTCAACATCTTCATCTTACTTGGATCCACAATGAACATCCTTAGTACCAGGAGTCAAGAAATAAGGAGACACATTGCACTGGGAAAATCTGAAATTAGAGACCTCTCCAAATTTTTGAGGAGTAATGATGTCAGTCTGAGGACTAAGACACATCTAACTCAAGCCATGGACTTTCCAATCACTTGGTATTTGAGAGCTAGACAATGTATAAGGAGGACGGAAGAAGAATTGATGCCTTTGAGCTATGGTAGTGAAGGAGAGCACTGAACATCTCATGGACAGCTAAGAAAGGGTGCAGCAATGATACTCTTTGGAGACAAAGATGATGAGGCTTTGCCTCACATATTTTGGGCATGTTGGTAGGAGGGGCTACTCCTTGGAGAGGGACATTATGCTAGAAAAGGTGAAGGATTGATGAATGAAAGGAAGACCCTCAACCAGAAGGAATGACATGGTGACTGACACAATGGGCTTTAGTGTGTCAGGAAGTGTAAAGATGGCACAGTATAGAAAAGGATTCAGATCTAGTGTTCACAAGGTCTCTATGGGCTGTACTTGACTCTACAGCACCTTACAACAATATGTCTTCTTTTAAGGACTAGTGCCTTTTCACAACATGCCCAAAGCATATGAGACAAAATTTACCATCTTTGCCTCCCTTGTCGTACTTCCTCCAAGACAAACTCATTTGTTCTTTGGGAAGTCCATGTTGTTGTTGTAGTTATGTGCCATCAAGTCGCTTGCGACTCATAGCAACCCTATGTACAAGAGTCCAAAGCACCGTTCTAACCTGTGCCAACCTCGCTGTCTCTGACACACTTGTTCCCACCATTCCACTCACAGAATTGATCCATCTCATCAAGGGTCTTCCTCTCCTGCACCACCCCTCCACTCTCCCAAACATGATGTCCCTCTCCAAGGAACAGTCCCTCTTTGCAACATGCCCAAAGTATGTCAGACAAAGCTTCAGAATCCTTGACTCCAAGGAGCAGTCCGTCTTCACTCTCTCCAATACATTCAGATGGCTAACAAACACATGAAGAAATGCTCAAAATCCCTAGCCCTAAGAGAGATGCAAATTAAAACAACTATGAGATATCATTTCACCCCA
>NW_006399935.1:2069593-2074741 GCF_000299155.1 Elephantulus edwardii
ATGCTGCCAATTGGCCCAGTGGTAAGAATCTTTGTTTTCTTGATGTTGAGCTTCAATCCATACTGAAGGCTGCAGGCCTTGACCTCCTGCAGAAAGTGCTTCAGGTCCTCCTCAGTTTCAACCAGCAGGGTTATGTCATCTGCATAACACAGGTTGTTGATGACTCTTCCACCAATCCTAATGCCATATTCCTCCTAGTACAGCCCAGCGTCTCAAATGATCTGTTCTGCATACAGATTGAAAAGGTATGTATAGCATGTTCAATTATCATTCATTACCACCTCAATTTAAAGATATAATTTCTTCTCCAATCTTCTGTATTAACTATCCAACTTTCACATGTGATTAAAGCAAGTGAAAAGAATACCATGTCTTAGTTCAGATTCCCTCTACTCTTTAAACTGACATCCTTGTTTAAACAATGTTGTTGTTAGGTGTTGTTGAGTCAACTACAATTCATAACAGTCCTATGAACGATGGATCTAACTCTGTGCTACCCTCATCCTCTCCGATATACTTGAGTCCATTATTATAACCAGTGTCCCAATCCATCTCTTTTAGGATCTTCTTCTCTTTTATTGACCCAGGAGTGGTTTCTTCTAATAACATGCCCAGAATGTGTGAGGTTAAGTTTTACCATCCTTGCCTCCAAGGAGTGCCTGGGCTGCACGTTTCCCCAATGCTATTTATTCATCCTTTTGACTGTCTGGGGGGATATTTAATACTCTTCTCCAGCATCATAACTCAAAAGCATCAAGTCTCAGATGCATAACATGTAATTGAAAAGACAATGGCTCAAATCAGATCATTGTTCCGTAACACTTTAGAGAGCTCTTTAACAACTGACTTCACCAACACAATATTACTTTTTATCTCCTGCCTGGTGATGCTAAGGGTTTTGATTGTGGAGCGAAGCAAGATGAAATTATTGACAACCTCAATCTTTTCTCCATCAATCATGATGTTTCTTATCGGCTCTGTGTCAGGATTTTTGTCTTCTTGATGTTGAGATATAATCCAAACTGAAATCTGTAGTCTATGATCTCCTACAGCAAGCTTTCCAAGTCCTCTTCACTTTTGGCAAGCAAGGTTGTGTCATTTACATAACACAGTTTGCTGATGAGTCTTCCTTCAATCCTGATTCTACATTCTCCCTTGTATAGTCCAGTCTCTCAGATTATTTGCTTGGCATACAGACTGAGTAGGTATGGAGAAATGATACAGCCCTGACACACGACTTTCTTGATTTTAAACCATACATGTTTCCTTGCTCTATTCATATGACAGTTTATTGATTGAAGTATAGGTTTCATATGAGCACAATTAAGGGTTTGGGGGGTTCCCATTCCTCTCAGTATTTAGCTTATTTATTGAAGAATGTCTTCCTTGAGTATTGTCCTCTTTTAAGACTTAAGTGAAAGAAAATGGACTACAACAACTCAAAAGGTTAATTGAGAAGCTTAAGGGGCAGTGAATTCATGTTGATAGAGGGGGAATAAGTCAGAAAAGGAAGGTGAGAATGGTTGCACAGTTTGAATATAATCCATACCACTGATTAGTACATGTACAAATTGTTAGGTTATTGCTTGTTTAGTTGTGTTTCTTTTTAAAAGAAAAAAAATTCAAGATAATAAAAATATTTCATGATGGGATAGGTTACATTTTGCTTCCTTTGGGTCGCAGAACATTCTCTTTCACACCTTTTTTCTGGACAAAGTTCTTGAATTGCTTATGGTTGTTATTGTGGTGGTTGTTGTTATCAATAGGTACTAACAAGTTGACTATGATTCATAATGACCCTGTGAATAAACTATCTGAACGCTGACCTGTTCTGCACATTCCTCACAGTCTCTGTAGTCCTCAAGCTCAGGGCATTACTCTCCATCTCTGCATGGATTCCTTTCTTTCACCTAACAGCTACCTTTACCAACGTGGTAACTCTTTCCAAGGACTGGGTCCTCCTGAAACATGCCCACAGTGAGACGAAGTTTCATCGCTGTTCTCTCTGTGCACTTTGGTTACACTTCCTTCAGTACAGATTTGTTGGTTCTTCTGTCATTCCGTGAGATACTCAATACTTTTCACCAACATCACAATTCAAAGGCATTCGTTCTTTTGTCTTCCTTATCCACTCTTCAACTTTCAGATGAATAAGAGCCATAGAAAATAGCAAGACATGGATCCTGAACACCGGAGTCTTTAAACCGACGTCTCTGCTCTTTAGAACTTTGGATATGTCCTGTCATTGTTGTGTATACCTTAGAGTCAGAACTGACCCGTAGAAATTAACTACCCAGACATAGTTAACCACATGGGAGGATATTGCCCATCTTTCTACCTCAGAGCAGTTGGTGGCCTCAAACCACACAACTTCGAGATTGCAGAGCAGCTTCTTGCCACTATGTCCTAGACAGGCAATTTCCTGGATGCAACATGTCTTTTGATTTCTTGATTGCTGCTACCAAATATTGATTGTGGATCCAAGTAAAATGAAAACAATGATAACGTTAATCTTTCTCCAACTACATGATGTTGAATTTTGATCCATTGGTGAGGACTGTTTTGCTTTCATGATGTTCAGATATAAGTCATATTGAAGACTGTAGTCTTTCATCTTTTATAATAAGTTTTAAGTCTTATTTACTTTCTGCAACCAAAGTTGTATCATCTCTATATTACAAATCGTTAATGAGTCTTCCTCCAAATGTGATGCTACATTCTTCTTCATATCGTTCAGCTTATTGAATGATCTGCTCAACTTACAGATTGAAAATGTTTGGAGAAAGAAATCTGTTAGACACACATTTCCTAATTTTAAACTAATCAATATCCCCTTCTTTTTAAACAATGACTAGTTGATTTATCTACAGATATTAGCATCATGATAGATGGTAAAGAGATTGAGATTGTTGACAGCTTCAGTTTGCTTGGCTCTACAATCAACACTCTTGGTACCAGCAGCCAGGAAACTAAAAGACAAATTGTTTTGGGAAAGTCTGCTGTCAGAGACCTCTCCAAAGTACTGAAGAGCAACTATGTCAGTCTGGAGACTAAGGTGCACCTGATACAGGTCTTTGCAATTACTTGCTATACATCAGAAAGCTGGACAATGACTGGGGATGATAGAAGGAGAGTTGATGCCTTTGAAATGTGGTGCTGGAGAAGAGTATTGAATATACCAGGGACTGCTAAGAGAACAAACAATTGTGTCCTAGAGAGGGTTAAGCCAGGCTGGTCCTTGGAGACAAGAATTCTCAAGCTCCGTCTGACATACTTCGAACATGTTGCAAGGTGGGATCAGTCCTTAGAGAGGGACGTCATGTTTGGGAGTACGGAGGGACAACACAGGATAGGAAGATCCTAGATGAGATGGATTGATTCTGTCACTGGTGTAATGGGGATAAGGGATAGAGCAGGGTTCAGAGTTGTTGTACATAGGGTTGCTTATGATTTTCAGACAACTCAAAGGCACATAACAACAACAACATAACATATGCACCATTAAGTATTCTGGAATTCTCATTCTTCTCAATGTTAGCCACCATTTGTTATGACCCATACACTCGAATGCCTCTGAATAATCAATAAAGCTCAAGTAAATAACTTTCTGTTACTCTCTGCATCAGCCAAGATCCATCTGACATCAGGAATGGTATCCACTGTGCCTCAGTCTCTTCTGAATCTAGTTTGAATTTCTGCTAGTTCTCTGTCGATGTACTGCTTCAGCCATTTTCAACGTGATCTTCAGCAGGATTTTACCTGAATGTGATATTGTTTTAAATTCTCTGTAGTCCATTGGATAACTTTTCTTAGAGTAGTCCAATATAGATCTCTTCTAGTCAGTTGACCAGGTAGCTAGCTGTCTTCCATATTTGTTGGTAGAGAATGGTGAGCATGTACAGGGTTGCATCTGTTTCCTGAAACATCTCAACTGGTATTCCATCAATTCCAAGGACCTTTTTTTTTTTTTTAGCCAATCCCTTCAGTACAGCTTTAATTTTTTTTCTTCAATAATATTGGTGAATTATTATTGTTTATTTAATCGGTTTTCATTCAGTCACTCATATACATTTTATTTTATAACAATTATATATGCCGTTATTTACAAAGTTCTATCAAACCTCAGATATGGAGACAAGATGCATCTCTGACACACTCCTTTCCTGATTTTGAACCATGGAGTAGTTTCTTGCTCTGTTCTGATGACTGATTTCTGGTCCAAGTATAGCTTTCTCATGAGTACAATCAAGTGTTCTGGGATTCCCATCCTTCTCAATGTTCACCACAATTTGTTATGATGTAGCAGTCAAATGCCTTTGCGTGCTCAATTAAGCACAGATAGACATTCTTCTGGAAAGATCTATCTGACATTTCCTATTATGTCCCTAGTGCCATGACTTGTTCTAAACCCAGCTTATATTTCTGGTAGTTCTCTATCAATGTTCCAGTAATTTTGTTATACTCTTCAAGAAAAATGTGGCATTAGATATTGGAGGAAGATTCATCAACAACCTGCATTATGCAGATGATACAACCTTGCTTGGAGAGGACCTGAAGCACTTGCTGCAGAAGGTCAAGGACTGCAGTATACAATATGGATTGAAGATCAACATGAAGAAAACAAAGATTTTCACCACTGGGCCAGTTGGCAACCATCACAACAGATGGAGAAGATATTGAGATTGTTAACAATTTAAACTTCCTTTTTTCTACAAACAACACTCTTGACACTCACTAGCAGTCAGGAAGTCAAAAGATTCATTGCAGTGAGGACAATCTGCTGTCAGAGACCTCTCCAGAGTGCTGAAGAGCAAGGATGCCAGTCTGGAGACGAAACTGCAACTTATCCAGGACACGGTCTTGGCAATTGCTTGCTATGCATCAGATAGCTGGGCAATGACCAAAGACGACAGAAGAAAAACTGATGCCTTTGAGTTGTGGTGCTGGAGCAAAGTATTGAGCATACCATGGACTGCTAAGAGAACAAACAGGACTGTTTTGGCGAGAGTGAAACCAAGTAGCTCCTTGGAGGTAAGGATTCTGAAGCTCTGTCTCACATACTTTGGACATGTTGCCCTGAGAGATTGGTCCTTTGAGAATGATACTGTTGTTGTTGTTGTGTGCTGTCTAGCCACTTGCGACTCATAG
>NW_006399935.1:2079724-2082332 GCF_000299155.1 Elephantulus edwardii
AATGCCTTTGCATAATCAATGAAACACAGATAGACATTCTTCTGGTATTCTCTGCTTTCAGCCAAGATCCATCTAACATCAGCAACAATATCCCTAGCACCACAACCCCTTCTAAACGCAGCCTGGACTTCCGGCAACTCTCTGCTGATGTGCTGTTCTAATAGTTTTTGGATAAATTTACATTAAAAAAAATACATTGTCTGGGACTTCAGCAGAGTGCGGAAGAGCAAAGATGTCAGTCTGGAGACTAAGGTGCACCTGATCCAGGCCTTGATCTTCATTGTTACTTGTTATGCATCAGAGATCTGGATATTGAATAAGAATGACAGAAGAGGAATTGATGCCTTTGAGTTTCGCTGGAGTAGAGTATTGAACATACCATGGACTGCCAAGGGAACTAAGTAACAGATCTGTCCTAGAGAAGATGAAACTAAATTTCTCCTTGGAGACAAGGAACTTTTTAAAAAAATAATTTTATTTATTTATTTTTTTGCATTGGTATATATTGTTGTTGTTGTTATGTGTGTCGAGTCGCTTGCAACTCATAACAACCCTATGGCCAAGAGTCCTAAATGCTGCTCTATCCTGTGGCAACCTCGTCATCTCTGACACACTCACTCCCACCACCCCAATCACAGAATCAATCCATCTCATCGAGGGTCTTCGTCTCCTGTGCTGTCCCTCCACTCTCAAAAATATGGAATGTTTCACGAATTTGCAGGTCATCCTTGTGCAGAGGCCATGTTAATCTTCTCTGTATCCTTCCAATTTTAGTATATGTGCTGTTCAAATATACACAGCAAAATATACATCAGTCCAACAATTGCTACATGTGTCATTTAGTGATACTAATAGCATTCTTTGAGTCCTGCATTCATTCTTATCTTTCTTTTCTGAATTATTAAGGAAGAATTAAAAATGAATCATTAACATATTATCATTGCCTCTTAAGGATCCTATTTAAAAATCCATATGCTATCATCAATTTTATCCCTTATAGATAGCTCTTGAAAGTGGATACTACTGCTTGAGACAGGGAAGGATTTTGAGGCTCTGTTGCTTGTATTATGGACATATAGCTAGGAAGGACCAGTCTTTGGAGAAGGAAGGACATTATGCTTGAAAGGATGGAGGGAAAGCACAGGAAAGGAAGGCCCAGGATGAGATGATTGACCCAATAACTGGAGCAATGAGGGCAAGTGTGCCAGAGACAGTGCGATTGACTCAGGATATTGCAGGGTTCAGAGCTATTTTGCATAGGGTCGCTATGAGTCATAGTTGACTTGATGACACATAACAACAGCTGCCTAGAAGTTTCTGTAGCAGAAGTTTAATTTACGCCCTAAACAGAAGAAAAAGAATCAATGTAGAGCATTATATATTGCCTTTCTGAGACATGAGTTTTGAACAATCAATTGATGGTTAGGCTGAAAATGTTTGTGTAACAGAGAAGACACTATATCCCTATGGCTTAACCACTTCGGTAGTTGTTGGTGAACTTCCCACCACCCCCCTGTCTATCTCTGCCTGAGGAACCAAAGTCACATTCGTTTCTTTGAGTCTATTCCTCTTCCTAGTCTCCCCATGTATTCTAGATTAGAACTGCTCCGTAAGATTAAGTTGGTTGTTGTTGTTGTTGTTAAGTGCTGTTGAGTCACAGGTGACTCATAGCGACCCTATGAACAAAAGTCCTTGACACTTGTGTGACTTTAATCCTTTCTCCAGGTTCACAGTATTTCCAGAGGCAAGCTAATATGGAAGTTGATGCCACTCCTGCTTCCAAGCTTGTTTTAATCGAGGAGCTCCACCAAATACTGTCCACCATGGGTAACCGTTATCCCATTTGACGCGTAAGTGTCAGAGTGTTCAGCTTCACAGCAACCACAAGTTTTGTGTAAATTAAGTTGATTATAATCTTAATTACAGAAAGACAGCTCTAATGCCCTACATGGGTAGGAAGTTCTGCTGCCAAATCAAAGGTGGATGGTTCAAACCACCAGTTCCATGGGAAAAACATGGGCAGTCTCTTTCCATTCCATTTACAACCTGCTGAAAGGGCAGCTCTGAGTTGGTTCTAACTGCATGGCAATGAGTTGAGTTGATGAACGTTGGTGGAGAGGAAGCCCTGGTAGTGGAGTTCATAGGGAGATACATCACAAGCACAAAGTCTACACCTCTCTGTGGATTTGAATCCACCAGTGGCTCTACGGGGGCTGGGGAAGATAATCTCTTCTGTGTGAAGAAACAATGGAAGGTCAACTATACTCTTCTAACTTGATAGCATGAGTTTTGAATTTCAATCTTACTGAAAGCAGTTCTCCAGGGCTGAGTTTTCATGATTTGTGGGTATTATCCATTAGCCTTTATGTCAGGTATTATTGTTGTTACATCGCATCGGTCACAGACAACTCAGCTGACCCTCCAGCAGGTTTTCATAGGCCCTAAGTTGCACCAGAGGAGACGGCTCAACTTTCTTTCTTGGGTCTGTTGGTTGGTGTGAAGTACCTGTCTTTAGTTTGTCAGTGCAACTCTTTACCCACTAGACTACTGTACAGTGTAAGCCGTTAGCACTCTCCGAGGCCTCCATTCACTTTATTATTATTATTAT
>NW_006399935.1:2083333-2084049 GCF_000299155.1 Elephantulus edwardii
TTCAATACTCTTCTCCAGCACCACAGCTCAAAGGCATCAATTCTCCTTCTATCCTCCTTAGTCACTGTCCAACTCTCTGACGCATAACAAGTGATAACAATGACCATGGCCTGTATCAGAGAATGACATTATGCTTGGACATGTGGAGGGACAGCACAGGAGAGGAAGAGGTGAATGGCCACAGTGATTGGGGAAATGAGGGCATGTGTGTCAGATACAGTGAGTTGGCTCACGATAGGCACAGTTCCGAGCTATGGTGCATAGGGTCGCTATGAGTCACAAGTGACTCGACGGCACATGATAACATCAAAATCTCACAATAATCTCTCTTTCTCTTCACCTTACTCATCGACTTGCTAATCTCCACTCTCTCTCCCACCCCTCTTTCCCTACTTCTCAATCTTTCCCAATTGTTTCTGTCAATGTTTCAGACTAAGGTACACTAGGAAGAATTGCCTAGTGATATACCTCTGACAACTATGTCATTGTTAGCTGCTTTAGAGTCAGTTACAGCTCATAGTAACGCTATGAATAATAGTTCTGAAGCTTGTCCAACCTCCCATCATTCTCAGCATCTCCAATATACTTGAGTCTATTTTTACAACCACTATGTGAATCCAAAAACAACTGGATCAGCACATCAACAGAGAACTGCCAGAAGTCCAGGCTGGGTTTAGAAGGGGTCGTGGTACTAGGGATATTGTAGCTGATGTTAG
>NW_006399935.1:2084149-2104094 GCF_000299155.1 Elephantulus edwardii
ATCCAGTTTTTCTCAGTCTTACCCTCACCCTGATGTCAGCCTCATTCTACAACAGTGGCACCATATAATATTTGTCCCTTTGTGACTGAGATACCTCACTCAGCATAATGCCTCCAGGGTCACCCATTTTGAATAATATTGCATGAGTTCCTTATTTTTCAATGTAAATTAAAACCAACTTGCTGGCATTGAGTCAGTTCTGTCTAGGAGCTTATCAACCAGAATAGAACTGCCCTCCAGAATTTCCAAGGTTGTAAGTAATCATTGGAGCGAACTACTACATCTTCCTTCCAGAGTGGCTAGTAGATTTAAACTGACCACCGTCATTTCACAATTGCACGTCTAACCACTTACGCCATCAGAGCTATTTACATTCACTTAGAAATAGTATCCCTTGGACTTGTGCTGTGTACAACCGATGCTTCTGTACATTATAGCACTAAAACAAATGTAACATAAATGAAGACTTAATAAATGGTTCTTACAATGTTTGAGGACGTCAGAAGAATAATTTATGTCTTTGAGTTGTGGTGTTGAAGAAGAATACTGTATATCCCATGGTCTTCCAAAACCACTAACAGGTATGGCTTGGAAAAAGGGCCACCAGAGTGACCCTTAGAGGCAAAGATGTCAAAGATATTACTCATAGATGAGGCATGCTATTAGGAGAGAGTATTCCTTGTAAAGGTATACCATGTTTGGAAAGGTGGAGGGTCAGCGAAAGAGAAAAAGACCCCCAATGAGCTATCTCTATACAGTGGCACAGCAGTGGGCTCAAGTGCGTCAGATATGATGAGGATGTCGAAGGTAGGACAGGGTTCAAGGTCTGTATTCACAAGGTCACTATGAATTGTACTTGATTTGATGGCATCTAACAAAAACTAGCCTTGCTATTCTCGTTCTTATTTTTCTTATATAATTATTATAATCAATTCTGCAAAAGGGTCTTTAAGGAAACGGACACCACTCACCGATTATGCATCCCATAGCCCTGTGGGTGTACACTGGCAGAAACAACCACCACCAGGGCTGGAAGCCCATAGCCAAAGGCACAGAGGTTCCGCATTCTGATGTTGCGGGAGCTGAAGTAATTCACCACCTTCAGGTTCCTGACCATGAGGAAGATCATCACCGCTTCTACCAGCATCCAGAAGAAGCAGGCGAGGAAAAGGTAGTGCAGGACGCCAGCGATGGTGGCGCAGATTATCTGGAGAAGAGAAGAATGAACATCTATGACCTCCACCCCTGCGAGAAGGTTCAGAAATGTGAAGAAAACAGGCGGACTACCTTGACTACACTTCCTCAAACATGGCCACTCGTTGACTCCACAAATATTTGTAACGTTCTTTAAACACGGGTGGTCCACATTTTGGAAGGATGGAAAACCATATTCATTTGCCTACGACTGAGACTAGAATCAGGGGAGTTTGGGACAAGCTGTAAATTTACGGTATGTTCAGAGATCAGTGGTCGTGGTTGTTATTTTTGTTGTGTGCCATTAAATCCAATTTACAGTAATACCAGGTGATGCGATTTCCTCTGAAGGATTTCCTCGTTGTTATCTGTTTCTATGAGAGCAGGTGGCCCCAATTTTTCTTCACATCAGTGGATTTCAAATGCCAGCATTGGCTTTCGGGGTCAGCAGACTTTCATGCCATCTCTGTGAATAGAGTCATTTACGTCTTCTCTGTGGCGCTTTCTCTGTACCACAGCACAGTGGAGTACTTGAGGCAGAGATAGCATGGTTGCCAAACCTGAGAATATTTACTATGTAGACCTTCAGTAAAAAAAAACAACTTATTGATTCTGATCCAAATGGTGAACAGAAGCTATGAGAATTGTGGCATCAGGATTGGTGGAAGATCTGCGTTATGCAGATGACACAACCCTTCTTGCTGAAACCGAGAAGGACCTCATGCACTTGCTGCGAAGGGTCAAGAACTGCAGCCTTCGGTATGGACTGAGGCTCAATGTCAAGAAGACAAAGATTCTCACGACTGGACCAATTGATAGCATCAGGATGGATAGCGAAGAGATTGAGATTGTTCATAGCTTCAGTTTGCTCGGCTCCACGGTCAACAGTCTTGGCACCAGCAGTCAGGAAATAAAAAAAACTTATTGTGATAGGAAAGTCTGCTGTTAGTGGCCTCTCTAAAGTACTCAAGAGCAATGGTGTCTCTCTGGAGACTAAGGTGTGCCTGATACAGGCCATGGTCTTTGCAATCACTTGTTATGCATCAGAGAGTTGGACAATGACTAGGGAGGACAGAGGGAGAATTGATGCCTTTGAGCTGTGGTGCTGGAGAAGAGTATTGAATGTACCATGGACTGCCAAGAAAACAAACAGATTCATCCTGGAGAGGGTTAACCCAAGCTATTCCTTGGAGGCAAGGATTCTGGGGCTTCGTCTGACATACTTTGGGCATGTTGCAAGGAGGGACAGGTTTTGGAGAGGGACATCATGCTTGGGAGGGTGGAGGGACGGTGCAAGAGGGGAAGACCCTCTATGAGGTGGATTGATTCAGTGACTGGGGGTAATCGGGATGGGTGTGTTAGAGGCAGTGCTATTGGCACAGGATAGAGCAGGGTTTAGGGCTGTTGTACATAGGGTCGCTATGAGTCGCAAGCGACTCGACGGCACATAACAACAGCAACAGCAACAACAACAACAACAACAACAACGGTGAGAGGGATAGATTTGTATGAAAAAGAATCACCCACAAAATGCCAATAGCACTTATTTTGGGAAGCTCAGTACCCGCATAGGAAGTAAAGTGGCCAAAGTTGCTACCTTTATGGAAAACCTAGTTTAGTGGCTTATTGAATGCCACGGAATCTCTTCAGACTTCTGGTGCCCCCATGTGGCAGTGTAGGATATTTCTAGACTGAAATCTTCATGGGAGCATATCTCTGGGTATATTTCCTACAGGGTGCTGGGTGAATTAAAACCATTTAACCATTGTGCCCCCAGAGTTCTTTGCAGTCTAGTGGGTTAGGCAGATAGGTATCCAACACATAAAAGAATAACTAAATAAATAAGTTGATAAGATTTAAAATAATGAGGAGAACAAAACCTCGTTTGACTGGTGTTCTGGTGTTCTAACCTGTTGCAGGTGGTGCTGTTAACTAGAAGGTGTTATGTCTGGCAATTTGAGTCCCACCAGCAGCTGAAAGGGATCAAGATGAGCGCTTTCCTCCTGTTAGCACGTGCAGCCTCAGAAAGTTGCTGGAGAGTGACTATCAGTTGGAATACACTTGACGGCAGGGAGGATTTTTGTGAGAGTGAGAGGAGACAGCAGTTTCTTGGTTGTAGCGCAGTTGACTTGGGACACTAAGTCTTTGGTTGTAAAGGATGCCTGTGCACTGTAGGATCGTAAACAACATTCTCAGCTTCTAACCACTAGATGCCAGTTGTATCACAAGCCCACAATGGTGAAAACCATATTGTTGTTGTTGTTAGGTGTCGTTGAGTCATAGACGACTCATAGCAACCCTATGAACAAAAGGCCTGAGCACTGTTCATAGGGTTTCTGGAGGCAAGACATTTCAGAAGTGAATGTCCCTTCTGCTTCCAGGCTTGTTTTAATTGGGAAGCTCCATCAAACGCTGTCCACCATGGGTAACCATTATCACATTTGACACATCAGTGTCACAGTGTTCAGCATCACAGCAAGCACGAGTTACCTCTGTACAGCAAATGGACAGACCGGTACTATACCAACTAGAAGAATGTTTGTCAGAAAAACAGTTTGAACCAGGCCTGAAGGCCACAGATTAAAATCATCCACCTTGGGCTTGGTATTATAACTTTCCTTCCATTAGGCCAACGTAGCTCTCTCTATGTCGTCGTTGTTGTTAGGTGTCGTCAAGTCGTAGATGACTCATAGCGACTCTATGAACAAAAGACCTGAGCACTGTTCATGGAGTTTCTGGAAGCAAGCCATTTTAGAAGTGGATGCCACTTCTGCTTCCAGAAAACCATATATGTCTCCAGAAATTGCCAATTGTTACCAGGAGGCAATATCATATCCCCATCAACTAGAGTTGATAGCCCCTCATATGTTATGTTGTTGTTATGTGTCATCAAATCACCTGCAACTCATACTGACTCTATAAACATCAACTCTGACCTTTGCCCTATCCTGCGTCTATCTCATTGTCTCCAACAGACTTAATTCCATTTCTCCAAGTCACCAAGTTAATCCATCTCATCTTGGGTCTTCCTCTCTTGCACTGTCCCTACAACCAAACATAATGTCCTTCTCCAAGAACTGGTCCTTCCTGGCCATGTGCCAAAAGTACGTGAGACAGAACTTCAAAATCCTTGCCTCCAGGAGCAGCTTGGTTTTACTTCCTCCAGGACAGACCTGTTTGTTCTCCTCGTAGTCAATTGTATGTTCAATACTCTTCTCCAGCACCACAGCTCAAAGGCATCACACTTTCTTTTATCATCCTCAGTCACTGTCCAGCTCTCTGATGCATAGCAAGTAATTGTGAAGACCATGGCTAGTATCAGGCACACCTTAGTCCCCAGACTGACATCGTTGCTTTTCAGTGCTCTAGAGACATCTTTGACAGCAGACCTTTTTAAATTCATCTTTTGATATCCTGGCTGTTGATGCCAAGAGTGTTGATTGTGGAATCAAGCAAGCTGAAGTTATTAACAATCTTTATCTATCATAAAGCTGCCAATTGGCCCAGTGGTGAGAATCTTTGTTTTCTTGATGTTGAGCTTCAGTCCATATTGAAGACTACCATCCTTGCCCTTCTTCTGCAAATGCCTCATGTCCTCCTCTGTTTCAGCAAACTAGGTTATGTCATCTGCATAACACAGGCTGTTGATGAGTCTTTCTCCAATCCTGATGCCACATTCCTACTGATAATGTCTAGCCTCCTCTGGAATGATCTGTTCTGCATAGAGATTGAAAAGGTATGGAGATAAGATGCAACCCTGATGCGCACCTTTTCTAATCCTGAACCATGCAATGTTATACTTACTTGCTACAGAGTAAAGTCTTACTTAAAGCAAACCCATATACAGCATATACATGTCACACAGGACTGCTCAGGTAGTAATAGAAGAAGACCACCAGGTCTTTCTCCCACAAAGCCACTGGGTGGGTTCAAGCTGCCAATCTTTCAGTTAGCAGTTTAGCTCTTAACTATTACAGCACCAGGGTTCCTTAGTCATTGGTATAGAGAATAGCATTAGATAAGATTAGATAAAATACTTTAGACCAGACTTGGAGTTGCAATCTATCATAGGAAGAAGTCAACAGAAGAGGATCTCAGGGAAAAGTGGTATGGTCAGAGGAATAACATTTGCAAGTTGAGGCAGGAGCCAGTACACAGAGATGAGAGTGGGATGATGAAAGATGATGTGAAGATATTAAGATTTGGGGGATACTGGGGCACAGCGTAAAGGGTATGAAACCTGGTTGTCCGTCTTGTCCACACCGGTGAGGAAGAGAATCTTGGCCAGGAACAAGCATATGCAGAGGTGCAGGTGGAGGTAGGTGTTGTGGTTACGGATGGCACGACACAGCAGGAACGTGGCAATGGCCAAGGCGAGACACACCAACGAAAGAATCATGCCCACGTGGCTAATCATGTGTAAAGAAAACTCCATCTGTCAAGAATGAGATCTCAGAATTAGTCTCAGAATTAGAGGAATAGCTTCCAGATTGGAAAAAGAAGTTCTCCATACCCTTGGGTTGGGCAGAAGGGACTCAGAGTCAATTCTCCCTCTAATACTTGTCATGAATTTGATATTGCCCCTCAAAGTCCCTTGGCATTCATCAGCACTCATTCCCACCCCCTGCCATGGCCACTCTTCATTGTAGGGATAAGATACCTATTAGCTAAATTTTCCAGAACTCCCGGGTGTGGAGGTCCTAGATGTAATTTAAGTTCTCCACTGAGATACATCCATGAAAGTTTGGAAGGAATAAAGGAATCAGACAAGTGACATCTAACAAACAAAAGCGAGCCATAGACATTCTTAGTGCCCAGACCACAACTTTGTGTGTGAGAACGAAATAGAAGCAGCAGTTTCTGACCTCTGTATCCCAGCTTCCAAGGGTGACCTGAAAGCCAAACTGCACGTAGTTGAGTCTGGCTTCAATACCTGCATTCCACTAAGTGACTTTGTGAGCATTCAATTCCCTGTGTAAATCATTTTCTGCTTGAAATACTTGGAATGGATTCTGTTTCTTGGATGGAACCTCAGTTAATATGTAGACACTCAGTGAATTTCCAACTTCCGAAGGGGGAACGTAACAAACTGAGTTCTTCTTCTATGTCTATAAATAATTAATTTTTAAAATTAACTTGAGTATTTTATATACATACATATATATATATATATATTCCTATATTAAAAATAGTACTAGATAGCTTCTCAAGGACTCCTTTCTATGACATTGTTGCATAGAAGTTAGGGAAATTGACTGAAATTCTGACAGTTTCTAGCTGTATGAATTTGGTCAAGATACTTTAATGGTTCTATGTCTAAGTTTCCTCATCTGTTAGAGAAAGAGAAGAGAAACAGAGAAGAAAAGAAGATGAAATAGAGGGAGAGGGAGAATAAGAAGGGGAAGGTGGAGGAGGAAAAGGAGGAGGAGGGGAAGGTGGAGAAGAAGAAGGAGGAGGAGGAGAGGAAGAGGAGAAGGAAAAAGTGGAGGAGGAGTTAAAGAAGAAGGAGAAGAAGAAGAAGGAGGAGGAGAAGGTGGAGGAAGAGGAGGAGGAGGAGAAGGAAAAGGAGGAGGAGGAGGAGGAGGTGGAGGAGGAGAAGGTGGAAGAGGAGGAGGAAGAGAGGAGGGGAGGGGAGGGAGGAAGGGGAGGAAGAGTAAGTGTGACTACCTTACAAGGTTGTATTGATAGAATTGAATGAAGTACTTAACACTAAGCTAGAAACACTATTGCTCCAGTGTTGATTGTGACTCATGTTTCTATAGGACAAGAACTCCCCTGCAGTGTTTTCAAGAGAGTAACCTTCATGAAGCAGTCTATACCGTTTCCTCCTGCAGAGCAGTCTGTGGGTTCAAACTGCTGGCCTTTTAATTAACAACCAAACACTTGGCCACTTAGCCACCAAGAATCCTGGTCTTAAACCATCGGCACCTCTAAGTAGTATTTAAGGACCCCCACCAGGAAGTCCACTGTGTAATTTATAGCCTCTGAAAACCCACTGAAGGGTCAGCTATGAGTCAGTGTTAACTTGAGGGCAGAGTTTGTGTTTATTACTAGGGAATTGAACTTCAAGTCTTGAATGATAAACAAGTCCTCTAAACACGACATATAATAATATAGCAATAATGGATTTTCTTCTCTACTCCACCCAGCCATTCAACAAGACTACTGTTACATTCCATCTCCTTCTGGATCTCCTCTCAGTGCTTACCAAGACTCATCGGAATTCACACAACACATTCTCTTTCTTCACTTGCATGACATATTAGAAATAAATATCCTTTGGAGACAGACCAATCTAGGTTTGAATTCTGCCTCTTCTACTAATTTCAAAACCAAGACGGGCTGTTGAGCTTTGCTCTCGAATTCTATCTAATATGTTTGACCAAAATAGCTTTTCAGGTTCCTCATTAAGGATTAAAATTAATGTAGAATGAAAGGCTTGGCATCTAGTCTGAACCAAACCAAACTCCCTGCTATAAGGTTGATTCTGACTCACGACAGGCCTCCATCAAGTTTCTGATACTGTCAGTCTTAATGAGAGAAATTTGTCCATCTTCCTCCTTGAAGGGCCGGGAGATTTGAATGGTTAAACTTTAGGGACTGACTCAATTTTATTTGTGGTTGATATTGTGCCAGCTTCTATTTAGGGTAAATGTACATGTTGTTGTTGTTGTTGTTATGTGCCATCGAGTCATTTCCGACTCATAGCGACCCTATGCACAACAGCCCTAAACCCTGCTCTATCCTGAGCCAACCGCACTGCCTCTGACACACCCATCCCGATTACCCCAGTCACTGAATCAATCCATCTCATAGAGGGTCTTCCCCTCCTGTGCTGTCCCTCCATCCTCCCAAGCATGATGCCCCTCTCCAAGGACCCGTCCCTCCTGGCAACATGTCCAAAGTATGTCAGACGAAGCCCCAGAATCCTTGCCTCCAAGGAGTAGCTTGGTTTAAACCTCTCCAAGATGAATCTGTTTGTTTTCCTGGCAGTCCATGGTACATTCAGTACCCTTCTCCAGCACCACAGCTCAAAAGCATCCACTCTCCTTCTGTCCTCCCTAGTCCTTGTCCAACTCTCTGATGCATAACAAGCGATTGCAAAGACCATGGCCTGTATCAGGCGCACCTTAGTCTCCATAGAGACACTGTTGCTCCTGAGTACCTTTGAGAGGTCCCTAACAGCAGACTTTCCCATCGCGATACGCTTTTTGATTTCCTGACTGCTGGTACCAAGAGTGTTGACTGTGGAGCCGAGCAAACTGAAGCTGTGAACACTCTCAATCTCTTCGTCATCCATCCTGATGCTGCCAATTGGTCCAGTGGCGAGAATCTTTGTCTTCTTGACATTGAGCCTTAGTCCATACTGAAGGCTGCAGTCCTTGACCCTTCGCAGCAAGTGCATGAGGTCCTCCTCTGTTTCAGCATGAGTTTCATGAATTCTCAAAAATAAAATCAGCACACACACTCTTTCTTGAGCCCATGCCTCCCTCCCACAACACCCGCATCCACGAGGGCCATGCAGTATATATTTCATAAATCGTTCCCATCGGATCGGAGGCTGTTATTTGGGAAAACAATGCATAGACTACCATTACTGACCGTGAGCTCCCCAGAAGCCATGATAATGGCTAGGTTCGCCATCCGATTGCAGCTGCAGGTGGTACGCATCACAGAAGCTTCAAGGACCATGCAGCCCGAGGGCGTCCATCTCCCACCCTCCACATCTGAACTCCAGGAAACACATATAGGTTTATCAAATTCCTGCTTTGGCTGAAAAAGGAAAGATCCTGGTTACTCGACATACCCTCTGAAATGCATTCAAGGTGACCATCCTCAACACCCATTTCATGTAAGACATTTGGGTTATAATATACAGGGAATAGAGAGAAATGCTGAGATCCAGTCTACGGCGATGATGAAGCTAGTGGGGCATGCCACACACTAACTTCTGGAGGAAATGCCTCCTTTCATAAAATCTATAATATGATCTTGTCCATATTAACTCATTTTTTTCAACAAGTTTTCATTGAAGTTGTTGTGTGTTGAGTTGATTATAATGCATAGCAACCCTATGTATTACAGAACAAAAGAATGCCTGGTGCAGTATCATCCTTGCAATCACTGCTATACATGAACCCATTATTGGAGCCACTATACAAACAATAAGACTTTCTTACTGAGTGTCTTCCTTTTTAACCCTAGCCCTCCACCAAGCATGATGTCCTGCATCAGAGACTGCCTGATATAACATGTCCAAAGTGCGTAAGACAGAGTCTCTACAGATTCCCTTATAAAGAACACTCTGGCTGTGTTTTCGAAGACATATTTGTTTGTAATTCTGGCAGTCTATCGAAAAATAATGTTCTTCACTGACACCAAGATTCAAATACATGAATTCTTGCTCAGTTTGCCTTATTCATTGTCCAGCTTTCATAAGCCATGAAGTGAATCGAATATCATGACTTGGGTCAGAAGCACCACAACATCTACAGCAATATCTTTGTCTTTCCAACACTTTAATTAGGTCCTTTGCAGTAGATTTGGTTTGTTTCCCATACTGGATCTTTCCCATTTCCTTCACACAGTCATACACACACACCATCACACCATCCATCATAGGGTTGCTCTCTATCTATCTTATCTATCTATCTACACACACACACACTATATATACACACACACTATATATATATATATATACACTATACACACACACTATATATATACACACACTATATATACAGACACATTCACACACTATATATATATACACACACTATATATATATACACACACATACAAACTATATACACACACTATATATAAATACACATACAAACTATTTACACACACTGTATATGTATTCACACACTATACACACACACACACACTATTTATACACATGCACACACATACACACACTATTTATACACATGCACACACACACACACACACACACACACACACACAGAGCCAGGAAATTAGGAAATTAAAAGATGAATTGTATTGGTAAAGTCGGCTGTCAGGGACCTCTCCAGAGTACTGAAGAACAGTAATATCAGTCTGAAGACTAAGGTGCATCTGATACAGGCCATGGTCTTTGCCATCACTTGCTATGCATCAGGGAGTTGGACAATGATGATAGAAGGAGAGTTGATGCCGTTGAGCTGTGTGTGGTGCTGGAGAAGAGTATTGAATATACCATGGACTGACAATAAGATTAACACAGGATAGGGGATGGTTTAGGGCTGTTGTACATAGGGTCACTATGAGTTGCAAGCGACTCAACAACACATAACAACAACAATGAAAGTTGGATAATGAACAAAGGAGATCAAAGGATTATTGTTGTTGCTGTTGTTGTTAGACACCACTGAATCCACTATAACTCATTATGATACTGTGAACAACAGATCTGAACCTTGCTGTACTGTGCTGTCCTCATGACTCTTGATACCCTCAAGCTCATGTTAGAACCTTGCCCGGTACTGTGCCGTCCTCATAATTCCTGATACACTCAAGCCCAAGTTACAGATACTGTGTTACTTTTTCTCATTGAGGGTCTACCTCTCTTTTGATGATCCTGTACTTTGCCCAGCACAATGGCTTTTTCCAAGGATTGGTGCCTCCTAACATCATGTCTAAAATTTGGGAAGAATTTAAAAGAAGGAATACCTTTACATAATGATGAATAAGACGGTGGGATATACAATGGACTTCCAAAAGAAGAAACAAATGTATCATGAAGAAAGGGCAGCCAGAGAGCTCCTTAGGAGAGAGGATGTTGAGGCTTCTTCTCATGTACTTAAGATAAGGGTAGTCCACAGAGAAAGGTAGCATGCTTAGAAAAGTACAGGATCAGTGAAAGAGGAAATCCCTCAAAACAATGAACTGATACTGTGGCTGCAACAGTTAATTTGAGCCCAATGGAGATTATGAAGATTGCATGGTTTGAGAATTTTCTTCATCTATGGCACATAACAACAACAACATTGTAAGTAGGATCTGCTTGGTAAAGGAGGAGATTGCCCCTCCTTCTCCAGGAGAGCATCTGGTGGATTTGAACCATGCGCTTCTGAGATTGCAGTGCAGCTTCTTGCCAGTAGGCCACCCTCTCCAAAGTACTGAAGAGCAATGGTGTCTCTCTGGAGACTAAGGTGCGTCTGATACAGGCCATCGTCTTTGCAATCACTTGTTATGCATCAGAGAGTTGGACAATGACCAAGGAGGATAGAAGGAGAATTGATGCCTTTGAGCTGTGGTGCTGGAGAAGAGTATTGAGAATACCATGGACTGCTAGGAAAACAAACAGATTCATCCTGGAAAGGGTTAAATCCAGTGGCTCCTTGGAGGCAAGGATTGTGAGGCTCTGTCTAACATACTTTGGACATGTTTTAAAGAGGAACTGGTCCTTGGAGAGGGACATCATGCTTGGGAGGGTGGAGGGACAGCGCAGGAGGGGAAGACCCTCTATGAGGTGGATTGATTCAGTGACTGGGGCAACTGGGGTGGGTGTGTTGGAGATGGTGCGATTGGCACAGGACAGAGCAGAGTTTAGGGCTGTTGTACATAGGGTCGCTATGAGTCGCAAGCAACTCGACGGTACATAACAACAACAATAACAACTGTAAGTAGGATTTCTATGAGCCAAAGTCAACTTAAAAGCAACAATCACAACAACAACAACAAACAGTCTTGAGGTGGGCTTTAAGAATAGGTTTGCATTACTAGACACTGTGGAAGCTTGCTGTCTTCCTGAGTCTCAATCTCAAGCAAGGCTGAAATGTTGAACTGAAGGAAAAGTAGTGGCCAGTAGGGACATGTGGGCACAATAGAAAGTTAACCACAAACCTGGATATTCTCCAGAGTGTAGATGATTGGCTCCGAGAAGCCATCTTTCTTCTTCCCAGTTGTGATGCCCCCAACAACCCGAGAACCCATCTTTAGCTTCCTTTTGGGGTTGGCCAAGGTATCCTGGGGGTCTTGGAAGTAGCTCTCATCTAAAACAGACTCCATGCTTGCAAAGGAGACAAAAGCCACCCCAGTAATACCTGTAAATTCCCACAAAGGGAAAGAAATGGGAAGCATTTGTAAAGAGGTCATTATAGATGCGTACACGCACGCACACACACGCGCACACGCACGCACACGCACGCGCGCACACGCGCACACACACGCATGCACATGCACGCACGCACACACACACGCACACACACATATGCGCACACACACGCACACGTACACGCACACGCACACACACGCACATGCACACACGCAACACACACCCTTTGATACTCCATGTACCTCACTGCTCTATTCTGAGGATTGAAATGCCATTGAACTTCCAAAATAGTGAGGGATCCTCTCCTAGACCATTTTAAAAACCTTGAGATGCACAAATCTTTACTATGCTTAAAAAGAAATTTGGGTTAGTTTCCACACACGGTGTAAGGTTGAATTAATTTTCATATACGTGTGGAGTGTGGGTCCAGGTTCATTCTCTTGTTATGGAGACACTGAATCTCAGTTAAAACTCATGCCATGGAGTCAATTCTGAGGCATGGTGACACCATGAGGCAGAGCAGAACTGCCCCCAAATATGGCATCTTGGGCTGTACTAATTTTGGAGGTTTGAATCCACCAGCTGCTCCAAGGGAGACAGAGAGGTAATCTTTTCTTGATTTACAGGCTCTGAAAATCTGCTGAAGCATCAGCCATGTATTGTCTCTGGCTCTATGACAATAAGTGACAGTGAATTCTTGATTGTGGAAGATGTCCTGTGGACTAGCGAATAACGTTTTTCCCCTCTGAATTTTATGAAAGTTGACTTCTATGTTCTTCTGTCTCAAAGTGGTTCAAGTTATCAATCCTTCAAACAGCATCTGAGTGATTAACCACTGCACTACCAGAGCTCCTTCCGTGAAGGGTGATGGGAATATTTGGAAATAGACAAGGATGGTGATTGAGCCACATAACTAATTTTATCAATGACACTGAACCATACACGTGAAGAATACTGAAATCAAACTGTCTCCTCGTCATATTGTTAACTGTCACTAATTCAACCCCCAATCCTTCGTGATCCTACACATAACAGATGACAGATACTCTATAGAGCATTCTTGAAAAGGTTCCGGAAGCAGTTTCTCAGTTTTTCTTTCACACAGGGGTACTGAGTGAATTTGAAAAACCATCCTTTCGATTAACTGTGGATGGATGAGTGGATGAAAACCACTCATGCTAACCAGGCTCCTATGGCGGGTTACAAATATGCAAGTGTTCTGTTACATATATGTGAGTGCTTTGTTACATGCTTAGAAATGTGTGCTACATGTTGTTGTTGCTGTTAAGTGCTGTGTAGTTGTAGATGACTCATAGTGACCCTATGAAGGAAAGACCTGAACACTTGTATAACTTTCTTCCCATTTTATTGCATACTTATAACTTTGTTGTTAAAGTTATGCCTTGTGTACATACATATAAACATGTTGTGAAATATATAGAGATAGAGATAGATAGAGATAGAGATGATAGAGATAGAGATAGAGAGGTAGAGATAGATGATATAGATGATATAGATAGAGATATGGAGATAGAGATAGAGATAGATAGATATTTGATTGTTGTTATTATCTGCTGTAAAGCCAATTACGACTCACAGAGACCTTCTGAACAATGGATCTGAACCCTGTTCTAGTGTTTTGTTACATATATATACATTATGAGTATTTTGTAACATGTGTTTAAGTGAGTTGTTCCATATATACCTACCACAAAAATTATTTGACCGAATTTGATTTTGCGATTTTAGGAGTCAGTTTACCTGAGCACTAGTGAATGAGTTTTCTCCCACAATTATTGTTATTCTTGTTCAGTGATTCTGGTGAGCCTCCCTTCACTGCCTGCCCTTGAAAGGCCAGTACTTCCTGGAGACCTGTGCTAGGCTCACACCTGTCCCATCCATCCCTAAGGTTTCCTTCTCCGTCCCCAAGCTGTTGGATTGCAGAGACCTTCCAGAGGGGCCCCTGGCACCTAAGAGAAGAGCAGTAGTATCTGCTGGCGGTAGGCACTACAACCATGCTCTTTGATTCCCAGAAGCAAATCTGTACCTCTGGCCTCAGACTCTTTAATTGTAGAACATCCGATCTTCATCTCATCCCCTTTGGCTTTCAAGTTAAAGGCAGCATTCTCTCCAGTGCATTCTTCTTTAATAACTTTGCTTTCAAAGTCTAAAAAGGAAAAAAAAGTGAGAGTTTGCACCAGAGACACAGAAACTGAATTTTCAATTTACTTTCCATCCATCAAAGTTGTGCATCTGCCCTTGAAAACAAAGGAAATAATGTAAAGGCCACCTTGTGACAGTACAATTCCTTAACCCTCTCGTGAATCACAGGAGGGGTGGGAGGTAGCATTAAGCAAACGAGGAATTCAGTTGTGGGCCTAGGAGCAACTTCTCCTATCTTAGGAGTGAAGCTGAATGGTGGAACTAAAGGGGATGGTAGAGAAAGCACTATATTACATTTGTGGACTTCTTGTTTTTATGTGTCCTCAAATTGACTACAACTCATAACAACCCTATGAACAATGGCTCTAAACTTTGCCTTATCATGAGCCAACTTCACTGGCTCTGACACATCTGACCCCATTGCCACAGTCACTATGTTAATCCATCTCAACTAGGGTCTTCTTCTCTGCTGACACTCCACCCTCCCAAGCATGATGTCCTTCTCCAAGGACTGGTCCCTTCTGGCAACATGTCCAAAGTATGTAAGATGGAGCTTCCAATATCTTGCCTCCAAGAAGAAACCTGCTTTTACCCTCCTCATGACAGACGTGTTTGTTTTCTTAACAGTTCGATTCTCTTCTCTAGAATCACAACTCAAAGGCATCAATTCTTCTTCTATCATCCGTATTCATTGTCCAGCTCTCAGATGCATAGCAAGTGATTGAGAAGACGATGGCCTGGATCAGGTGCACCTTAGTATCTCAATTGACATTATTGCTTTTCAGAACTCTGGAGAGGTACTTGGCAACAGATATTTATAATGTAATTCATTTTTTTTTAATTTCCTAACTGCTGTTGCCAAGACTGATGATTTGGTGTTGCAGACCGAGGGTCCCAAAGAATGGAATAATTTTATAATTATTAATAAAGAGACAAACAGCCAGGAATGAGATAGAGCAGAGAGCATAAAACAGGGGGCCAGGAGTTCATGACTGAAGCCCCCAAGCCAAGCTTCTCTGTGTCTTTATTGAAAATTATCAGGAAGTAAATCACAAAGAGAATTCAATGCAAATGAAGCCAAGCTCTTTCTATTGAAAACCTTCTGCTTGACTCAGGAGGGAGGGGTTCACAAATGCAAGAATTTGGTTTACCCTTAACTATTAACCTTGATGCCTCAGGATGAACTCTAGCTCAGGAAGTAACACTCCCTCTGTAGGTGGCCCCTTGCTGTCTCCTGTCTTACAGGGAACAAACAGCTCATTTTCTAGGATCTGCCACAAGAGAAATCCTAACTTATAAATCTGTAATTCCTTCAATTCCTGAACAAGGGTTTTCATATAATATTTGATATAAAGTTTGGCTTCCCATAATTTGGGATTAGAGCAAGATGAGGTCATGAATCAATTTTTCCCCCATCTATCATGATACTGAGGGAGCTGTGGTGGCCTGTTGGTAAATATCTGTGTTACAATCCCAAAGACACACAGTTCAAATCCACAAGCTGTTCCACAGGAGAAGGATGGGCAATCTTCTCCCCTGCAATGAACTGCCTCTGTAAACCCACTGGAGGATTAGCTTTGGGTTGGATCTGACTCAACAGAACTTAACGATAACAACTACAACATCAAGAAAATACCTGTTGGCCCAGTGGTGGTGATGGTGGTGTCAGGTGCCATCGAGTAAGTAGAACCCATAATGACCCTACACACAAATCTGAACCCTGTCCTACCCCGTGCCACACTTTCTGATACATTAGAGCCCATTGCAGCAGTTACTGTGTCAGTCCACCTGGTCGAGGGTCTTCCTCTCCTTCATGAACCCTCCAGCAACATGCACCTCAATATCTTTGCCTCCAAAGAGTACTTTGGCTGCACCGTCTCTAAGATATACATGTTTGTTCTTTTGGCACTCCATGGGATGTTCAGCGTTCTTTTCCAACACCACATCCCAAAGACATCAATTCCTTTGTCATTCTTATTCATCCAGCTCTCAGATACATATATAGCAAGTGATCAGAAAGACTATGGCCTGCATCTAGACATCTATTTTTTGGAACGAGGTGAAAAATTTTCACAAGCTTATTAAAGATCTTAGGCAAAAATAAAGGTTATGCATTACTACTCTATGGATGGATTGACGGAGTAACTGCACCAATGGACTTAAGCATAGTGGACATGGTGAGGACAGTAGAAGATCCAGCAAAAATTCAATCAAAGGGTCACTAGGAGACATAATCATCTGGAGTGCACCTAGCAGCAACAAACAAATGAACTCTATGAGAAAGAGTTTAAATTTCACTATGAGTCAGCACACAACAATAACATACAGTACACACAAAAACATTTTCTCATCAGAGACTATATTTTCCCATCCTTAGCCTTAACCACTAATTATTGATGAAGAATATTTGAAACCATATTTTTGTATTGCTTGTTCTTAATGTTAAGTTTTTTAATGAATCAACAAATAAATCCCACTCAAAATGGTTCAATCTTTGTTAAAAAAAAAAAAAGACTATGGCCTGAATCAGATGTACCTTAGTCCTCAAGCTGATGTCATTACTCCTCAATAATTTGAATAGGTCTCTAACTGCAAACTTTCCCAGTGCAATATATCTCTTTATTTCTTGACTGCTGGTAGCAAGGGTGTTAATTGTGGATCCAAGTCAAATGACATCATTGACAGTTTCAATCTTTTCTCTATCTTTCCCCATGTCTATCATCCAGTGATAAGAATCTTTCTTGATAGGGAGATGCAATCCATATTGAAGGTTGTATTCTTTGATCTTCTGCAACAAGTGCCTCAAGTCTTCTTTACTTTGAGCAAGTAATTTTGTGTCATCTGCACAACACAGGTTTCTGACAAGTCCCCCTCTGATCCTGATGCCATATTCTTCTTCATGGAGTGCAGCCTCTCAAATAATTTGCCCAACATACAGATTGAATAACTATAGAAAGAGAATACAACCCTGACACACTTCTTTCTTAAACTTAAGCCATGCTGTGTTCCCTTGCTCTGTTCACACAACAGCCTCCTGGTCTAGGTGTAGGTTTTGCATGAGCACAATTAAGTGCTCTAGGATTCCCAGTCATCTCAGTATCAGTCATAACTTGTTATGATTCACACAGTCAAATGCCTTTGCATAGTCACTAAAGCACAGACATTCTTCTGGTATTCTTTACTTCCAGGCAGGATTCATCTAAGATCAGCAACGATATCCCTGGTAAGGATTTTGTTTTCTTTCTGTTGTTAATATTTTTATCATTCAAATTGTGTTTCATGTGTCTACATTGTATTTTATAGTCTTTGATTCACGTTGCGTTTTGTGCATGTATATTGTATGGTTTCTCCCCTCCTTACAATCATCTTTATTTTCTTGATGTTGAAATGCAACCCATATTAAAGGCTGTAGACCTTGACCTCTGCAGCAAATGCTTTCCATGCTTTTCTGGTTGGTAAGCAAGCAAGGTTGTGCCATCTACATAACACATGTTGATGATGATTATCCCCCCAATCCTGATGTCATATCTTATTGTTGTTGTGAACCATAGAGTTGGAACTGACCCATCGCTGACCCTCCAGCGGGTTTCCAGAGCCAGTTAATCACACATGAGGAGATTGCCCATCTTTCTCCCATGGAGCTTCTGGTGGATTTGAACCATATGCCTTCAGGATTGCAGCACATCTCCTTGCCACTAGGCTACAAGAGTATAAAATTCAGCCTCCTGATTGATCTGTTCAGCAAGCAGATTGAAAAGATGTGAAGAAAGGATACAACCTGATGCACTCCTTTCTTGATAGCGAAACCCCGTGAACAACAGAGCACACTGAGGCAAAACGTGGTCTTCTAAAGACTTTAAATTTAGAAAGGTCTTCCAAGTCCAAAGGACTCTCTGGGTAAGGCAAATGGTTAACTTGTTCTCGACAACTAAGCAAAATGTTGAAAGTTTGAGTTCATCATGTAAGAAGAAAAGCCTGGCAATGTACTTCTGAAAAAATAGCTACTGAAAACTCAGAGGAACACAGTTGTCTGACGTACAGGAAGTCACTCTAGTTGGGTTCAGCTCAGTGCAACTAGTTAGGGAGAACGTGGGTGTTATAAATAGTTACCATACTCAGCTGCCAACAGAAAGGTTGACCGTTCAAGGTTCACCTTGACGAAAGGTTGGCCATCCCAAAGGCACCTTTGAATATAGGTCTGATTATCTAGTTCTGAAATATAATCCTTGGAAAACCCAGTGAAGCATGGTTCCATTATGTCACCGTTGGGGTCACCGTGAGTGCTGATTACTCTACAGCAACAATTTGGAAAAGATTTTCTAGCCCTGATGGTGCCAAATTGTGACTCTTCTTGGTGTTACCTTCATTTGGGAGACAAGAAGACAATAACAGCCCTGATCTAGAACACTTCCGGTTATCAAGACATAAGGAAATAAAGTTCTGGAAGGTCTCACACTAATAATCATTTTATTCACAATCCATTCATTGGCTTGAACTAGCCACAAAAGTCCCATCTAACCTCAATATATCCAGGAAATACAATGTTACCATGGCCTTGGAAGAGAACAATGGAAGTATATGAGAAGCTGGATAGTCTGAAGATGACTATAGTCCCTTAACACTTTGGCATATGCTCAACAGTCAACAAATGTTCGATGAATTATTTAACGACACGTTTTTAACCTCAATGTGAACATTTTTGCCAATGATGCTGTTAATTTGATTGAATTTGTTTTGCGTTGAGTTCAAGCTTTTAAAACAGTAGGGCAAACAAGATAGTGAGAAAGTCATGGGACTCACATAGCCAAAACCAGCAGCCAGGTGAGACCTTACCAGGACAGGTACGCCTTACCTAAGGATTTGGTCTGGGCCGTCTGACTGGTATTCTCTGAGGGTTTCAGGAGGGCTGCCAGCATGGTGCTCTCCACGCTCTCCAACACGACCGTGGCCAGCAGGGACTTCTCTTTCTTGGCGAAGGTGAGCCATGTGGATGTGTTCTCAAACACAATAGCAACACTCTCAAACATTACCTGCAAGAAATTATTTCTCTGTCACTCCATCTCACTTTTTACTGTATTATAATGTAGGGACATATACACAGCTCTGGTGGCCTGGTGGCAAGAAGCTGAGCTGCAACCCTGAAGGGACACAGTTAGAAACCACCAGATGTTCAGTGGGAGAAGGATAGACAATCACCTCCCGTGTAATTAACTGCCACTGAAAACCCACTAGAGGTTAGCTACGGGCCAGTTCCTACTTGACGGTATACATGATCTCCTTATCTCATTTTTTAATTACATTATATTGTTGTTATTGTTGTGTTGTTGTATATTATAATGTAGGACTATATATATGAGCTCATTTGTGCATGTGTGCATATGTGCACGTACACACACACACACACACACACACACACACACACACACACACACATTTCTCCCCAGTTCATTGCAGTGTTAAAAATTAGAAGAATGGCCTCATGAGGTGTTCCAGTTAAAAATTTTGTTGATTCCAAAAGGTAAC
>NW_006399935.1:2104329-2105554 GCF_000299155.1 Elephantulus edwardii
TATTAAACAATATCACTACTACCATATGTGGCAAAATATTACTGAAGATCACCCAAAACCTGCTAGAACAGTGTTTGGACAAGGAACTGCCAGAAGTTCTAGCTGGGTTTAGAAGAGACCATGGCACCAGAAGTATTGCCGATGTCAGATGGATCCTGGCTGAAAGCAGAGAATACCAGAAGAATGTCTATCTGTGTTTTATTGACTATACAAATACATTTGACTGTATGAACCATAACAAAGTATGATTAGCGTTGAGAAGAATGGGAATCCCAGAACACTTAATTGTCCTCATAAGAAACAAAAAAAAGATGTTGTCCAAACAAAGCAAGGGCTTAAGGTTTAAAACTTGAAAGTGTGTATACTGATGATGCATCTTTTTGGCAGTTGTCAGTGATTTCATTGCTTGGAACCACAATCAGCACCCTTAGTACCACCTATCAGGGGATCAGGAGACATACTGCATTGGGAAAGTGTGTGGTCAGGGATCTCTGCAAAATTCTGAAGAGCAATGGTGTCATTTTGAAGACTAAAGTGCACCTGATTCAGGCCAAGGTCATTTCAATCATTTACTATGCATCTGAGAGCAAGACTGTAAATAAGGGTGATAGAAGAATTATTGCCTTTGAATTGTGATGTTGGATAAGGGTACTGAATATGACATGGACAACCAATATATATGACTTGGAAGAAAGTGCAGTCAGAGTGCTCCTTGGAGGTGACGATGGCAAAACTTCTTCTCCCACACTGTGCTAGGAGAGGTTCTTCCTTGGAGAGCGACATTATGCCCAGAAATGTGGAGAGTCAGCAAAAGAGAGGAAGACCTCCAATGAAATGAATAGACACAGTGGCTGCAGCAATGAGCTCAAGTGTGTCAGAGACGATGAGGACGGCACAGGCTAGCACAGGGTTCAGATCGATTCATAGGGTAGCTGTGAGTCTTACTAGACTTGATGGCACATAACAACAAGAACATAGTGAACCTACAAACAATGGAATGAAACACTCCCCAGTCCTACACCATCCTCACAGTGTTTGCTGTTACAGCTCATTGTTGTAGCCACTGTGCCAGTTTATGTAACTGAGGGGCTTTCGTTCTGTTGCCAACCCTCCACTTCATCAAGTATGAAGTCCATCTTTAATGACCGGTCTGTCCTGATAACCAAGTACTTGAAATGAAGTGTCAGTATCTTCACTTCCAAGGAGCGTTCCGGTTGTTCTAATT
>NW_006399935.1:2108648-2116555 GCF_000299155.1 Elephantulus edwardii
GGCACATAACAACAACATTTTGTTGAATTACTTTTCTTTGGAATGGGCACAAATATAGATTCTCTTTATCAGTTGACAAGAGATCTGTATCTTCCAAATTTCTTGGTATTGATGAATGAGCATCTCCAGCACTGTTGTTGAAACATCTCACTTGGCATTCCATAAACCCCTGGAACCTTGCTTTGTGCCAGTACTTTCAATGACCCCTGACGTTTTCCTTTAAAATAATTCATTAAAACCAACCTCTTTGTAAACCTTCACTAAAATAAAATTTTAAAAACATTGGTTCCCCCCATAATGTGAAAATATTGTAAAAGAAGGAAGATAACATCTTACCTGGATCCACAATCAATACCTATGGAGACAGCAGCCAAGGAATCACAACACAAGTTGCACTGGTGAAACTCACTGTCAAGGACCTATCCGAAGTTCTAAATAGCAAGGATGTTGTTTTAAAGACTCAGCTATACTGGATCCAAGCCATGGTCTTTTCAATTCCTTCTTTGCATCAAAATGTTGGATAATGTCCCCATAGATGGATTAAGTAAATTGATTAAGCCAAATCTGGTGGCTTTGGTGGCCTAGTGGCAAGAAGCTGCACTGCAATCCTGAAGGCAGACAGTTCAAACCCGCCAGCTGCTCTGTGGGAGAAGGATGGGCAAGCTTCTCCTGAGTCATTAACTGCCTCTGAAAACCCACCCGAGTCAGCCATGGATCACTTCTGGCTCACTGGTACACAACAACAACAAGCCAAATCACACAATAAAAACATTAAGGTATTGAAGAAGAATGAGGTCTTAAATCTATATACGTTATTAACAAAGCATTCTACAAAAACTGTATTCTATGCCCTACTTTGGTGGATAGTGACTGAAGTCTTAAAGCTCTAAGTGGCCATCTAAGATATAGCTGTTCGTCTCTTCCTGTCCAGAAGAAGAGGAGCAAAGAAAATCAATGTCACATAAAAGCAATTAGTCCAAAGGATAAACGGACCACAGGAACTTCAACTTCTACTATGCTGAGACCAGAAGAACTGCATGGTTCCTAGCTGCCATTACCGGCTGCTCTAAAAGGGACCACAGTAGAGGTCATGGACAGAGCAGGGAGAAATGTGCAACCTGTATTACAACAGCGATCATTTCTCTGGTCTGATAGAGACTTAGGGAGCCCATGAGACTATGACTTTCAAGAACCCTTTGAGCCTGGTATTAATCTCATCTCTGTGACTCAACTTTCTGCCAATCATTAGACATAATTATAAAATGAGCCACAGTATTGGGGAGGGAGTCACCCCTTAGCGCAAATAATCATACAAGGTTCAAAGGGCACCATTTGCCCAAGGATCACATGCAGAAGATGGGAAGGGTTAGGATAGAAGATGAATGGGAATTGGAATCACAGAGAGATTCATGGGAAGAATATTGTCATAATATGAGGACTGTAATTAATGTAAAAACCAAAATCTACCTGAATGACTGAACTAAAAAGCAATTGCTTCACAAACTTTCACTTCAAGTACACATACACATATACTACATTACAACACACACACACACACACACACATTTATACTCCCTAACAAAGTGCATGGACTATTAAAACAAATTAAGGGATAATTCAAAACACAGTGCCAAGGAAGACTTGAAAATTACCTCCAGAGAAATGGTGGTGTTTTTGTCCTCACAAACATTGTCCAAAATGCTGATGGTGGCATTCATCAGAGCACAAAAGGGCACCTGTGTCACAGAAAGAAGAACATTGAGTTATCCCTCAGACTGTCATGACATCCAGGGAACTGTGGGGGTGGAGCTGAAATTACCTAACCTTATCTGAGGTCCTGACCTCCTGAGATGCTATAGGTCTCTAGAATCCTCCACAATATATGTAAAACCTCACCATTTTATCAGAATTTGACTAGCATAATCTTTCTTTTCTATGAATTAAAAAGCATAAATACCAAAAATATTTAGTAGAATCAATGTTGTTTGTTGTTGTTGTTGTTATGTGCCGTCGAGTCGCCTGCGACTCATAGCGACCCTGGCCCAAGGTGCTTGGGAATTACAAGGCTGATTAATAAGTTCAGATAGTGCTTTGTCATCATTAACATGCAACTCCAATGTTGTGGCCCAGGTCGGCTGTACCAGCTCCTGCCATCAGACCTAAATTTCAGCAGGTGAGAAGGTAAGAAAGGGGAAGTTGAGCTTTGTTACATATTTTTAGGGGTTACAAAAAACAAGTAGAATGGAGAGTAACTGCTTGATAGTTACAAAGCTTCTTTCTGCGATGATAAAAAAGATTCTCATACGTTGATTCCACAGAGTGGAACAGTTCTAGGGAGCTCTGGTGGCCTAGTGGCAAGAAGCTGCACTGTAATTCCAAAGGCATGTGGTTTGAGTCCATCAGCTGCTTTGCAGGAGAAGGAGGAGGAGTCTCTTTCCATACAATTAACTGCATCTGAAAACTCACCAGAGGGTCAGCGATGGGTCAGATCCAACTCAATGATTAACAACAGCCAGTAACAGGTAAATATTGATAGTTGTAGAGGGGCTTGAGGCCTTTTGTTCATTGGGTCACTATGAGTTGTGCTCGACTTGAAGATAATCGACACCACCACCACTATTAAAGTATATGGCAATTTTATATAAATTATATTAATATCCATAAAATGGGATATCTCTCAGCAATGAAAGAGAACAAAGTATTGCAATGACATGGCTGAGACATGAAAACATTGTGATCTGGGGTCATAATATTAAAGTGTAGGATCAAATGTCCCACTTTTCCCGTTGAATTGTAGATGTGATGGCAGGTGCTGAAGCAGCCACTTTGGACTACAGAATGGGAGTCTTTTAATGATGATGACGATAGCAGAGGACTGAGTAGCCATCATGTCAACTCTCGCAGCTGATGTTCAGATTGTTACAGAGGAAAGAAAGACACAACATACTGAAAGTATGGTTATCTTGGCCTTTATTCAAGCTGCAGAAACAATATTCTAATTAACTGACTCCTAGGGAATCCTAACAAGGTAGGGACACTTTATAATGCTTACATTTTCAGACTCCATCGCTGTTCTTTCTTGGCATCTTTGGGCCCATTCTGTGTCAGATATAATATCTTCTTTACACTTGAATGGAATTTCTGGGAAGGAAACATAAGCTACCAGACTTCAACAACAACCAGATTTCAAACACAAAGAGCCTTCAACCGCAACCAGACTTCAACCACAACCAGACTTCTGCAACCACAGGAAATTTGATTATCTCACACATCACAGCTTAGACAATGATGAAAATGAACAGGCACACATTACAAGAGCAGGGATTCCAAGCAGCTTGATATTTCACGAAAAAGAACAAGTATTCCAAGTTTCTTCCAAATTGTGTCAGGATACATAAACTAAATCCAATAAAAACTAACAATCTGTTGCCTTTGAGTCCACTCAGGCATCTGGCATCCTCGTGTGCCACACAGCAGAACTGTTCTCCATGGGCTTTTCATCCTATGATTTTTATGGAAGCAGATTTCTGGGCCTCTCCTCCACGGTGCAGCTGAGTGGAGCAATGCCGCTGTGCCTTCCTGGCAATTCAAATTCACCAGTGAGTCTGAAGAAGAAAGACGAGCAGCCTCCTCTCATCCCATCGACAGCCTTGGAAGCCCAGTGTAGGGTCAGCTATGGGTTGTTCGTGACTGAGGAGAATATGAGGATTCCCCCACCCCCAGCATTTTTGTTGGCAAAAGTTCTGAAATTCTTAAACTATCAAGCAAGGTCCTACAGAATCTCACTCTGATCTCTAATGCCATTTTCCCTTGTCACTGTCCTGTCTTAAGCCCACAAATATGATTTGTTCTTTGTCCAATCCAAACTGTACATCTCCTTCTGACTCAGGGCCGTTGCACATGTCATAACCTAGACCACTTTGATCTCCATTCCCCAGCTAACAAATTTACACTTCTCTGACTTTCTTTGTTAAATGCCATTGTCTCAGAGCATATTTAATAATAAATATTCCCTTGTGGCTATTTGTGTGCTATTGAGCCAATTCTGATTCTTCGTAACCCCAGGTGATAGAGTATAACTGTTGTGTAGAGTTTTCTAAGCTGTAATCTGTACAGGAACAGGTCACCGGTGCTTTCTCACATGAGGCTGTTGAGTGGGTTCAAACTTCCAACCTTTCATTTAGGAGTTTAGCACATATGCCATGAGGTCTTCTAAAATGTCCATGTTCATTTCTGTGAGGTTTCAATATCGTATTTCTGTGCTTATTAAATAATTGCATGTACTTTCTGCTTCCTTTGTTAGAATGCAAGCTGCTTGAAATAGTATGACTAATACACCCATGATTGAATCCTCAGTACCTGAAAAAAAAAAACCCACAGGCAAGAAGATAAATAAAAAACAACAAAAGAAACAATTGCCACCTAGTCTGTTCCAACTCATGGCAAACAAATTTGTTTCAGAGCAAAATTGAGCTTCACAGCATTTTCTTGGCTTTAATATTTATGACAGCACATCGTTAGCTTTTTCTTTCACAGTGCCACTGGATGAATACAAACCACCAATCTTTTGATTAATATCCAAGTACAGAGTGATCCACCTAGATACTTAAAGAAAAAAGTGTCATTACTATTAGGTATTTCTGGTCTGTCTCTGTCAATGTTCGTTCAAGTCTTTTCTGGATAATCTTCAGTAGGATTTTGCTATTGTGTTATATTAATGATATTGTTCAATAATTTCCACAATCTGAAGTGTCATCTTTTTTTGGAATGGGAATAAATATGGATCTCTTCCAGTCAGTTGGCCAAGTAGTTTTTCTCCAGACTTCTTGGCATAACTTGGTGAACACATGCAGGGCAACATCTGTTTACTGAAATACATCAATTGGAAATTCCTAGGGCTTTATATTTTGCCAAGTCCTTCAGAGAAGACTAAACTTTCTCCTTCATTACCATGCCTCTTGATCATATATGGTTTCTTAAAATTCTTCTGTGTTCTTTTTGGTACAATGAGTCTGTCTCCTCCTTCCATCTTCTTTTAATGCTTTCTGAATCTTTCAATAATACCAGCAGTCAGGAGGAAATGAAAAGACAGATTGCATCGGGAAAATCTGCTGTCATGTACCACTCCAGAGTGCTGAAGAGCAACAATGTCAGTCTAGATACAAAGGTGTGCCTAATCCAGGCCATGGACTTCTCAATTACTTGTTCTGCTTCAGAGAGTTGGACAATGACTAAGGATGACAGAAGAATAGATGCCTTCAAGTTGTGGTGCTGGAGAAAAGTCTTGAATATATCATGGACAGCCAAGAAAATAAATAGATCTGTCTTGGAGAGGGTGAAACCAAGTCTCTCTGTGGAAGCTAGGATTTTGAAGCTCCATTTCCTTACTTTAGGTATGTGGCCAAGAGAGATTGGTCCTTGGAGAAGGACGTCATGCTTGGAAGGGTGGATGGACAGCACAGGAGAGGATGACCCTGAATAAGATGGATTGATATAGTAATTGGGGCAATGGGGGTTTGTGTGTCAGAATTAGTGAGACTGGCTTAGGACAGGGCAGAGTTCGGAGCTGCTGTACATAAGGTCACTATACATCTCAGAAGCCTCAATGGTACATAACAATAATAACACATTATGGCAGGTTTGGAAGCGGGAGTGGCATCTACTTCCTAAACAACATGCCTCTAGAAACACTAAGAACTTTGATAAATGTTTATAGTTATAGAGGGGCTTCAAGCCTTTTGTTCATAGGGTTGCTATGAGTCATGCTTGACTCAAAGGCAATCATCAATAACAACAACTGTTAGGTGCCATCGAGTTTGCTTACAGCTTCAGCCACCGTCTCAATTCATTTTCTTGAAAGTTTACTTTTTTCTTTCACTAGCCCCGTACTGTACCAAAAAATGAGTAAAGTAAAAGTAATGTATTCAGTGACTGGATTAATATCTTCGTAAATAAATTGTCTGTAAAGCAAAAATAATTTCTCAATGTGGAATTTAGAGCAAGAGTTAAAAGATAGGGAGAGTGAGATTTTATAGCTAATGCAAAACACAGTCTTCACAGAAAAAGACACACACATGAGATAGTTACTTTCGCAGATGGGGCTGCCATCTTTCCAGAAGTCTTCTGGGCTGAGATGAAAGCCCACCATGCAGCTACAGTTGAAGGATCCCCACGTATTGGTACAGACAGAATTGGGACCACACAGTGAGGGGTCTTGGTCACATTCATTAATGTCTGCAAGAAACTCGACAATATTAAGGCACTGAGGAGAACAGTGATACCTACTTGCAGGGCGGGCTAGCAAGCCCTCTGCTCACCTCCACAATACGCCTGTCCTTCTGTGAACGTCGGCTCTCCACTGCTTGACACATAGCCAGGCAGGCAGGTGCAAAAGTAGCTTCCAGGAGTATTGGTACAGGTTGCTCTCCATTTGCACTTTTCAGTGCATTCATCAATATCTGTGAGGCAGAGAATGTTTGAGAGGGCAGGTTGGGCAAGAGGCCAACACAAACCATGCTTCATATGGATAGAAAACAAAGATTATTAATAGTAACCAGGGATGAGAAGGAGGAATGAAAGGCTTTTTTTTTTCCCTTGGAGAGCATTGAATTTCTATTAATACTGGAGCTTTTTAGAAAAGGTTATCAATAATAGGGGCACACAATTTAAAAGATAATTAGTGCTATGGATTGAAGCTGCGGAAGTTGTATATTTTCATGATAGTTTTTAAAAAACAAATACTAACAAGGGTGCAAAAATGGCATACCCACTTGTAAAACCAGCAATTTTTTTATAGAGTATTGAATATGCACTTAGCATATCATTTGGCACTCTCCTGTGATTTAATTCAAGGGATATTAAAACATATGTACACCCACAGACACAGACACAGAAACAGACACACACACACACACACACACACACACACACACACACACACACATTGAAAGGCTTGGACAAGTTTCGCCACACTTTCAAATAAAATAAATGAGTAAATAAGCTACAAAATGACAAGGGAAGGACTTTTGAAAGTATAATGTTACATTAAAGAAGCCAGTCTGACCATATGATTGTCTGATTCAAAATGGGCAAGTCCAGAAGAGGCCAGAATGGTGAAATGTTGTCTCACATACTCTGGGCGTGTTATCAGTAGTGACCAGTCCTTGGAAAAAGTCACCATGGTGTGAACAGAGGATGACCCTCAACGAGCTATGCTGACACAGGAACTACAACAATAGGCTTGAGTCTGGCAGAGACCGTGATGACGGAGCAGGGTCACTGTGTGTCGTGGCTGACTCAACGGCACCTCATAGCCACAATCCCAGGAATGTCAGTCTTTATGTGTTCCATTTCAATTTTGACAAATTCCAATTTTTCCAGATTTATACTTTGGGTATTCCAAGTTCCAGTTATTAATGGATGCATGGAACTGTTTCTGCCCTTTTTGAGGTGAGCCGCATCGATGAAGAGTCTTCTTAGCTAAAGGATTTTTCCATCTGAGTCTTTAAGGAAGATCCTAGAGTGTGGAGGCTGCTCTTTCTCAGTCACATTTGACTTCCAACCTGTATAACTCTTCTTCTGACACTGCATTACTGTCCTGACACTAAGTAGGGTTTTCAAGGGCCTATTATTTTAGACATAATGTACCTGTCCGGCTTCTTAGCCTGTCTGAGCATGGACGCTTCACTAAAATCTGTCAATCATGGGTGACTCTGGTATTTAAAATATTGGTGGCATAACTTCCAGCATCATACTGACAAACAAGCCACCATAGTATGACAAAGTATTAAAAAGAATGACAGCAAAGCTGAATTGAGAAGAGGTTGTGGAATAAGGAATATTGTTACCAGCATCAAATGGGTCTTATTTGAAAGGATAGAATACTAGAAAGATATTTACTTGTGCTT
>NW_006399935.1:2118147-2121546 GCF_000299155.1 Elephantulus edwardii
GTTTTCACACTCAGTTGGGTCACCCTTCTTTGGAATGGGAACAAATATAGATCTCTAAAAGATATATGATTGGGTATTATTGTCATTAAAGGAGTTCAGAATGAAGGCTCCACAATGGAGTGGACTTGGGGAGAGGGATTTTATAACAGTGAAAGAGTTTTTCTTTTACTTTTCAAGGAGAAGAGTGAATTCGGGCGAGCGGATGGGCAGGGAGAAACGTGCAACAATGAATGACTGGAAACCCTAAGTCTCTGTGAACTTTCATTAAAATTAATTTTTTAAAAGGTTAAAATATTTACCTCACCCCCCACCTATCAGATTGTACAACCCAATGATTAATCCCCCCTTCCCTGAAAGAATTTGCTCAAATTTGCATTTGAATTTTGTAAATAAACTAGAAAAAAATAAAACAAAATAAAATAATAGGGGGAAAAGGTTGAAAAATACAATTTGACCCAACTATCCCAATAGTTGGAACACAGCCTAAAGAATTCAGAGCTGTGTACAAACAGATGTATCCCCATTCATGTTTATGACAACATTCTTCACAATAACAAAGATATGAAAGTAGCCCAAAAGTCCATCAACAAACCAAGTAATAGAGGAACTGTGGTACATCCTCCCAAATGAATATTATATAGCAGTGCAAAATAATAGACTTGTAAAACATGAAACAACATGGATGAGTCTGGAAGATATAATGCTGACTGAAATATCTCAATCACAAGAGGACAATTACTGCATAAGACCATTGTGATCACAACAGGATAGATACAGCAGTAAGGGTGTGGACAAAAGGATAAAATAGATAATGATCACTGCGCTGGAGTAGCTGAAAGGAAGGAAAATCTGAAAGGAATGGACCATTTAATAGTATGTTGTTGTTGTTGTTGTTGTTGTTGTTGAGTACCACCTAGTCAGAATTGACCAGTATCTGACTATCCAATGGGATTTCAAAAGCTGTTAATTGCACAGGAAGAGATTGTCCATCCTCCTGGAGAGTAGCTAGTGGATTCAAACTGCAGACCTTTGAGAATGCAGTGTAGTTTCTTATCACTAGGCCACCAGAGCTCACTTAACATCATATGTATTACAATTAACAATCTAGAAATGGACAAGGATTACAAACTGAATTGGGAGAATGAGGGAAAATGGGTATGTATGAATGAATGAAAACCAACCTCTGTGAACTTTCACTAATTTCACAACAAAAAAAAAGAAGGAACATTTAATATAGTTACAAACAGGGGTTGACTTAGAGTAGTAAATGAAAGGATAGATAATGAACACTTCCTTGGAACGAATGAAAGGAAAGTCAATATGAAATAAATGGATAATCAGACATTGTGTTCATTGCAATTAACAATGCCAAACAAGATATGCACTGACTTTCAAAGCTAAGAAAAGGTTTACATACATACAGAAACAGTTATGGATGATTTACAAGAATTGGAAGGGAATGAAAAGGAGAAGGAACTAGCATATCGATAAGTACAATGAAAGGAAAGGAAAGGCACAGTGATCATTTGATGAGATATTTCAAGGTCTAGAACTGATCCATTGAAATTAATGGCAATTAATTTCAAATAACAAATGCATATTAATGACTCAGTAAAAACAATAAAACATGAGAGCAATGAGCCATCATCCAGATTTTCATCAGTTTCTCTCTCAGGTTTGTGTTTGTTTTTTTCTTTTGAGTGAACTCAAAGGCTGGGCTTCCCCCAACCTCCAAGGCTCCAGCCAGGCTCCTGGTTGCTGTGCTTCCCTGTACTTGGCCCTGAAACTATGTCTACATTCACTTCCAGGTTCCTCTTTCATCTGCAGAGGCATCATTTCTCTTTACAGTCTTCCGGTTGTGGTCTGTGACTCTGTGAGCTTCCTATCACTCTCTTCCTCTAACCTCCCACATTTCAGACACTTTTCAACCAGAGTACTTCCCAGCCTGATGCAACGTGGCCTCCTGTAAAGCCCATATTATACCCTATCCTATCAGCCATACATGCTCACCTTCCCTTGACCCTCGGTACAGCCACCAGCCTTTGCATCTTCTTTTCTTGTTACCAAGTATGCACCCTCTCAGCCCACTTTATGACCTCGGTGACTTCAATTCACCCATCTTTGTTTGTGGCTTAAATGCTACCTTCCAGGAAAAGATTCCCTGAACAATCTCCGTGGAGCTATTATTATCATGTGTGTGAAAAATTTATGGCTCTATAAGACCATTACTGTAGAATGACTGTGAGGATTCAAGGGGGAAAGAGGGTGAAAGCAGAGGGTTGAGAATGGGTGGAGGGGGTGTTAATCACAGGGTCACACAATTTGATGGATGGAGGTGAAGGAACTGGAAGATAAAAACCTCAACAGAAACATACTAAAAGAAAAATCAGAGATGAGACATAAAGAAAATATTAGAATTATGTGGGATGACATCAAAAGGAATAACATATGTATGACATGAATTCCAGAGTATGAGAGGGATAGGGAAATCACTGAGAAAATTGTGGAAGAGGTAATTAGAAGAAAATTTCCCAAATGTTATGAAGAACGAAGAAATCCACACTCGGGAAGCTCTGCAAACACCGAATACACTAGACCCAAAAAGGGAAGCATCAAGATATATCATAGTCAAATTCTCTAAAATAAAAGATAAGGACAAAATACTGAAAGCAGCACTAGAAAAGCAAAAAGTCATCTATAAAGGAAAAGCAAACAAATTAAGTTCTGATTTTTCAACACAAACCATACAAACAAGAAGACAAAGGGATAGAATATAAAGAAAATTCAAAGAAAACAAGTGCCAACACCCAGCAAAACTCTCTATCAAATATGAAGAAGAAAACACATCATTTGCAGAAATGAAAGAAATTAAGGAATTTGTGAAAAGAAGACCAAACCTACAAAAATTTTAAGAGAAGTCCTTCACAGAGAGACACCAAAGGAAAGTGGATGGACCGTAGTAACAAGAAACAACAAGAACAACCAGAAACACAGCAAAATGACAACAATAACACCTACCTTGTCAATAATCACATTTAATATGAATTGACTTAATGCACCAATCGCAGAAAAAATAGCAGAACGCATTGTAATGAACTTTATGAACAGTGTTATATAAACAATATCCTGTTGTTCTGTGCTATCGAGTCGTTTGCGATTCATAGCAACCCTATGTTCAAGAGCCCTATACGCCATTCTATCCTGTGTCAACCTCGTTGTCTCAGACACATTCATTCCCACCACTCCACTCACAGAATCAATCCATCTCATCAAGGATCTTTCTCTCCTGCACCGTCCCTCCACTCTCCCAAACATGATGTCCCTCTCCAAGGACCAGTCCCTCCTTGCAACATGCCCAAAGGATGTCTGATGAAGCTTCAGAATCCTTGACTCCAGGGA
>NW_006399935.1:2121646-2125948 GCF_000299155.1 Elephantulus edwardii
TTTATCTTCTCCTGGTTGTAGGGATGTTTTACTTCTTGATGCTTAATTGTAATCCATATAGAAAGCTGCAGTCTTTCAGCCTCTGTGGTAAGTAATAAAGTCTTTTCCACTTTCTATAATTGAAGTTGTATCATCTGCACAATGCAGATTTTGATGCGCCATCCTCCAATCCTTCTGCCACCTTCTTCTTCATACAGTCCTGCTTCTTGAATGGTTTGTTTTGCCCAGCATACAGGTTTGATAGAGATGGAGAAAGAATACAACCCTTACACACGCCTTTCCTGATCTTAAGTCATGCACATCCTCCTGTTGTATTAGGACAACTGTATTTGTTCTGTGTATAGGTTTTACATGAGGACAATTAATTGTTCTGAGATTCTCATTCTTCTCAATGTTATCCATAATTTGTTATGATCACCACACCCACTTGTTTTTGCACAGTCAATACAACACAAACAAACATCTTTCTTTATTCACTGCTTTCATTCAAGATAGAGATATGGATCTCATTCACTTGGTTGACTGTAACTGTCTTCCATAGTTCTTGGTACTGAATAAGTTGTGCTGCATCTATTTTCTGAAACACTTCTTGTCCCATCAATTCTTGTTGTCTTGTATTTTTGCCAGTAACTTCAGTGAAGCTTCAACTTCTTTCTTCATTACCATTGACTCTTAATCATAAGATATTTCCTGAAATGGTTCCGTTTCAATTAATTATTTGTTTCCCTTGTGTATCATTCAATTGGCTCCAATTGGCGTAAGAGGAGATTGCCCCTCCTTCTCCAGCAGAACATCTGGTGGATTCAATCAGTTCTTTTTGGTGCAGAAACTCTATGTATTCGTTCCATTTTTTAATGCTTTCAGTCTCATTTGAATTCTGTCCATATAAACCTTCAATGTTCTTGAGATGGTTTCAGGTGGGATAGACTGAAGTTGAATTGAAGTTGTATAGTTGTGTTTTGGTTCTAGTGGATTTGCATATATGGAGAGAGGGAGAGGGAAAGGGAGACAGAGAGGGAGAGTGAGAATTTGAAAAGGTACAGACTTACCTTTACACTCCACCCCTGGGGCCCTAAAATGTGTCAGTCCATTGCTGGGCAGGAAACCCTTTTTGCAAGTGCAGTAGTAGCTGTTCCAGGTGTCAGTGCACGTGGAGTAAGCAGGGCATACAGTAGAGTCTTCACATTCATTCACATCTGAGCAATATGGAAGGAAGGATATGAACAAGATTAGAGTGGCTCAGGCAATTAAACATCAGTTACTAATGCAAAGTTTGTTGATTCAAACTCACACAAAGAGCCTTAGAAGGAAGACCAGGTAATATATGTCTGAACGATAAGTCATTGAAAACTCTATACAGTATGAAATCTTTTCTTAGCAATGCTCACAGTGATCTTCAATTGAAATAATCTTGATGGTAACAATCCCCAGAAAGGCCTGCAAGGGAACCTAATCAGAGAGTGTGAGGGCATCCTAGTATGCTTCATCAATGGTCTTACAGATCTCTTGCTTCTCAAAGCATGGCCTGTGGACCACAGGACCAGCAACAGCAAGGAGTTTGAGACAGATGTGAATTATCAGGCTCTACCTCCAAATCCTTGGGTGACACCAATGGTTAGGTTCTCAGCCACTAGCTGAGAGGTTGCTGGCTTAAACTCAGCTAAGATTCCTGCAAAGAATGACATGAGACCAGCTTCCCAAAAGATAGCAATCTTGAAAACACTATGGAGAATCTTGTTGTTGTTGTGTGCCATGATTTGATTTTGACTCATAACGTACAAGACCTCTACACCCTGCCCTATTCTGAACCAGTCTCACTGACTCCAACACATCTACCCTTATTACCCCAGTTACTGTGTCTCATCTTGGGTCTTCCTTTCCTGCACATTTCCAGATTAAGACAATCTAGAAAACAGGATTGGCTGTCTACTTCTCAAATAGCATATCTCTGAAAACCCTATGAACAGGCATGTTGCTAGGAGTAACTATTCTTTAAGGAGAGCTGGTATGCCTGCAAAATGAGAGGGCTGGGAAAGAAGAAGCCACTCAATCATATGGGCTGACACAATGTCTACAGCAATGGGCTCACATATTCCAGAAATTATGAGAATAGCACTGAACAATGCAGGGTTCAGGTCTGTTATTCATAGGTTCGCTATGAGTTCTACTTGGCTCAGTGACGCCTAAAACCAACAGCTTGCTCAAAGTATGTGAGTGAGACAAAGCTTCAGCATCCTTGTCTCCAGAGGAACACTCTGGCTGCACTTTCTGCAAGGCATATGTGTTTCCTTTTGACAGACTATGGGACATTCAGCCCTCTTCTCCAACACAACTCATAGGCAAAAATATTTTTTTCATCCTTATTCATTGTCCAGCACTCTCAGATGCATAGCAGGTGATTGAAAAGACCATGGCTTAAATCAGAAACACTTCAAGAAAGTCTTAAAACTAACATCATTGCTCTTCAGTACTTTGGAGAGATCCCTTTCCAAGTGCAATATGTTTTTGATTTCTTGACTGCACATACCAATGGTCTTGATTGTGGAATCAAGTAAGATGAAATTGTTGACTGCTCCAATTATTTTCTCCATCATTGTAGTTCTTGGTCCAATGGTAAGTATCTTTGCTTTCTTAGTGTAGAGTCAATATACTTTTCCAGTCTCACTTGCAGTAAGCAAGGTTGTATCATCTGCATAACACAGGTTGTTGAGTCTTTCTCTGATCCTGATATCACATTTTTCTTCCTAAAGACCAACTTCTTGAATTATTTGTTCAGTAAGTAGACTGAACAAGTACGTGTCAAGGATATTACCTTTATGAATGCTTTCTTGATTTTTAAACCATGCAATGTGCCAAATAGTTGGTAAAATTCAAGACACAAAATATGGTCCCAGGAATTGGTTGAATACCAATTGATGTTTTTCAACTAACAGATACAGTCCTGTATGGATTCATCATTCTATGCCAGAAAATTTGGAAGACAGTGACCTGACCAACTGACTAAATGAGGTCCATATTTTCTTCCATTCCCAAGAAAGGCAATTCAACAGAATGTAGAAATTATACAAGAACGTCATTAATTTCACACATAAGCAAAATACTGCCAAAGATTATAAAAAATAGCTTTAACAGTACATTTTCTGAAAACTTCTTGAATTTCAGGCTGGGTTTAGAAGAGGCTGTGACACCACATGGTTATTATTGCTGATGTCAGATTGATCTTGGCTAAAAACAGAGAGTATAAGAAGAATGTGTATTTATGTTTTATTGACTATTCAAATGACTGTGTGGATCATAACAAACTATGGCCAACATTAAAGAGAATGAGAATTCCTGAATACTTAATTGTACTTATACAAAACCTATACCTCGACCAAAAACCTGTTTGTTGTCTGAACAGAGTTAGGGAACATTGCATTTTAAAAAAAATAAAGAAGGGAATGTATCAGGACTATATCCTTTCTCCTTTGTGTTTATGAATATTGACGAAAACTCAGTATTCTGAAAATGGAAAGTCTACCAAATGCAATGTACAATCTCAATTATTTTCCTGTACAGATACATAGATGATTTTTCAATCACATGGAAAAGGCAATTTTCATTTTTCTCTAATAAGCAAAGAACTACTGAAAAAGAAAACAAAGTAGGAGGCATCACACTCCCTGACCTCAAAACACACTAAACAATCACAGTACTCAAAATAGTGTGATACTGGGACTGTGACAGACACAGAGATCAATGGATAGAACCAGAATCTAGAACTCAAATCATCTTCCTATAGTAAATGTTCCCTTTCAGATTTTTCTTTCCAATCATTTACAGCTCATCTGAGAGCTGGACAAAGAACAATGATAACAGAAGAATTGGTGCCTTTGAACCCTGGTGTTGGAGAAAAGTACTGAATCTCCAATGGACTGCCAAAATAACAAACTAATATAGCTTGGAGAAGGTGCAGGCAAAGTGCTCCTAGAAGGTAAGGTTATTGAAGCGTCATCTCATATATTTTTGGGCATGTTGCTTGGAGAGTCTATTCCTTAGAGAGGGACATCGTGTTTGGGAAGGTTGTCTCCTTGTCAAAATCTCCTGGTTAAAAAAAATTATCTAGATGGGAAAACAACAACCTCTTTAACAAATAGTGCTGGCAAAATACAACATTCATCTTAAGAACACTGAAACAAGATTCACATCCTAGACCAAAGCCAACACAAGCTGGATCAGAGAACTAAGGGTAAACTAAAAAATGGAAGATTATCAGAGGGAAAATAATTGGAACAAATCTAGAAACCTTAAGTTATGGCATGA
>NW_006399935.1:2126048-2134520 GCF_000299155.1 Elephantulus edwardii
TGTCCTCCCTAGTCATTGTCCAGCTCTCTGATGCATAACAAGTGATTACAAAGACCATGGCCTCCATCAGGCGCACCTTCGTCTCCAAAGAGACACTGTTGCTCTTGATTACTTTAGAGAGGTCCCTAACATTTAGAAGATTAAAAATTCTGTAAACCCTAATTGTGTGAATGCTGAACCTGCACACAGACCAAGAAGGGGCCATTTCAACAGAACAAGAGCATATTGAATGGTTCAGAATCAGGGAAGGTGTGGTCAGGGCGATATCCTGTCACTAAGTCTATTCCATTTGTATGCGAAATAATCTCTGGTGCTGGAGCACACAAAGGAGAATGTGGCATTAAGATTGCAGGACAGCGCGTTAACATCTTGTGATAAGCAGAAAACACAACTGTGCATTCCAAAAGTGAAGACTCAGAGAACTTACTGAAGAAAAAAATCCACAAAGTTAGAGCAAAGAACAGTGTCTTGGTAAATAGAAAAAAAAAAAAGACTGAGGGTGTCAAGAATTTCATTTTACTTGGATCCACAATCAACATACAAGGAGGTGGTAGTCAAGAAATCCAATGACTTACTACGTCAGACATATCTACAAGAAGGATCTCTTTACAGAGTTCAACATAAAGGCATTTCGGTAAACACCTCCTGGACAAGGCACTGTTCTGGACACATGTTTCCTGTTATGCACAAGTGTAGTTTGAACCATTACCTGACTCATAGTACATGCTTAATGCGAGTCCAAATTCTGACTCTTCTATGCAACCACTTTGTATCCTTGGGCGAGTCACTTCTCTTAGCTGCAATTTTCTCCTCCCTAATACAGGTGGGTAAGTGGTAAGGAATTGCACTTCCAATGGAAAGATACATGGTTCAAACCCACCAGTTGCTCCATGGGAGAAAGATGGGCAATCTCCTCCCTTGTGATTTACTGTTTCTGAAAACCCATTGAAGGGTCAGTTATGAGTCAGTTCTGATTCCATGGTCTTCAGAAAGAGCAGTCCCTACTTATATGATTGTACAGTGGAGAAAAGGTTAATGATTTAAGTATGTAAACCATAAAGAACAGGTGTGCTATACCTTCACAGGTAGAGTTCCGGGACATGAAGCCAGTCTTGCACTGACAGCTGTAGCTCCGTACGGAGTTGACACAGTGAGAGTTGACTGGGCAGGCATTGCCGTTGAGGCACTCATCAATGTCTCAGGAGCAGAGGGGGGTGATGAGGCAGACAGGTGACCAGGTGCCCAAGGTCACAAACATATATATCCAACTGATGGAAGATGTCCCCCCTCCAAGATCCCAAATCAGCAAGTGTTACCTGTACAGGTGAAGTTGTCAGACTTGTCTGAGATTGAGGTAATTTCATTGTGAGAAGAAAACCCAGGCAAGCAGCTGCACTCATAGCTCCCTTGAAAGTTTGTACAGATTGAGTTGGGACCACAGATGGTGGGTGTCACAGAACATTCATCGACATCTAAGCAGAGAAAGCATCAGGTCATTTGTGAAGCAGTGACGAGGTGCCCAAGGTCACAAACATATATATCCAACCAGTGGAAGATGTCCCCCCCTCCCCAGACCCCAGATAAGTAAGTGTTACCTCTACAGGTGAAGTTGTCAGACTTGTCTGAGATTGAGGTAATTTCATTGTGAGAAGAGAACCCAGGCAGGCAGCTGCACTCATATCTCCCTTGAAAGTTTGTACAGACTGAGTTGGGACCACAGACGGTGGGTGTCACAGAACATTCATCAATATCTAGGCAGAGAAAGCATCAGGTCATTGGTGAAGCAAAGTGCATTTTCCAAAGATGGGTACAATGGGCCTTCATATGCGAGCATTCCAGGATCTCTCCCAGCAAGGAAAGGGGCTGCCCTCGCTCCCACTGAACCTGACATGTGACTGTGGTAGGAACGAGACTATACAAACCAAGTCCATTGCCACTAAGTAGCCTCCAAACTCATGGTGACCCCATGTGTGTCAGAATAGAACTGTGCTCTACACAGTTTTCAATGGCTGGGTTTTTTTGGAAGTCAAGAGCAAAGGCTCTTTCTTCTGAGATACTAATGGCAGTCTCGAACCACCAACCTGCCTCCTATTCTACTCCTTTCACATCTCAAAGCTTACTGCTATACCACATCCTATACTGAGATGGCCTTATGAACATAAGAAGACTATCTTGCTCTCAGGTAAGAGTCTGTCCACTGATAGATGGTTTCAGATTCTAACACAAACTTGGTGGAGGGAGGGCCGCATAATCCAATCCAAAATGTATTTCTTATTGCTTCAGGATGAACAAGCCCCATGGTTGCCTGATGAAGAATTAAAGACGTGTAGAACAGACTAATCACCTTGGATGAGCCCTGGGTAAGGGTAGATACCCCCACCTAGATCAGCAAAGCCAACCTGAAGTTGACTGACCACACACATCAGTAAGCCCAGGTGAGGCCGAACTGCCCATTAAGGCCCAAGCAGTGTCAGCCCTTGAACTCTAAGTGAAACAATTATTTGCTGTTACAGCATCAACATTTTAGAGTGATATGCTCCTCAGAAACAGCAATCAGAAACAGCTGATTAGAAAAGCAGAGATGATGCTATAGATTACATTATCAATCCTCGCAGTGTGAATCGACCAGGAGCTCCCTGGGAGAAGGACGGACAATGTCTCTTACGCACTTACTGCCTCTGAAACTTGCTGGAGGCTCAGCTAGCAGTCAGTTCCAACTCAATGGCACACAGCACACAGCAACAACAAAACCCACACTCAGCTGTGTGTAAATGCTAACCTCACGCCTGTGGGTTTTCTTTGCAATGGTAGTAAGTCTACATCAATGTAGGGTGTGTTTTACATCCATCCCTGTGATGTCTATAAACAGATTAGGCACAGAAGCAAGGAGGCACAGATGTGAAAAGACCTAGATCTCCCCAGAGAGTTGTCCAAGGAATTAAGAGAGAGGGGCTGGAAAACACAGGGACTTTCCCCAGATTCTAACTGCTAAGCCTTCTCTTACACTCAATGTCCTTAGTATGACCCTAGCATCCTGGGTTGTGAGAAAATATGGACAAGCACTTATTTATATAGTAAAGAGCAGAATGTAAGTTTAAGTTCTACTTGGCCCAAGCCATGATATTTACTATTGTTTCATACAGGTGTCAATGTGGGATGACAACTAAGAAAGACTAAAGAATTGTGCTGTTGGAGGATATTGAATATGCCATGGGCTACCCCAAAACCAAAAATAAATCTGTTGTCAAAAATGAGCAGATAAGGGGAGCTCTGGTGGCCTAGTGGCAAGAAGCTGCACTGCAATCCCATAGGTACACAGTTCAAATCCACCAGATGCTCTGCTGGAGAAGGAGGAGCAATATCCTCCTGTACCAGTCAGATCCGATTTGACGGTACACGCACACAAAATAATAAAAATTTTAAAAAATTTAAAAAAATAAAAGAGCAGATAAAATGATTCTTAGAAGTTAGAATGGTGAAACATCAGCTCACGTATTGTGGGGATATTATCAGAATGGTTGATTTCCTGTGAAGTGAAAAAAACAGGAAATCCTCAAGGAGATGGACTGACAGATGGATGTCAACAATGAGATAAAGAGTAGCAGAGACTGTGCTAATGGTGGAGGAAGCCACAGGCTTTCATTCTGTTGAATGTAGGGTCACTATGAGTTGAAAGCAGGAGTGGCATCCACTTCCTAAAAACATGACTCCGGAAACTCCATGAACGTTGATAAATGTCGATAGTTATAGAAAGGCATCAGGCCTCTTGTTCATTTGAAGGCAATCAACAATGAAAACAACAACAACAACAACATGAATTAGGTAAAACTCAAGAGCACTTAACAACTATTAAGTCACCTATTGGTAGTCCTTCTGTCATAGAACCACTAAGAAACCAAGACACAAGTTAAAATGTCTCTGACATTAAGCCCGATGTGATGCAGGCTTTTGTCACTTTGTCTGACAACGTCACCTTCATTATAAGTTTATGGGAAGAACAACTGTGCTGCACAAACTTAGGAAAAAAAGAACCTTTGTCTTTTGGGGGAAAAAAACAACATCCTGGCTGCAACATCCCTCTCCTATGTTGTCATTCCTGTCAAAACACTCTGTAACTTAATCAGTTTTGACTTACAGCAACCCTACAGGACAGAATAGGATCACCCACAGGGTTTTATAGATTGCAAATCTTTATGGAAGCAGACTACCTCAATTTTTTTCCCCAAGAAGAGGATGGCAGGTTTAAAGGGAGAAATCTTTTGATTAGCTGCTGAATCCTTTAACCCCTGCACTCTGACTCCTTTTTATTGCTGTTACCTGTCATCAAGCAGCCTCTCATATATGGTGACTTCATCTACAAGGGGCTCCAGCTGTTTTGTCGTATGCTTTTCATGGGCTGACTTTGGAAACTCTAGGGGCCTGATAGGTAAAGAGTTAAGCTGCCAACCCAAAAGCAGGCTGTTAAAATTCACTAGCTGCTGCAATGGAGAAAGAGAAGCAATCTGACTTGACAGCAATGTGTTGAGTTGTTGAGCTGTCCTGAAGATTTATTAGGTATAGAGGAAGGGGGGGCATTTACGTGTTAGGTCCTAACTTAAATGACTTAAGGATAAGGTTCTGATGTTTGTATCTGCACCCTCTCTGGGGAAGAATCCTCATTGGGAGCGTTATTTACATTACGAGGCAAATCACTGTTGATCGTGGGGGCGCTTCCATGTGTATTGTAGGATATTGAACAGTACCTCAGTCTCCACCCACTCCATGCCATAGCATCCTTTCTCCAGTTGTCACAATAAAACACACATCTGGTTAGTGGTGATGGTTGTATAAAGATGTATGATGGACATAGTCAAGATCATTGAATTGCATGAGTGAAAAAAAATGTTGAAATGACAAAAGTCTTGTTATTTATTTAGTTGTTGTCTACTTTGGTACCAACTTCTAAATGATGGAGATCCCATGAAGAAAGTAACAAAATGCTAACCAGTCCCTACCATCCCCATGATCGCTTGGGGATCCAAGCTTCTGAGGTCCACAAAGTCTCCACTGCCTGTTTTGTACTTGTCAAACTCCAGACTTCTTTTCCTGGCCCATACTAGTCTGGAAGTGCCACTGAAAACTGTTTAATATCACAGAACACATAAGACACTACGGACAGAAGGAAAATGGTGGCTTCGTGGGAGACAGACTAGCCAGAAAACAATCTGGGTTTCCTGCATGTAAGGTGAGCCTTCTACCTACCACTGAGCCATCAATGACATCACTTAAGACTCATCTCTCTGAGCTTCAATTTTCTCATCCCTACAATTGAATCCTAATTCTTATCCATACAGTTGGCCAGTGAGAAAATAATTAATGAATTATGTAGGTAGTTTATGAAGAACAAATGCTCTCTACCTTCACAGCCAGAGTCCCCAGACACGAAGCCAGTCTTGCACTGACAGCTGTAGCTCCCTATGGAATTGATACAGTGAGAATTCTCAGGGCAGACGTGGCTGTTGAGGCATTCGTCGATGTCTGAGGAACAGAGGAAAGGGAGCAGACAGGTGACCAGGAGTCCAAGACCAGAAACACGTTTCTAACCGGTGGAAAATGTCCATCTAAGACCCCAAGCCAGAGAGTATTACCTGCACAGATGAAGTTGTTAGACTTTGAAGAGATGAAGTGCCCTCTCTTGTGGGAAGAAAACCCATGTAAACAGCTGCACTTGTATCTCCCCTTCAGGTTGGTGCAGATTGAGTAGGAACCACAGATTGGGGGCGTCAGTAAGCATTCATTTATATCTAGACACAGAAAGAGTCATTAATACAGAGAAGTGCATTTTACAAAGACACGTGAAATGGGACTTCCTATGCTAAGATTTTGGCAGACAGTGTTTGCTGGAGCTTCCCGATTAAAACAAGCCTGGAAGCAGGAGTGGCATCCAATTCTGAAATGGCTTGCCTCTGGAAACAATATGACCAGTGCTCAGGCCTCTCATTGATAGGGTACTATGAGTCGTTTACGACTCAACGGCACCTAACAACAATAACAACGACAACATAGAGAAAGCTATGTTGGCCTAGAGGAGTGGAGAGAAAGTTATGCTACCAAGGTGGGTGATTTTAATCTGCGGCCCTCCGGCCTGATTCAAATTGTTTTTCTGTCAAACATTCTTCTAGGTGGTATAGCACTGGTCTGTGCATTGCTGTGCAGAGGTAACTCGTGGTTGCTGTGATGTTAAACACTGTGACACTGATGTGCCAAATGTGATAATTGTTACCCATGGTGGACAGTGTTTGCTGGAGCTCCCCAATTAAAACAAGCATGGAAGCAGGAGTGACACCCACTTCCGAAATGGCTAGCCTCCGGAAACTCTATGAACAGAGTTCAGGTCTTTGATTCATAGGGTCGCTATGAGTCATCTATGACTCAACGACACCTAACAACAACAACAACATCCTAGTAATGAAAAAGACTGTCTTCTCTCTGAGACTTATAAGTTCCTGTGGTGAAAGTTATTGTACTCCAAATCAAATCCATGCCATTGTGTAGACTTTAACTCAAGGAGAACCTCATGAGTGTGAGAGTAGTTTATCAGTGCCTCATAGAGTTTGTAGTGGCCCACTTTTTGGGTGAGGATGATACAGGATAGGCAAACTTCATAGAGTTGCTGTGAGTTGGAGTTGACACAACAGCACATCAAAACACCGACATCAAAGCAAAATAAGGACTTAGTTCTGAACAATAACTTAACACATAAACTCCATTTTAAGTTTTATCTAAATGCTGTTTGTATTCATTGAAATACTTTACAGCGACCATTGATCAAATTACTGATAATAAAAGAGCATAATTAAGTGTGGTCTATAAATTCTGTGGGATGTTACTCATCCATAAAGAACAATGATAACCTACTCTTTGTAAGAACATGCATGACCATCATGCTGAGTAAAAACATCATATTGTGTGAAAGAAGTCATACATGAGAGGACAAAAATTATTTTTTAAAAAGGTTATTATATAGAAAAGAAATATTATTGGTGATTACCAGGAGTGGGAGGAACACTATTTTTTGTCTGAGGACATTAAAATTAATAAAATAAAAATTTTTTAAAAGTACTATGGGAGGAGTGGCACACACTTCCTGAACAACATGCCTCTGGAAATGCTATAAACTTCGATAAATGTTGATCGTTATAGAAATGCTTCAGGCCTTTTGTTCATATTGTTACTATGATTCATGATCAGCTCAAAGAAAATCAACAACAACATAGCTTAGATCAGGTACACCTAAATGTTTAAACTGATACCTTGCTATTTGGCACTTTGGAGAATTCCTTGTCAGCAGATTTTCCCAATGTAACCAACATATCTTTTGAATTATTAACTGCTGCTCTGTGAGTATTGATCGTGGATGCACACAAAATGAAATTGTTGACAATGCCAGTCTTTTCTTCATCTGTCATGACATTGCTTATTCGTCCAGTGGTGAAGATGTTTCACTTCTTTTTTTTAAAAATTTTATTAATTTTTATGAACATTCACAGAGATTTTGGATTTCCATTCATTCATTGTTGCACTATTTTCTCTACCCCGCCCCCAGTTTGTTCCTTTTTTCCTCCCCTTGAAAGTCTGTTTTAATTGTCCCATTGCCACAGTGCTTGTCAAAACCAGTTCTGATTAATCTCCTTTATCACTGTGTCCTTTGCCATTCTCTATCACTTCTCCCTGAGAAAGATTTCACACTGATTCATAAGGAAAAGTGGACGGCATATTCTCTTAGCTACTTCCTGCTGAAAAGGGACACTGTAGGTTTCAGGGTGAAGATCTTCTCTCACTACTCTAAAGGGCCTCTTTGGCAATAGGAAACGCGTAGACAATTGTGCACATTGATTTTGGAATTTAGATGCACTGTTATCAATTGTGCTTAGCCATATATGTTTATATCCTTGAAGGTGTATCATGGAACTGTTGCAGCCCAGAAGACACAAATTTAACTAAAAAGTTAAAAGTACATGAGTCAAAAATTAAAAAGCAATAATATTCCAAATAGAGGTTCTAACAGTGGCACAAATCAAGTTACAGAGGGAAGGTAGTTCTTAAAATAAAAGGTCTATTGACTAGCACTTTGTCTATTGTAGTATAAAGGTTAGGAACCACAAGATGTAGAGGCTCAACTATGCCATTTATTGTTCTTAAGTCCTGGACCAAATTCCATCTACTACTGGCTTGTTTTACAGCTCAGAAGTCCGCATGCAAGGCAGAGGTGAAGTAAGGAACTGCTTATGAAGTTTTCCATCAATTCCAACAACTAAGAAATAGTGGGAAGAGTTGGGACCTCAGAAGGCTTTTAGGACCAAATAACAGGCTCTTGTGTCCAGGAGAAAATGAACATACTTACCAGTGATGTTAATGCTCACCAGCGGCTCTTCTGGGAGGATGTAAATCATTGAAGCGTCCTCCTTTGTTTCCAACTGGGAGCTGGGGCCT
>NW_006399935.1:2134620-2135692 GCF_000299155.1 Elephantulus edwardii
GATTCCCATTCTTCTCAGAGTCAGCCATAGTTTGTTGTGATCCACACAGTCAAAAACCTTTGCATAGTCAATGAAGCACAGATAGACATTCTTCTGGTATTCTTTGCTTTCTGCCAAGATCCATCTTACATTAGCTATAATATCCTTAGTACCACGACCTCTTTGAAATCCAGCCTGCACATCTGGCAGTTCTCTGTTGACATATTGTTGCAAACGTTTAAAAATTATTTTTTTTAATTGTGAAACGGAGGAAAAAAAGAAAGCCCATCAATATGTTGTCTATAAGAAACATATCTAATAAACGAAGAGAAACACAAAATCAAGAGCTGGAAGATAGTATACCAAGCAAATGGCATCCACAAAAAAGCAGAAGTGACAATACTAATTGCTGATAATATAGACTTCAGAATGAAAATCATCACAAAGGATAAAGAAGGGCACTATATAATGATTAAAGGTATAGTAGATCAAAAGGCCATAACACTGGTCAACATCTATGCACCAAATTATAGACCTGTTACATATATAAAACAACTGTTAACAGAACTGAAGAAAGAAGTAGATAGAACCGCCATGGTGGTTAACACACCACTCTCTCTAAAGGACAAGTCAACTTAAAAGAAACTTAACAGAGTAGTGGAAGACTTAAACTACACATTAAGTCAGCTTGACCTTGTGGATGTATTCTGAGCACTGCACCCAAATAAAACTCAGTTCACTTTCTTTTCAAGTGCACATGGCACACAAACCATAACTGATCACAAATTAGGACAAAAAGTAAGCCTCAACAAATTTAGAAAATAAATTGAAATAATACAAAGTATATCCTCAGACCACAATACCATAAATCTAAAATTAACCACAAGAGGATAAAGCTAATAAAGTCATAATTGTGGAAGCTAAATAACACCTTGCTATGACATGATTGAGTTGTTGTTGTTGTTGTTGTCATGTGCTATCGAGTCACTTGCCACTCATAGCAACCTATACACAAGAGCCCTAAACGCCATTCTATCCTGTGCCAACTTTGCTGTAAAACACATCTATTCCCACCACTCCACTACAGAATCGA
>NW_006399935.1:2162044-2169517 GCF_000299155.1 Elephantulus edwardii
TTCCTTTTTCAAGGGGATTGTAAAGGAAATTGTCGAGTTTATTTGGAGAGGAAGGTGACCTGAATAAACAAAGTCCTTTTGATAAATAAAAATGAAGTGGAAGGCACACCACTCCTTAACTTCAAACCACCACTCTGGAAGGCAGTATGGCATTTCCACAGGAGTGGTAACAAAACCAGCATGGTACTGGTACAATGACAGGCACATAGACCAATGGAACAAAACTGAGAACCCAGGAATGGACCCATCTCTCCATTGTCAACTGATAATCAACAAGGAAATAAAACCTATCAAATGGGGAAATGACAATCTCTTCAACAATTAGTGCTGACAAAACAGGACTGCTAACTGTAAAAAGCTGAAACAGGATCCACATTTCACACCATACACAAAAGCCATCTCAAGGAGGAATAAAGCCCAAAACCATAAAGTTTCTAAGAGACAAACTGAGACCAAGCTTTGAAGTCTTAGTATACAGTATAAAGGGGCTGCCAAATACAGCCAGAAATGCACATTCTGAAGAGGATAAAACTAACAAATGAGTCCTTCTAACAACTAAATCCCTGTACTCATCAAGAACTTTTCCCAAGAGAGTGAAAAGAAAACCTACCTACTGGGAAAAAACATTTGGCAATGGAAATCCAAACTCTCTGTAAACGTTCATTAAAATTCATTAAAAAAAGAAAAAAAAAATCAAAGTTGAGACAAATACTGTATAAAATACAATGTACATGCCTGACATACAACGTCTATGAGAGATAAAAGTATTAATTAAAAAAAATTTCTCCCCTAGAGCAGAGACTTTTCCTTTTTTTTAAAAAAAAAAAAAAAAGTACAGACACCAATGCCTTGATGTCAAGTTCAACTCATGGTAATTCTGTTGTTGATGTTGCTATTCCCTCCAACAGGTTTATCAGAGGCAGTTAATCCAGTGGAAGGAAATTGCCCATCTTTCACCCATGGATCAATTAGTGACCTTGAACTGCTGCATTCAGGATTGCAGTACAGCTCCTTGCTTCTAGGTAACCTTGTAAGGCAGAATAAAACAAAGGGCCCCTAGGACTTCCAAGGCTACATATCTTTTTTTATTTTTTTTTCCTTCTCCCACCAACTTTGGGTTAGTGATTCCCAAATCTGGCTAATCTTTTTATTACTATTAATTTTAATGAAAATTTACAGAGGTTTTGGATTTCTATTCATTCATTGTTTTACTTTTCTTCCTGCTCACCCCTCCCCTCCAATTTGTTCTTCTCTTTGAAAAGTAAAAGTCTTTCATTTTTACACAATATCTCCCCACAAGGACACTCCACTATGCAGCCTTCATTCTGGACTCACGTCATGACAATAATACCTAACCATATATACCTTTTAAACAGTTCTCTCTTTCATCTGTTTCAATGCAGTATACATCATTTATACCATATTTCTCAGTCTCCCCCCCAACCCCGAGGTCAGTCCTATTTTACAACAGTGGCACCAAGCAGTATTTGTCCTTTTTTGCTGAGATATTTCACTCCACATAATGTCCTACAGGTCATCCATTTTGAAAAATATTTCTATTTTTTTCTTTTTTCTTTCAGCCTAAAGTTTATTAAAAATGGGTGACCCTGGAGGACATTATGCTGGGTAAAATATCTGTCACACAAAGGCAAATACTGCATAGTGCCACTGTTGTAAAATGAGACTGATATCAGGGTTGGGGTAAGACTGAGAAAAACTGGACAGATTATGTATACTGAATTGAAACAGATGAGGGACAGAACAGTTTAAAAGCTATATATGAAAGGGTATTATGATTATCACAGGAATACAGAATTAAGTTTGCATAGTGGAGTGCATTCGGGGTGGGGTGGAGTGGGCGGGGACAGGGGGATTATATACCAATGAAGAAGTTTATCTTTTGCTTTTCAAAGAAAGGAATGAACTGGGGTGGGGGCGTGGGAGCAGAGAAAAAAGTGCAACAATGAATGAATGGAAATCCAAAATCTCTGTAAATTTTCATTAAAATTAATCAAACAAAAAATTTTTTAAAACTCTCTATGTTCCTCTAAGTTGGAATTTGAGTAAAACCCATCCCCACCTCTTACATGCTCTCATTTATGGAGCATCTTTTTCCATTTAAACTTCAAAACACTTAACACACCCCAAGTCCTTTGCAAGTTGTGCTTTAAACTTTAGGTCTTAAAAAAGTTTGTGAGATGTTGATGTTAGGTGCCATCAAGGTGAATATGACTCATAGTGACCCTGCAAACCACTAATCTGAACCCTGTCCTGTTCTGTGCCATCCTCACAATCTGTGGCCCACTCGACTTCATGGCAGCAGTTACTTTGTCGAGGCACCTGGTTGAGGATCTTCCTCTCCTTTGCTGCCCTCCTAACTTTCCAAGCACAGTGTCCCACCCCAAGGAATAGACTCTCATAGCAACAAAGTATGTGAATCCAAGCTTCTACCTTTCTTCCCTCCAAGGAGAAGTCAGGCTGCATCTTTTCCAAGATATTTCTGTCTGTATTTTATTGCCATCAGTGGGATCTTCAGCACTCTCCTCTAACACCACAGTTCAAAGACATCAATTCTTCTTTCACCTTTATTCGTTGTCCAGCTCTCAGACGCATAGCAAGTGACTGATAAGACAACGGCTTGAATCAAGTGCACCTAGTACTCACACTAACCTCATTTATCCTCAGTAATTTGGAGAGGTTCCTGACTCCAGGCTTCCTCAATTCAATACATCTCCTGATTTTCTGACTCCTAGTACTAAGAGACCAGTCCTTGGAGAGGGGCATCATGCTTGGGAGGGTGGAGGGACAGCACAGGAGAGGAAGGCCCTCTATGAGGTGGATTGATTCAGTGACTGGGATAATTGGGATGGGATTGTCAGAGACAGTGCGATTGGCACAGGACAGAGCGGAGTTTAGGGCTGTCGTACATAGGGTCGCTATGAGTCGCAGGCGACTTGACGGCACATAACAACAACAACAGTACTAAGTGTTCAAATTGTTTTCCTGTCAAACATTCTTCTAGGTGGTATAGCACTGGTCTGTGCATTGTTGTACAGAGGTAACTCGTGGTTGCTGTGATGCTGACGACTGTGACAGGGATGTGCCAATCGTGGTAATGGGCACCCATGGTGGACAGTGTTGGCTGGAGCTTCCCGACTAAATCAAGCCTGGAAGCAGGAGCGGCATCCACTTCCAAAATGGCTTGCCTCTGGAAACTCTATGTACGAACAGTGCTCAGGCTGTTCGTTCATAGGGTCGCTATGAGTCGTCTACAACTAGACGGCATTAAACAACAATAACAACAACAAGTACTAAGTGTTTTGATTGTGGATCCAAGTAAAATGAAGTATTTAAGTTTCAATCCCCCCCCCCCCCATTTATCATGATTGCTTATTGGTCCAGTGTGAGAATTTTTGTTTTCTTGACGTTGAGAGGCAATCTGTAGTGAATAGGAATCACCATTATCTGTATTTTAGAGGTGAAGGCTCTGTGACTTGCCTGAGGCCACGCAGTAGGTAGAGGACACAAGTGAAAGGCTTGGAGTAAGATCTAGGAGGCCTAGGTCTTTAACCCTTGCTCTGCTGCTAACTAACTCTCAGAAACGCTTTCGCTGTGGCTCAGACTGTTAGGACGGAAGTTCTCTGATATAGAAACATCCTTCTATCTCTTATGTCAGATTAGTTCTCTATGGACAACTTACCATTTCTGGCTGGCACGAATAGGGGCACTGTAGTCATCTCCCATGTAGATATAGTTCCTGAAAAAGAAAATGCCATGAACCACTGAAAAGTCCTTTAGCATTGACTTACTACATAACATGGGGCTTGACCTCATAGCAATAAATTTGATGATCACAAGTGAAAAGTCCAACTATGGAATCAAAAGTAAAACTCAACCACTGAGTCAATTCTGATTCACAGAAACCCATGACAAATTGATTCTCATCGCCTGTGGGAGCTCATTAACCATTTACATCATACAGTCATTCCAGCCAATACATAGGTATTATTTTACATAATCTTTACAATCAGCATTCCTACTTTGCTGTACTTAAAAATTAATTTTCATGTTGTTGTGACAAATGTAAAACAAAGGGCGCGTTCTCTCTCTCTCTATATGTGTGTGTGTATGTATATACATATATGTGTGTATATGTCTATGTACATATAATATACATATATATAGAGAGAGTTGTTGTTGATTGCCTTTGAGTCGAGCATGACTCACAGTGACCCTATGAACCAAAGGCCTGAAGCCCCTTTACAACTATCAACATTTATCAAAGTTCATAGAGTTTCCAGAGGCATGCTATTTAGGAAGTGGATGTCACTCCTATTTCCAACACTCTCTCTCTCCGTCAAAACAGGAGTGATATATCCCCGAGGTAAGCATTCACTGGTGCTTGGATTTCTGTATAAAGCAGAAATAAATATGCATACAATACAAAAATATATGTGGTATGTCTATAGTATTAAAAATCTCATAAAAATCGAGATAGCAGTTTTTTAAAAATTTCTTACAGCAGATTCCTTTTCAGTGCTCATTACTCCTCCATCAGCAGCAACAGCACTATTATCATCATTAAATTACCATCATCATCCAAGAGTCACCATGACTCTGACCTTCATCATCATCATCGTTACTGCCACAACTATCATCACCACTTTTATCATCCATCTTTACCATCATCCTCATAACAATTATCGCTTATCATCAGCTTTATCTGCATCGCCATGCGCACCCTCAATACCATGACTACCGTCACATCACCATTGTTTACATCATCACCATCTTCCTCACCCTTAGTCGTCCTCCTCCCCATCACATCAACATAGCACTGCCATCACCATGAGCATTATCGTTTCTATCACTACTGCTGTCATCATCGTCATCACTGCCATCATTACCACCCTAATCACCGCCGTTATTGTCCGTCATCATCCTCCTCATCGCCACGATGATCACCGTTATTACTAACGTAATTTCATTTACCATCCTCATAACTCTTGTCCTACCATCACCATAATAATACCTATTCTTCGTTGACCAGCTTTCAGCCACAGAATAAGGATTGCTAAGAGCTCATTTCAGTGCTGAGATGCTAAAGAAGCAACTTTCATATTTAGGATCTGCAATCTTAAAGACCTTCTCCTCACCTGAGGCTTCAAATGATGACGTCTGCCACTCATAGATCCCAAGAGCCTCACTTTTCCCTACACCCCATTTCCAGTGCAGAATGACCCAGAAGAGGAGTACACTGAAGCTCCACATTGTCCTCAAGTGCGCAGTTTAAAGAAGGAACTCTTCTTCTCTTTATAATAATAGAGGGTGTGGAGTGGGGAGGGTGAAGTCAAGGTTGCTCAATGATGCCAGAGTGTCACAGTTCTTTCTGCTGAGTAACTGCTATTAAGTAGGGTCAGTGTGGAAAATCCCGACTCTTTCCCTTTCTCCACCGTGAAGAGAAGTTGCTCTGATTGATTTGTTACTCTATGTGTCTCCATTGTTCTTTACTTCCTCAACAAACACCTGTGAGCCATCTCATCACCTTCTTTAACTGGACCCAAGAAATGGCCTTCTCCTCCTTTCTTATCCTCTTTACTCTCTTGTCCCTTCTTTCCTCTTATCTTTAGTTAAGAATAAGGCAACCCTCAACAAAATACACTGAAACAAAATAGACAGGACTGCAGCAATGAGTTCGAGCATGGTGAAGATTATTACGATGACACCGGGGTAGGACAAGGTTTCAATCTGTTGTTCATGGGATTACTCTGAATCATAGATAACTTGATGGCACCTAACAACAACAGGTTATTTTACACAGTTTTACCAAATCATTTTATTCCACACACTCTACAGAAGTACCTATAGATCTATATTTTGAAATAGAATGCTATGGAGAAGTACACAAAAATGATCCTTAGATAGCTATAGAGATGGAAAGAATTCACCTTGCTTACCTTGAACACATGCCAAAGAAGACCAACAACATCATATCTGGCTAAGTGGAGAGTCAGTGGAATTGGGAAAAGCCATCAGTGAAAAGGAATGTCACAGTGGTAGCAACAATGTCTTGAAATATGACAAGAGACATGGGAGTGATGTAGGATTGGGAAACACTTCATTTGTTAATACACATGTAAGGTTACCATGAGTCAAGGACCAGAAAATGGACACTTGTTCTGAGTTCCTCTAATGCTATGTGGCCTCTTAAACTTGTTTTCAAGATAATTGATCTTGTTTCACAATGGTAACTGAATTTAACCTTAGGAAGCCACGCAATATGCTAAATATATACTTCCTTTAAATAACATGCCTCTGGAAACCCAATGAACTTTGATAAAGGACAATAGCTATAGAAAGGCTTCAGGCCTTGGGTAAGTAGAGTTACAATGAGTCATGCTCGACTAGATGGCAATCAACAACAACAAACACAGTGCATGGGAATGATCACAAAATGTAAATGAAGGAATATGTGAAACACAATGTATATGAATAAAACCCATCAAAACAAGGCAAAATACGAACCGATGTGGTGTAGTTCCTATATCCCCATGGTACTCTGACTGATAAGACTTTTATCTTACAAATACTTTGTCATTGTTATTTAAAAGCCAACCACAGTTTTTTTTCTTAGTTTTATTTCATATATATATAATATTCTTTGCATTGATTTTCATACAAAATTTGTATGCAATTTATTTCATTCATGTATGTGTGTTTCACACATTTCTTTATTTGCATTACGTGATCATTCCTTTACACTGTGTTTTATAAAATTAATCACCATTGATCTATGCCCACTATCACTCTGTCATTTCAGGTCTCCACTAGATCTGTTCTATTTTTTTCACCCTATGTCTCTGCTGGAGAAGAGACTTGAATATACCATGCACTGCCAAGAAAAGAAATAAGTCTGTTTTGGAGAGAGTGAAACCAAGTTTTTTTTTGGAGGCTAGGATTTTGTACCTCCATCTCACATACTTTGGGCATATGGCCAGGAAAGACCAGTCCTTGGAGAAGGACATCACGCTTGGAAGGGTGAAGGGAAGGTGCAGGAGAGGAAGACCCCAGATGAGGTAAACTGATACAGTAACTGGGACAAAGAAGGTTGGTGTGTCAGAATTAGTGAGACTGGCTCAGGACAGGGCAGGGTTCAGAGCTGCTGTACATAGGGTCACTTTGGGTTGCAAGTGACTCAAGGCACATAACAACAGCAACATCCTTCCACCCACAAAACTCTTTATCCCTACAATTTCCCCACCCACAGCCCCTACTGCCTTGGTCCACTTCCTCATTTGGACTTTTACCCACATATTACAAGTTATCCTACTATTTTTACAATAATGGTCTTATCTTATGAAGTATTTGTCTTTATGAAACTGAGCTAGTTCAGTATAATGTTCTCCAGCCTCTCTCTTGTTACATAGTATTTTATGAAATTGTTTCTCCTGAGTATTGCATAGCATTCTATTG
>NW_006399935.1:2169628-2171704 GCF_000299155.1 Elephantulus edwardii
TGATTTACAAATCTCCAAGAAGTCAACTACATTTTTATAAAAACCTTTCTAGTATCCCATGCAGACAGCAGTGATTCGGAGGTAGAATTCTAGTCTTACTTGTGGGAAAGCCAAGTTTGACTCAGGCTAATGCCTTTCACATAAAGCCATCATACACCTGTCAGTGGAGGCTGCATGTTGCTACAATGCTGAACAGCTTTCAGCAGACTTTCCAAAGCAACACGAGTGGGGAAAAGACATGGAAATCTAGAAAACTATAGATTATAATAGTTCCTTTAAAAATTTGTAATCTACAACTCTCTAGTTTTTAAAGATAAAAGTTAAATATAGTCATGACTATCCAGAGATCCATTGCTTTGAAGTTGGATCCTATTCACAGCATCCTTACAGGACAGAAGAGATCCTCCCCACAGGGCTGTGATGCTACCTTCTGCTTCCAGCACTCTGCCATGAAACACCGGGGCCAGAACTGATGCATTAGAACTGATTCCCTGCACACTGGACTGGATTCCTTCACATTCATTTCCCTCTATTTGTTCAAATGTTTCTACATTTTATGGATGCCTGGGTACTTACCATTTTCTGGACATTATGAATAACCTGCTATAAATATCCACAGTCAAGTATTAAAAAATTGCAAGACAGTGACTTTCTTCTTCTGTGGATGGCAACAGACACGTGAAGAAATGCTCAATATTATTGGCAATAAGAGAGATGCAAATCAAAACCACAATGAGATATCATATTATCTCAGTAGCAGTGGCAAAGTTTAGCAGGGAAGCAAGTAATAAATGTTGGAGAGGTTGGAGAGAGGTGGGAATTTTCATATACTGTTGGTGGGAGTACAAAATGGTATGACCACTCTGGAAGATAGTTTGGCATTTCATCAAAAAGTGGAACTTAGAAACTCTATATAACCCAGCTATTCCACTACTAGGAATATACCCCAAGGAAATTAGAACTGAGACACAAACAGATATCTGTACACCAATGTTCATAGCAACATTACTCACCATCACAAGATAATGAAAACAGCCCAAATGTCCAAGTACAACGGAATGGATTGAGAAGTTGTGGTACATTCACACAATGGAATACAATGCAGCACTCAGGAGCAATGGTTAAAAAAAATACTATACAACCTAGAAGGGAGTGGAGAACATTATACTGAGTGAACTAACTCAGTATCATAAGGAAAAATATTACAAAAGACTATTATTGTAAAAACAGGAGGATAACTAGTAAAATATGTACGAGGACCCAAAAGGTGAAGATGTGGGAGCAGAAGGGTGAGGATGGGTAGGGACAAAACCACAGGGTTTCATAGATTGATGGGTGGAGGGAGGGGGTGAAGGAAATGGAAAGGATCCAGTAGGTCTGAAAAGAGTGAGTAATGATGGGCAATGTCAAATGGTGACTGATTTTACAAAACATAATGCATGGGAATGATTGTATGAGACACAATGTGAATGAAGAATAGTGTGAAACACACACAAACAAATTGTAAGACCAAATGTATGGGAATGATCCTATGAAAAACAATGTATATGAAGGAATGTGTGAAACACAATGTATAAGAATGAGATACAATGTACAAGCATCAGGACATAAAGAAATAACATTGCACTGGTAAAGTCTGCAGTTAGGGACCTCTCGAAATTATTAAGGACTAACAGTGATGCCAGTCTGAGGACTAAGGTGCATCCAATTCAGAGCTTCATCTTTGCAGTCACTTGCAAGATTGCTGATTTGATCTTAGATTCACAGCTTTCCAAAACTCACGTGAACAGAATGTTAACTGATCCTGTTACATTCCCATAGTAAGTTGGAGATGGAACCATTGTAATCTATGTTGTTGTTAGGTCTTGTCAGGTTGAGTACAACTCACTCATACTGACCCTATGAATAAAATATCTGAACATTGTCCTATTCTGTGCCATCTTCATACTTTAAGACACACTAGAGCCCATTGCAGCAGTCACTGTATCAATCCAATTGGTCAAGGGTCTTCCTTTCTTTCGTCAACACTCCACTCTTCCCAGCATCACCTCCTTCTTAAAGAAATAGCACCTCCTA
>NW_006399935.1:2172064-2176699 GCF_000299155.1 Elephantulus edwardii
GTATTGAACATACTATGGACTGCCAAAAAAACAAATAGGTCAGTTCTGGAGAAGGTGAGACCAAGTCGTTCCTTGGAGGCAAGAATTCTGAAACTCCACCTCACATACTTCAGACATATAGCCAGGAGGGACTTGTCCTTGGAGTAGGATATCATGCTTGAAAGGTGGAGGGCCAGTGCAGGAGAAGAAGATCCTGGATGAGATTAATTGACACAGTAACTGTGATAGTGTGTGTAGATATATCAGATACAGTGAGACTGGCTCAGGATAGGTAGGGCAAGGTTCAGAGCTATTGTGCATAAGGTCGCTATGAGTCACAGGCAACTCAAACACATAGAATAATAACCACCATATAATTGTTGTTATATTCAGTCAAACTGAAACCAATTTATAGCTGGCCCTCCAGCAGGTTTTCAGAGTCTGTAAACATCACATTTCACTGTGGAACGAAGCTTGACTTCAAGAAAACAAAGATTCCCATCACTGTGCTGATTAGCAGCATCATGATAGATGGAAAAGAGATTGAGATTGCTAACAATTTCAGCTTGCTTGGTTTCACAATCAACACTCGTGGCACCATCAGTCAGAAAATCAAAAGATGAGTTACATTGGGAAAGTCGGCTGTCGGGGACCTCTACAGAGTGCTAAAGGACAATGATGTCCTTCTAGAGACCAAGATGTGCCTGATCCAAGCCATGGTCTTCACAATTACTTGCTATGCATCCGACAGCTAGACAATCACTAAGGATGACAGAAAAAGAGTCAATCCCTTTGAGCTGTGGTGCTGGTGAAGAGTGTTGAACAGACCACGGATAGTCAAGAGAACAAATGGATCTGTCGTGGAGAGAATGAAATCAAGTTGCTCCTTGGAGCCAAGTATTTTTAAGGTCTGTCTCACATACTTTCAGCATGAGGCCAGGAAGGACCCATCCTTGGAGAAAGATATCATGCTCAGAAGGGTGGAGGGACAACACAAAAGAGGAAGACTCCAAGTGAGGTAGAATGACACAGTAACTGAGGAAATGGGGATAGGTGTGTCAGAGACTGTGAGAATGGCTCAGGATAGGACAGGCTTCAAAACTATTGTACATCAGGGCATCATGAGTCACAGGCAACTTGATGGTACATAATAACAACAAATTGTTTGGGAGAGATCACTCCTCTTTCTGCTAATCTAAGGAAAAGATGGTCAAACATAATGCTGAAATTATCAGAGAATATAGATCATTCGGGAAGCTGGGCTTTACAAGGAGGAACATGGCATCAGGACTGGAGGAAGATTCACCAACAATCTATGTTATGCAGATGACACAACCTTGCTTGCTGAAACTGAGGAGGACCTGAAACACTTGCTCTAGAAGGTCAAGGACTGTAGTCTTCAATATGGATTGAAGCTTAACATAAAGAAGACAAAGATTCTCACCACTGGGCTAATTGGCAGCATGATGATAGATGGAGAAGAGATTAAAGTTGTTAACAATTACAGCTTGCTCAGTTCTACAATCAACATTCTTAACACCAGCAGTCAGGAAATCAAAAGACAAACTGCATTAGGAAAATCTTCTGTCAGGGACCTCTCCAGAGTACTGAAAAGCAACAATATCAGTTTAGAGACTAAGGTGTGCCTAATTCAGGCCATGGTCTTCACTATTACTTGTTACGCATCAGAGAGCTGGACAATGACTAAGAATGACAGAAGAAGAATTGATGCCTTTGAGTTTTGGTGCAAGAGAAGAGTATTTAACATGCCATAGACCACCAAGAAGACAAAGAAATCTGTCTTTGAGAGGGTGGATTTTGAAGCTCTGTCTCATATACTTTGGGCACTTGGCCATGAGGGACTGGTCCGTGGAGAAGGACATCATGCTTAGAGGGGTGGAGGGACAGTGCAGGAGAGGAAGACTCCGGGTGAGATGAATTGATACAGCATCTGGGATAATGCGGGTACGTGTGTTGGAATCAGTGAGACTAGCTCAGGACAGGACAGGCTTCAGAGCTGTTGTACATAGACTCACTCTGGGTCACAAGCAACACAACAGCACATAACAACAACAACAAATTTAATATCAAGTGGAAAGTATTGCTGAAGATAATTTTAAAACATCTGAAACATTATGTGGACGGGGACTGCCAGAAACAAAAACTAGCTTCAGAAAAGAATGTAGAGTAAGGGATAAAGAAAACTACAGCTTTAAATATGAGTTACGTCCCAACATCAAGAAACCAAAGAATTTCACATTTTTTTACTGATAGGTAACATTGTGATATGTAGAAAAAAGATTGAAGCAATCAATGATTTCATTAAATTAAATCCACAATCAATACCATGAAAGCAGCAATTAAGACATTAAATGGTGTATTGCAGTGGTTTAATGTGCTTTTTTTCCACTAATTGAGCTTCCTTTTTTTCCCCCACAAGTTGAGCTTTAGCATCATGGAGATTTTTGTAGATAAATGGAATCAAGAAAGTTTTGATTTGGTTTGATTTTTATAAAAAAAGTGTATCTTGATTGTTTTCTTTATTTTGTATATTACCTAGTTACTCATTTTTAACCCCTTCTCCCTACCATCCTTGGTTATAATCCAAAAATTACTGTGTGTATATGTAAATCTTTGTTTAGTTTTGTTTGTTTTTAATCATTCATTGCTGCACATTTTCCTCACCCCCACTTAGCCTTTTAATAATAGTGGTCTTATACAATATTTGTCATTTTGTGACTAACTTGTTTCACTCAAGATAATGTCCTCTAGAGTCATCATGTCATGCAATGATTTGAGAATTCTTTCTTGTTTTTAATTAATGTTGCGTAGTACTCCATTGTGTGGAAATGCCATAATTCCTCTATTTGGAAGCAGGAGTGGCATCCACTTCCTAAATAACATGCCCCCGGAAACTCTAGAACTTTGATAAATGTCAATAGTTGTAGAGGGGCTTCAGGCCTTCTGTTCAAAGGGTTGCTATGAGTCATGCTCGACTTCAAGGCAATCGACAACAACATTCTTTGTTGATAGACTCATATGTTGTTTCTAGTTCCTTGTTGTGGTGTATAACACTGAAATTAGCATTAATGTGCATATGTTTGTTTATGTTGCAGTTTTTCTTTCTTTTAGGATATATACCTGATCTGATTATACTTCACATTAACATTAAATCAGTCAATTAGCTGAATTATCAGCTAATTCATTGTCAGTGAATTAGCTGGATCAAATAGCTAGCTCAAAAATCAAATAGATTTTTATTTTCAGCTTTTAACAAAGTGCCAAACTGCTTTCCATGGTGATTGTCCTATTTTTTAAAATTATTTTATTTTATTATTTTTTTGTGTGAGTGTACCGTCAAATCAGATCTGACTGGTACAGGAGGAGATTGTCCCTCCTTCCCCGGCAGAGCATCTGGTGGATTCGAACCGTGCGCTTCTGGGATTGTAGTTGCAGCTCCTTGCCACTAGGCCACCAGAGCTCCCTAATTGCCCTGTTTGGTATTTCGAAGAGCAGTGTCCAAATACGTCTTGGAGATAGTGCAGCCAGAGTGCTCTTATAGGAAAAGATGATAAAGCTTTGCCTCACATACTGTGGGCATATTGCTAGGAGAGGCTATTACTTGAAAAGGAATGTGATGCTGGGAAAGGCAGAGAGTCGACAAAAGAGAGGAAGATCTTCAACCAGGTGAAGTGACACAGTAACTGCCACAGTGGGCAATAGAGTGTCAGGAGAGAGAGAATGGCATAGAATAGGACAGGGTTCCTATCTGTTGTTCCTAATGACTCATACTCTACTCAAAGGCACATAACAACAGCAGCAGCAACAGTGTCTGGGAGTTCAAATTTCTCTACACCCTTGCCAGCATTCATGTTGTTACTGCATATGGTCAAATTGGAACTAATCCGAAGCTGACCCTCTAGTGGGTTTTCAGAGCCAGTTAATCACACAGGAGGAGATTGTCCATCCTTCCCCAATGGATTCCAACCATGTACCTTTAGGATTTTAGCTCAGCTTCTTACCAAGAGGCCACCATTCATACATAGTTCAGTTTTACTAAAATTTGTTAGTATCACCGGAAAGGTATATCATCGTCATGTCAATTTGCATATCTCTAATAGCTAATGACTATATGTATCTTTTCATCTATTTGTGGACCATCTGAATGTCTTCTTTGGTGAAGTGCTGACTCATGTCCTCTGCCCCTTTTGAAATGTGATTGTCTTTTTCTAGTTGGACGTTTGGATAAGTTTAATTGATGGGTCCCTTGTCAGATATGTTCTTGGCAAATATTTTTCCCACTCTTTAGGTTCTGCTTTTACTCTTTTGGAGAGATCTTTTGCTACATATGTTGTTGTGTGCTTTCAATTTGGAACTAGCCCTTAGCTAACTCTCCAGTGGATTTGAAAGGCAGTAATCACACAGGTAGCATCAGGATGGATGGTGAAGAGATTGAGATTGTTCACAGCTTCAGTTTGCTTGACCCCACGGTCAACACTCTTGGCACCAGTAGCCAGGAAATAAAAAGTCTGCTGTTAGGGACCTCTCTAAAGTCCTCAAGAGCAACGGTGTCTTTCTGGAGACTAAGGTGCACCTGATACAGGCCATGGTCTTTGCAATCACTTGTTATGCATCAGAGAGTTGGACAATGACTAG
>NW_006399935.1:2177124-2179860 GCF_000299155.1 Elephantulus edwardii
AACAACAACAACAACAACAATCACACAGGAGGAGATTGTTCATCTGGAGGACTCAAAACAGATTCTTTTGAGATTGCAGTGAAGGTTCTTACCAGTAGGACACCAGGCATTTAAGTTTTAGAATATAGCAAATATTTCATTTTCCTTTTGCTGACTGTGCAATTTCAGTTATATTTAATAGTCTGTCCAAGCCATAGATAGAGACTCTTAACTTCGTCGCCATTTTTTTATTTGATAGTCTTTATGGTTTTATATTTTACATCTAGGTCCTTGATCCTTTAATATGCTCTGAATTTGAAGTCACCTTAAAGTTTAACAGCAGCAAGTAACAGATGTTGTGAGATGTGGTGAGAAAGGAACTCTTAAACATTGTTGGCGGGATTGTAAAATGGTGCAAACATTCTGGAAGGAAGTTTGGCACTTCCTCAAAAAGCTCAACATAGAAATTCCATATGACCCAGCTATTCCATTACTTGGAATATACCCTGAGGGTATGAGAACTGAGGCAAAAACTGAGATTTGTATTCCAATCTTCACAGCAGCCTTATTTACCATCACAAGAACATGGAAACAACCCAAATGTCCAACCACAAACAAACAGATTGAAAATTATGGTACATTCACACAATGGAATACTATGCAGCATGAAGGACCAATAACTGTAAATTATTACCCAACTTGGGAAGGACTGGTGAACATTATGCTGAGTGAACTAACTCAGTCCCACAAGGATAAATATTGTATAAAACTGTTATTGTAGAATGAATATAAGGATCCAGGAGGGGTGGGAGAGGCTGGAAGCAGAGGGATGTGGGTATGCAGGGGGAGTGACATATTAATCATTGGGTTGTACAATTTGATGGGGGGGTGAGAGAAATTGAAAAAATTCATTCAAATTTGTATTTGAGTTTTGTAAATAGACTAGTAGAAAAATATGAAGAACACTGGTCTGGGATTAAAGCACAGACGATTGGGAGGGGGGAAGGGAAAGACATCTATAGATATATATGCAGGTGTCAGAGCTTTGCTCACTGAAAATGAAGAGGGCTTGAAACACTATTGATGAAACCCAAAGGTCAAAGCCTTTCTTATGGTTTGCATCTCAACATAAAGAAAATAGACTGAGTTGGTCTACTCAGCAAAAAGCTCTCTAGACTCTCTCATGTTATAGTTTATAAACTCATTTTCCGTAGTGCTACATAGTATTCCATTGTGCTAATGTACCACAATTTCTCAATCATTTATTTCTTTAGGCATATTTGGGCTGTTTCCATTTTCTTGTTACTGTGAAAAATGCTGTTATGAAGATTAGCATACATATCTCCATTTACATCTCTGCTTTAACTTCCTTGGGATAAATTCCTCTTAGCAGAATAAGTGGGTCATATAGGATTTCTTTGTTTAAATTTTTGAAAGAATATAAAACTGTCTTTCAGAATGGTTGTACCATTTTACAATCCCACTAGCAGCATGAGAATTCCAATCTCTTCACATCCTTTCCAACATTATTGCTTGCTGTTTCCTTAAACTTTGCTACTGCTACTGAGGTGAGATGGGAACTCGTTGTTGTTAAATATGGAAGGTAACTAGTTAGATATGTGTGAGTGTCTGAAAGGGGAAGGACAAAGGGAAAAGGAGGCAGAAAAAAAGCAATGGTGGGAATCACTGGGATAGCAGAGTTTAGTGAGAAAATGAAGAGGGATGAAGGAATGAATAAGAAAGATTCAACAGACTGACAACAGGGTTGGGATAAGACTGAGAAAAACTGGATAGATTATGTATATTGTTGCATTTAAACAGATGAGGGAGAGAACAGTTTAAATATAACAGTTTATATATGATTATCACAGGAATCCAGAATTAAGATTGCATATTGGAGTGCATTCGGGACAGGGAGATTGTATACCAATGAAGAAGTTTATCTTTTGCTTTTCAAAGAGAGGAGCGAACTGGGGAGGAGAGGGCAGGAGGGTAGAGAAAAAAGTGCAACAATGAATGAATGGAAGTCCAAAATCTCTGTAAATGTTCATTAAAATTAATAAAATTTAAAAAAGAGAAAGATTCAATGGAGACTTAAAGATATGGGGTAATAATGGCCATGATCAAAAGTGATTATATAAAATACAGGGAATATGAATGTATGAAACACAATGTAAATGAAAGCATGTATAGAACAATGTGCACAAATAAATCACCATGTACATGAATTATGGTATACAACCCAATTCAGAAAAGAAGGGAAAAATAAAACCGAAATCTTCACAAGTGAACTAATTGCTGTTGTTATTAGGTGTCATTGAGTTGAGTAAGACCCACAAGAACTCTATGAACAACAGATCTGAATCCTTTCCTGTCCTGTGCCTTCCTCACACTTCCTGAAACGTTAGAGCCCGTTAGGGCGGTCATCATGTCTTCCTCTCCTTTGCTGATTCTGTGTCTTTCCAAACATCATGTCCCTCTCCAAGGAATAGCCCCTACTACCAATATGCCCTAAGTATGTGCTTGAACTGTGGCCTGGCTCAGACACACTTTATGGACAAATTGTTGATGCTGATTGTCTTTGAACCGAGCACAACTCATAGCGACCCTATGAACAAAAGGCCGGAAGCCCCTCTACAACTATCGACATTTATCAAAGTTCATGGAGTTTATTGCAGCTTTGTTCACAATAGCAAGGAGTTGGAAACAACCTAAGTGCCCATCAACAAACGAATGGCTAGAGAAGCTGTGGTATAT
>NW_006399935.1:2181280-2182610 GCF_000299155.1 Elephantulus edwardii
CATTGGATAACCAACCATTAATGCATTTGACACATCAGTGTCTCTTAGCATTGCACCCAGTAATGAGACACTCTCTTATAGAGTAGAAGCCTTTCTTTCTTGGCCAAGGGTTGTCGTCTCCTTTCAAAGATGAGAGAACAACCCCATTGACTACTAGGGGAGGGAAAAAAAATCTGCCTTAGAAGAAATACAACCATATGCTTTATAGAAGCAAAAATGGCGACACTTGCTTTCATGCAACTGTCCCTGGAGAAGGCAATAATTTTTGGTAGAGAAAAAAAAGAAAAAGAGCCTCAAAGGGGTGAATTGGCACAGTGACTGCAACAGCGGGCTCAGCTAAAGCCACCATTGTGAAGATGGTGTAGATATGGCAGTGTTTTGTTTTGCTGTACACACAGTCATGATCAAAGACATTATCAACAAAAATACAGGCTCACTTGGAGACAGTGATGGCACAATGTTAGAATTTTCACCTTTGAGAATGATCCCAGTTTGATTTCCAGGAAGCGTAACTCGTTCTCAGCCATTCCCTATCAGCATGACTTGCACGTGGCCATGATGCTGAACAACGTTCAGTGTTCAGACTAAGATAAACTAAAGAAAAAAAGGATTTGGTAATTAATTTCCAAAATTCAGCCAATAAAACCTCTATTTACTACAATGATCAGATGTGCAATCAGCTGTGGAGATGACTCAGAAGCAGGCGTTTTTCCTTCCATCATACAATAGACATTATGTATGGAGCTGACAAGAAAATAGTGAACAACAACAACAACTACTCCATTGTGTAGCAGTCTAATTATTTTTTTTTCCCTTGGAGTCAATACTATTTGGTTTTTTATGTTTGCAATCTTTGCCATGCAGGCATACTCTCTGCAAAATTCTGCAAGAACACCAAGCCAGTTCCTGGAATCGTTTCCTTTATCATTCTGTCCCAGAAGAGAGAAGGAAGCATTTAGCGGAACTACTGACCATTCGGACACTCAGAAAAGCACCACAAGAGGATGTAGATAAGCAAAGCCTGGAGCAGAAAAGAATAAATCATCATACTATTTCTCTAGCAGGGGGTCTGCTTTCAGATGAACAGTGGCATGAATTTGAGGGAAATAGATCTCAAGATCAGAAGACTAGTGAGCCTTGGAGGTCAGAAACCCACAGGATGAAGGGCATAGGGTGTAAAGGAGACCTCAAAGTACAATAGCCCAGATAGTGGGCCATAGTACAGCATTTGCACAACCTGTTCATCCATGTGTCCGTTGTGGTGGCTATGAGGAGAAAGGTGGGGTCAAGGTTAGTGGAAGATCTATCAACAATCTGTGTTATGCAGATG
>NW_006399935.1:2183415-2183932 GCF_000299155.1 Elephantulus edwardii
CTACTTCAGAGGAGAAAGCCTGACAGTCTCCTTCCCTGATACTTACTGCCTCTGAAAACCCAACAGAGGGTCAGCTGGGAGTGAGTTCTGGCTTAACAGTACACAATGAGAATGATAAAATAAGCTTAAAGATGGCATGACCAACGACAGACTGGAATAAATGACAAACAAAATGTGTTTAACTGCTTATGCATTGCTTTGAAGGTGAATTTATGAAACGATAAATTGATGTTGTCATCGCTGTTAAGCATCTTTGAGTTTGTTCTGACTCATAACTGCCCTAATTACAACAGAAAGGAACTTGACTGGATCCCACAGCATCATCAAAATTGCTGATGTACTTGAATCCCCTGTTACAGTCATTGACTCAACCCATGTCATAAGAATCTTTCTGGTTTTCACTTTACCATTTCGTTTTTCTTCTTTTTTCCCCCTCTGTGTTTGTAATGACCTTTAGCTTTCTTCATGAATGATAACTTGGATATCATCCCACAGCTCATCTGGTCTTTGATCACTG
>NW_006399935.1:2185047-2187927 GCF_000299155.1 Elephantulus edwardii
CAGGATGGATGATGAAGAGATTGAGATTGTTCACAGCTTTAGTTTGCTTGGCTCCACAGTCAACACTCTTGGCACCAGTAGCCAGGAAATTAAAAGACGTATTGCCATGGGAAAATCTGCTCTTAGGGACCTCTCCAAAGTGCTGAAGAGCAATGGTAGCTCTCTGGAGACTAAGGTGTGTCTGATACAGGCCATGGTCTTTGCTATCACTTGTTATGCATCAGAGAGTTGGACAATCACTAAGGAGGATAGAAGGAGAATTGATGCCTTTGAGCTGCGGTTCTGGAGAAGAGTATTGAGGGTACCATGGACTGCTAGGAAAACAAACAGATTCATCCTGGAAAGGGTTAAGCCTGGCAGCAACTTGGAGGCAAGAATTCTGAGGCTCTGTCTAACATAGTTTGGACATCTTGTAAGAAGGAATCGGTCCTTGCAGAGGGACATCATGCTTGGGAGGGTGGAGGGACAGTGCAGAAGGTGAAAGCCCTCTATGAGATGGATTGATTCAGTGACTGGGGTAATCAGGATGGGAGTGTCAGAGACAGTGCGATTTGCACAGGACAGAGCAGAGTTTAGGGCTGTTGTACATAGGGTTGCTATGAGTCACAAGCAACTCAATGGCATATAACAACATCAACAGAGCAATATATAGATAATGAACTGCCAGATGTTCAAGCAGAATTTAGAAGAGTCCATGACACCAGGGATATCATTGCTGATGTCAGACGGATCCCAGCTGAGAGTAAAGAATATTAAAATAATGTCTATTTATTCTTTGTTGACTAGACTCTTTCTCAGTAGCTACAGAAGAGGAGTCAAGTTCATGAGTTAGGTACTAATACCATTTGAGACTTGGGGACTGCTTGGCGTAGGCATTACAGCTTTGCTGTCCCTGTATCTGTTCAAGCAAGAGGAACTTATTCATAACCAATCACAGGGATAGAAGAGAATCCATGATTGGCCATTAACACCAGCTGAGACATGGGGGTTACACTCCTCAAATCCAACCACTTCTCTGGGTCTTTCCTCTGAGAAATATACCTCAGGTACACTTCTGGGATGTCACCTACCTAAGTGGAAGTACCCCCTCCCATCAAATTATAGGGCAAGTTAGCGTAGAGAGCTCACTACACCTGGGCAAAAAGAAAACACTCAGCTCCCCAACTTTCCAAAGACACCTGGAAAAGAAGCCTCTCACAGGAAACAGGGAACAGAGCCACTCGTAGACAACCAGTGGAGAAGACTGACACCAGAAAACTGATCAGGGGCAAAGTTAAAGTCTGCAACTTACCAATAGCATCATAAAGATAAGGCGCCTATCACGATTCACAAAAACACAACAGACATTGCCACATACATACCAGGAATAATATGAGGTAACCAAGGAAAAAAACAGACAGGCTCAATCATCAGAAAACAAAGGAAACTTTCTCCTAAAGAAGCAGATCAGATTGCAGATCAAATAATCCCCCAGAGAAAAGGAATCAGAAGAATTATATTGGCATGGAGTCATGAACAGCTACTGAAGAAGGTACAAATGATTGAAGAAAGTACAGCAAATATAAAGTTAGTATCCTGCAGTCAGAAAAACAGAAGAAAGATGTCTACATAGAGCTAGTTAAACAAATACTGAAAGAAACTGCAACTAATTGAAGATAGACTTGAGAACATAAATAAAATGGAGACTCTTGGCACCAGGAGCCAGGAAATCAAAAAACATATTGCGATGGGAAAGTCTATGGTTAGGGACCTCTCCAAAATACTGAAGAGCAACAGTGTCTCTCTGGAGACTAAGGTCCGCCTGATACAGGCCATGGTTTTTGCAATCACTTGTTATGCATCAGAGAGTTGGACAATGACTAGGGAGGATAGAAGGAGAATTGACGCCTTCGAGCTGTGGTGCTGGAGAAGAGTATTGAATATACCATGGACTGCCAAGAAAACAAACAGATTAATCATAGAGAGGATTAAACCAGGCTGCTCCTTGGAGGCAAAGATTCTGGGGCTTCGTCTGACATACTTTGGACATGTTGTAAGGAGAGACAGGTCTTTGGAGAGGGACATCATGCTGGGTAGAGTGGAGGGACAGCGCAGGAGGGGAAGACCCTCTATGAGGTGGATTGATTCAGTGACTGGGGTACTCGGGATGGGTTTGTCAGAGGCAATGAGATTGGCACAGCATAGAGCAAGGTTTAGGGCTGTTGTACATAGGGTCGCTATGAGTCACAAATGACTCGACGGCACATAACAACAACAACAGATAGAGACAGAGAACCAAAAGAAATATATCTATGTGGAGCTCCAAGAACAGCTGCAGAAGCTGGTACAAACTACAGAGGAAAGAATAGAAAACATGAACAAAGAGACACAAGAATTTTAAAAAATCACTACAAGATAGCATAGTGGGGCAGGGGAGGGGAGAATCAGAAACGTATGAAAATACAATCCAGAATATGAAGACAGGAATGGCATAATTTTTCAATATGGTGAAGAAGCAGAAAAGTGGAATAGAAGAGATGGAGGAGTCAGTGACCTAGAAGACCAGAACCTATCAGAATTAGATAGGGATGAGGTGGCGGGCCTGATGTGATCCTCGCTGTGGTCCAGGCCCCTTCTTCCAGTCGAGATTCACTGATTGGAGCGAGTGTCGTGGACAGAAATGGATGGTAACTGAAGTGTGAGTTCTCAAGCCCAGTCCCTTGTATGCATAGCACAAGGAGACTAGATTCAGTGACTCCACACATCGCTGCATTTGTATTTGGATATATAATGTTGTTGTTGTTGTGTGTTGTCGAGTCACCTGCGACTCATAATGACCCTATGTACAACAGCCCTAAACTTTGCTGTGTCCTGTGCCGGTTGCACTGTGTCTGACACTCC
>NW_006399935.1:2188308-2192508 GCF_000299155.1 Elephantulus edwardii
GATCAAATGGAGCAGTATGTGTATAAAACAGAAGGAGAGGGAGAAAAGCACTGAGAGAATTTTGAAAGAGTTACTAGAGGATAACTTCCCAGGTATCATGAGAAATTAGGAAATCCATAGTCAAGAAATTCAGTGAACTCCAAACAGACTAGATCCCAAAAGAAAGATGTTAAAAACATATAGTCAAATTCTCCAAAATCAAAGATAAGAATGGAATATTAAAAGCAGCCAGTGGAAAAGCAAAGACTCATATACAAAGGAGAACAAATAAGTTTAAGTTCTGATTTCCCAGCAGAAACCATGTGAGAATGAAGACAATAGGATGGCATATATAGCAGGCTCAAGGAAAATCATTGCCAGCTGAGGATCCTGTACCCAGCAAAGCTGTCCATCACATATGAAGGAGAAACTAGGTCATTTGCAGAAAAGCAGGAACTTAAGGAATTCGTAAAAACAAGACCAACCCTACAAGAAATATTAAGAGAAGCTCTCTACCCAGAGACACCAAAGGAAAAAGGATGGACCAAAGTAACCAGCAGAAAAAGAAACATGACAAAATAGCAGTAATAAAGCCTAGCTTATCCATAATCACTTTAAGGTAAATGGTTTAAATGTGCCAGTTAAGAGAAACTCAATAGCAGAATGGTAAGAAAACAAAACTCATATTGTCTACAAGAGACACATCTAAGAAATGAAGGAAAAAAGAGATTAAAAATCTAAGGGTGAAAAAAAATTATACCAAGAAAATTACATCTATAAGAAAGCAGGAATGGCAATAATCATCTCTGACAAAATGGGCTTTAGGATTAAAACTATCAATAAAAATAAGGAAGGTCATTATATAATGATAAAAAGTACAATACATCAAGAGATATAACCTTCGTCAACATCTATGCACCAAATGATAGAGCTGCAAAACACATTGAACAACAGTTAAGAGAGATAAAGAAATAGACAGCACTACAACAACTACAATAGTAGTGGGAGACTTTAACAAATCACTCCTAAAAAAGGATAAATCAATGAGAAAGAAACTAAACAAAGATACAGAAGAACTAAATGATACTATTTGACAACTTGACCTCATAGACATATTCAGAGTACTTCACTAAAAATTAATTTACTTTCTTCTCAAGTGCTCATGGTACATTCTCCAGAATTGATCATATATTAGTACACAAAGCAAGCCTCAACAAAATAAAAAAACATTGAAATAATACCAAATATCTTCTCGGATCAAAATGCCACAAAACTAGAAATTAATAACAAGGTGGTACAGGACAAAAGGCCACTCTCTGGAAGGTAAATAGCACCCTACTTGAGCACTAGTGTGTTGTTGAAGAAATAAAAAATTAAAGAAATTCCCCTAAACAAATGAAAATGAAAATACAATATATTAAAGCCTCTGGGATACAGCCAAGGCAGTCCTCAGGGGGCAGTTCACAGCTATTCATAGAGAGAAAAAAAAGAAGCAAAATTAATGTCTTAATACCTCCATCTAATAGGAAAAGAAAAACAAGCTAAGACAGTCTCTAGAAGAAAATAAATTATAAGGTTAAGGGCTGAAATCACTGAGACAGAAAACAGAAAAAAACAGTGAAAACTATCTACAAGATCAAGAGATGGTTCTTTGAAAGAGTCAATAATATAGACAAACAATTGGCCAAGTTAACAAAGAAAAGAAAGAGACATAAAAAACTAGATTAATAAATGAAAAGAGGTGGTATCATAACAGAACCAACAGAAATTAAATCAATAATATCGGAATTTTATGAAAAGCTTTACTCTGATAACTTTGAAATCTGGAAGAAATGGACAAATTGCTTGAAACACATTCCCTACCCAGATTGTGACAGGCAGATGCAGAACACCTAAACAGAACCATTACAGGAGGTAAAATTCACTAGAGGAAGTCCTTGTCCACATGGATCCGCAGCTGAATTCTACTAAACATTCACAGGAGAGTTACCCCAAATTCTAATTAAAGTACTTAAAAAATTAGAGAGAAGAATAACCTCAGACTCATTCTATGAAGCAAGCATAACTCTAATATAAAAACCAGGCAAAGATATCACCAAAAAAGAAAACTACAGACCAATATCCTTCATGAATATAGATGCAAAAGTCCTTAACAAGATTCTACCTAATAGAATCCAATAACATATATTATAAAATAATTCATGTCTAATCTCAAATGAATGGATTGAAAAATTATGGTACATTTACACAACGGAATACTATGCAGCACGCAGGAGCAATGACTTTGTAAATTATTACCTAACTTGGGAGGGACTGGAGAGCATTATGCTGAGTGAAATAACTCAGTCCCACAAGGATAAATACTGTATAAAACCATTATCATGAGTATAAGGATCCAAGAGGGATGGGAGAAATTGGAAGCAGAGGAATGAGGATGTGCAGGAGGATGGGGAGATTAGCCATGGGGTTGTACAATTTGATGGATGGGGGGTGAGGGAAATTGAGAGAATTTGTTCTTGAAAACAGCATATTCAAATTTTGAAAATAAACTAGTAGAAATTTAAAAAAAAATTTAAACAAAAATAACTCATCATGACCAAGTGGGATTCATAACAAGATTGCAAGGATGGTTCAACATAAGAAAAACAATCAGCTTCACAGCAACCACAAATTACCTCTGTATGGTAAGTGGACACACCAGGGCTATACAACCTAGAAGAATGTTTTACCAAAAACAATTAAAAACAGATCTGAGGGCTGTGGTTGCTGTGAAGCTGAACATGGTGACACTGATGTGTCAAATGTGATCATGGTTACCCATGGTGGACAGTGTTCTGTGGAGCTCCCTGATGAAAACAAGCTTGGAAGCAGGAGTGGCATCCACTTCCCTAAATAGCTTACCTCTGGAAACCTATGAACCAGGAGAGAGAATGAAAGTCACACAAGAGTAGAGGACTTTCATTCATAGGGTTGCTATAAGTCGCCCACGACTTGACGGCAATTAACAACAACAATTCCATCTTCAGCCAATACCAGATTTGACACTCTAAAGGGGAAGCTTTGCCCAGGAGACAAGCTCGTCCAAAGTAGAATCTGGTCGACGCTGTTAGGGTGTGATTGAGGGGTAAGATTGAGCCCCACCCAGAACTCTGAGGAGATTTCTATTTTAATGAGTTGGTGGGCACACATTAGAACTCTGATTAAAGAGATTCACACTTGAAAGAAGGGCAAGTAGGCGAGGAGAGAGTGAAAAGGAATAAATGAAAGGAAGAGATAAACTCTTCAAAGCTGAGACAAATGGTTCAGCTTCTGAGGAAGGATTAACTTGGTGCCCATCAGAGCCCGCTACCAAGTCTGGAGGTTGGGGTGTACTTACTCATAGCAGTCACCTGAATCCACACAAGTGCAAGCACCAGCAACTCAACAGTGGAGAAACAGACTGGAACTGGAGAGTTCCTTCAGTATGGCCTACTTAGCATGCTCAGATGTGTGGATGAGCAGAGAAGCCTTGTTGACTTGAGCTCAGAGCAGGGTGTCCTGAGGAACGCTGGCTTGTTTACTGGGCCCCAAGCAGGGGGCTAAGACTGAGCGAATATATCGGCAGGTCTGGATTACAGGGAGAAGTATGGTCACCTGAGCCTCCAGCTGATTCTACTATGAGCTTTGACACAGAAAGTTGGGGATGAGTTGACCAGGACCCAATAAGATGAAGAAATGATAATCCATGCTGCGAGCCAAGGTTTATTGCTGAAACAGATGGCTTGCTCTGGACTAAACTTTACTAGTGAATATAGCTGCTCAAAGCTGCTGAGTTGAACAGCGGATTCTTCATCAAAAAGGCCAGGAGTATTCCCTCAGAGTACTGGTTTGATGGGGATGGGCAAATCAGAAAATGTAAAAAAAGGAAATGATAGATAAGGTCCCATGGTGATTGAGTTTTATAAAATATAATGTATGAGACACAGTATGAATAAAGAACAGAGTAAAACACAATGTATACAGAGTAGGGAAGCAAACCAATTTTAAAAAGTAATGTAAAATAGAATGTACATGAACGATTATATGAAACACAATGTAAATGAAAGCTCTTTATAAAACACAATTGTGTATACTGCACTGAAACAGATGAGGGACCGAATAATTTAAAAGCGATGTATGATAGGGTATTATGGTTATCACAAGAGTCCACAATTAAGGTTGCATAGTGGAATGTACTTGGGG
>NW_006399935.1:2192728-2200933 GCF_000299155.1 Elephantulus edwardii
CCACAATGTATATGAATGAAACATAATGCAAAGAAATTGTTATATGAAAACTAATAAAAATATGTTTTAAAACAGTGGGGGATATTAGGGCATGAGGCATGAAATAGCTGGTTTACATGCTTTCACAAGGGAAATTCTTAGTAAGATTTAAAAGGGGAGAAAATAAATCCTCTACAATGTACATGAACAAAATAAAATATAAATGAGATCAATTATATAAATAAATATTTTAATTTAAAAAAGAAACAAGCCAAAGCATTACAACTAAATGTTCAAAGAGCTAGAGTAACAAAACCGAAAGGGAGAAACATGCTGAGACTTGAAAGAACTGAAAAACAAATTCAAACCTCGAGATGCAATACTACAGGATTCTAAGGGCAAAGCCTTGAATGATGCAGGAAGATGGAGAGCATATAGAGACATTGTGGGCATGGAACCATGTCAGGAAGTAATATTTGATTAAGAACACATCGTATTGAAGGAACATTCAAGCTTCACTGAAGACACTGGTAAAAGATAAGGTTTCAGTAATTGATAGAATGTCGGTGATGCATTTCAGCAAACAGATGCAGCCTTGGACTTGTTTATTAGCCTATGACAAGAAATTTGGAAGAGAGCTACCTGGCCAACTGACTGGAAGACAACAATATTTGTTCTCATTGTAAAAAAATAAAATAAAAGAGATCCAAGAAACTGTAGAAACTATCAAACAATGCCATTACCATCACTTGCATGTAAAATCTTCCAGAAAAGTATTTCAAAACGGCTTGAAGAGTACATGAATGGAATCCCAAAATCTCTGTAGATGTTCATTGAAATGAAAAATAAACAACCTAAATAAAAAAAAATAATAAGGGGGAAAAAAAAGAGTACTTGGACAAGGAAGATCCAGAAATGGAAACTGTATTCAAATGATCACCACTGAATTTAGATGGGGGTTGTCTGAAAGCTGATAGCACCTAAAAGATGTTAATTGAATTTGAAGATCTTTAACTCTATGGATCATAGCAAATTATGGTTGATCTGAAGAAGAATCAGAATTTCAGAACGTTTAATTCTGCTCATGTGAAATTTATTTATAGACCAAGAGGAAGTTGTACAAAGAAATATTTGTTATTGCTGTTGCTAGATGCCAGCGAGTTGACTACCACTCACAGCAAACCTGTCAACAACATCTGAACCACGCCCTGTCCTGTGCCATCCTCCTCCTCATCTCTGCTATACTTGAGCCCATTGCTGCAGTCATCATGGCAAGCCATCTGCTGGAGGGAACTCCTCTCTCGTGCTGACCTTCTACCTTTCCAAACATGATATCCCTCTCCAAGGAGTGGCCTCTTCTAGCAAGATGCCCGAAGTATGTGAGATGAGACCTTATCATCTCTGCCTCCAAGGAGCTCCCTGGCTGCACTTTTTCCAGGACATAGATGTGTGTGATTTGGCAGGTCGTGGGACATTCAGTACTCTTCTCCAACACCACAACTCATAAACCTCAAGTCTTCTGTCATCTTTATTCATTATCCATCTCTCAGCAGTATAACAAGTGACTGAAGAGACTATGGTCTGAATCAGAGACACCTTAACCTTCACACAGACATCGAGGGAAGGACATCATGCATAGTAAATTACAGAGTAATCACAAAGAGAAAAACCCTCAATGAGGTTGATTGACATAGTGGGTGCTACTATGGGCTTACGTGTAGCAGAGATTGTGTGGATGGCTCAGGTTTGGACAGGATTATTTTTTTTTTTCACATTGGAGCATTAAGAGTCAAAGCAAATGCAATACTTTTAATAACAACACATGCGTGCACATACTTGTACAGCAGAAAGGAACACTGTCATTATTTTTGTCTGTGTTTATTGTTGCAGTCTTCCATGTTGGGGGATGGAAGTTAATTTTATAGAGATATTTTGGATAATGTCCTATTGTGATACAGAAGGTGTTCATTGACTGGCCTTCATAAGATCACCAGGGGTTTTGCCCTAGCCTGCTAGTTCAGAAGCTCTGCTGAAATCTGTTCACCATGGGGGAGACCATGCTTGTATTTGAAATTCCAATGGCATAGCTAGTTTCCTTTTAGGAGCCCACACAACCTACTGTACAACAAACTGAAAGAAGAGAGGTGAGGATGTGTCAGAGTCTGTGTCTATGTCTATGTCAAGCGCTCGCATGCATTTTATCATTGAATCTTCACAAATAACTCTATCATTCTGTGCCATGGAGCAGCTTGTCAGGGTTTTCTCCCGAGTGGGTTTGAACAACTGATCTTTCAGTCAGCAACCAAGCACTTAACCACAGTGTCACCAGAGCTCCTTCCCTATGAAGTGGTTGCGGTTACTGTGTCAAATTCATACCGAGAAACAGACACACACATAAATGCATCAATGAGTTTATTGTCATGCTTATTTACAAAGGTGGAGGTTAAACCAAAGCAACAAGAAATGATAAAGCATCCAAGGAGTAGCAGTGAGGAGATGTGCTAGCAATCTCCAGATCTGTGAGAGGCAGAGGGACAAAGGACTGAGAAAAGCTGTATAGAGTCTTCAGTGGAGAAATACAATCAATCTAATATGTAGTAAGCAGAGAGCTGGAGAAATAACATCTCCATTCTCCTTCCTTTGTCCAATCTTCAGCCAACACGCTCCATTAGTCATACCCGACTAGATCCAATTTGATGGATTTCTGGTCCAGACAGAGCAACTTTTGGGAGTACAGGACAGACAGGGTAAATGGTGATTTCTCAAGTTATTAGCTCCTTTCATGAGATCAGGAAATTAAAGCTCAGAAACATGAAGATACTAGTTTAAAGTAACACTGCATAGACTTTGTAACTGGGACTGCAATTTCTAATATACTTAAGCCAAGAGCTGAATCTTCGACACTACCTACCCTATTCTTTCAGGAAGTCTTCTCAGCTTATTTCTTAATACTAGATCCCAAACTCAATTGTTCTCAAGTAAGTTGCAGCTCACAGCAAGTTCCTAGGTGTCAGAGAAGAACCGTGCACTATAGACTTCATTTTCAGAAGTAGGTTTCCAGGCCATTCCTTGAAGGTTCTTCTAGTTAGACATGACTTCCAAGTGTTCAATTATCATCTTTTCCATGTGCACCACTTGTACTACGAGGGATTTTATTTCACATCCTTTGTGCATGCTATCAGGAGAGGCCAGTCCTTGGAGAAGGACATCATTCTTAGTAAATTACAGAGTTAGAAATTAAAAAAATGGCTGAAGCAATCAATATTGGCTGTGCAGATGCTCCAGGACAAAGCAGTGTTTTGCTGCCCATAAAGTCCCTACAAATCAGACATAACTGCATGGAACGACAATAACTATATTAAGGATCAAGTACATGACAAGGAAGGAAACAAAATTAAAATGCTAGTGGTCTGGCTCCAAGGTTCTTCTCATCACAATGTGGTCTTAAGCATGAGTTATGGTGCATTTTATTTCTGCATTCTAGAAATGCAATTGGCCCTTTTAATAATTGTTCATATCAAGATTATTGGGATCACAAACATTACGTGGTGAAAGCTCTTTTTCTGTCATTGCTGTCAAGTTGGAAATGATTCACAGCTGATCCTCCAGTGCAATTCTGAGGCTGTAAACTGCATAGGAGGAGACCACCTTGGGTGTCAGAACACTTGAAAATTGGCTTTTCTACCAGCTCTGTCTCATACACTCTGGGCATGTTGTCAGGAAGAACCAGTGTTTCCAGAAAGGACATCATGCTTAAGGGTAGAGAGACAGGAGAGGAAGATCCTGGATGAAATGGATTGACTCAGTGACTAGAGTAATGGGGGTAAGTGTGTCAGAGACATGAGAGTAATTCAGGATAGGGCAAGTTTCAGAGCTATCGCACATAGGGTCACAATGAGTCACATGCGACTCAGTGGCACATAACAACAACAACAACCATTGTGTTAACCCCTATTAGGGGCATGGCCTCCAGCTACCTTAATAGCTGGCCCATGGCCTTGCAAATCATTAACAACTGTAGGATCCTTATAAGAGAGAGAGCTTTTCATACTTTGAGGTACTACCCTGGCTATGACTGTAGTGGCAAGATTGTGAAAAGACTGTGGCCCTGGTGTGAAGAGACTGTGGCAAGGTGTAACCACAGGAAAAGCGGACTTGTTACTGCTCTGAGATAAAGGCCACAGTTAAAAGCTTTGCTTGCTGGATGATTAGAGGAAAACCTGACTGTAACTGTGCTGAGACAATATTTGCTAGATGATTAAGGAAATCAGAGGCTTCTTGCATTTGTACTGCTAAACTGAACTTGGACTTTCACTAATTGTGGAATTATGCATTTTTTTTTACCTGACTTGGACTACTGAACTAAATCTGGACTTCTATTGTGAGATATTCCTTACCTGTCCCACTCCCCAACCTATTTCCCTAATAAACCTCACTCATTTAACACTTTATTTTCATTTATTTATGAAGTTTGAATACATTGTTTTTCACAAAAGATCCTTCCCATTTCCTTCACCTCACCCACTCATTGGATTGTGCAACCCTATGATTAACGCCCTACCCTCCACCCATTCACACCCCTCTATTTCCACTCTCCCCTCCCATCTTAGATCCTCATATTCATTCTACAATAATGGTTTTATGCATCATTTGTCCTTGTGGGACTGAGTTAGTTCACTCAGCATAATGCTTTCCAGTTCCTCCCAAGTTAGATAGCAATTTACAAAATTTCACAAAATCATTGCTCCTGCATGCTGGGCACTCTTGGTACCACAACTGTGAGCAAAGTCTGTAAGTCAACAATGAATATTGGACCCAAATGATTGACGGAAAGCATTGCAGACCAGGGGCAAAGTATTTTTAGAAGTATTAATAATGAGACAGAACACCAGGAATGTAGGAGAAAACAGAGGTAAAGCAGGAGGCGAACTGTTCTCTAACCACTGAAGGGAACTGCCTGCCGATTCCGGCTTCCCTGTCTTTATTGAAAATTGTCAGGAAGTAAATCACAAAGAGAATCCAATACAGGTGAAGCTAAGCTTTCTCTATTGACAACCTTCTGCTTGACTCAGGTTGGAGGGGCGATGTAAAAATCCTGTAAACGCTTAAGGATTACTTTAGTGCTTCAGGATTAATTCCAGATGATATCAACCTCCCTCATAACCTGTAGTAGTCTGTTTATTACAAATATGTAATATAAAATTTAGTGTAAGTACCTGGGGACAGGGTGGGCAAAAGGACCAAGTCTGACCGAGCAGCTATCTGTTTGCTGTTATGAATTTTACCAGTGAGGACAGTTCCCCTTTATAAAGCAGGTAAAAGACTCAGCCACCTTCACGTTGCATCTGCTCCTTTCTCACTGCCCATGGAGCTGTTGGATTTCACCAGAAAGTAATGACATTTGGGTTAGCAGCAAACTCCCCATAGACTATATCATCAAAATTCCACAAAACACATTACGGAGAAGAGTGGAGATGGGGAGACCAGAGAAAAAGCCTGCACTAAGCACTTGCTGTGGAAGGTCAGGGAGTGCAGTCTTCAGTAAGGATTGAGACTTGATCAAGAAAGCAAAGATTTTCACCACTGGGACAATTGGCAGCATCATAATGGAAGGTGAAGAGATTGAAATTGCAGTTTTGGTTTGCTTGGCTCCACAGTCAACACTCTTGGCACCAGCAGCCAGGAAATTAAAAGACATATTGCCATGGAAATGTCTGAGGTTAGAGACCTCTCTAAAGTGCTGAGATGCAAGGATGTCAGCCTAGAGACTAAGGTGCACCTGATACATGCCATCGTCTTTGCAATTGCTTGCTATGCATCAGAGAGCTGGGCAATGACTAGGGATGATAGAAGGAGAATTGACACCTTTGAGCTGTGATGTTGGAGAAGAGTACTGAATATGGACTGCTAGGAAAACAAACAGGTTTGTCCTGGAGAGGGTGAAGCCAGGCTGCTCCTTGGAGGCAAGGATTCTGAAGCTTTGTCTGACATACTTTGGACATGCAAGGAGGGACCAGTCCTTGGAGAGGGAAGTCATGCTTGGAAGGGTGGAGGGACAGCACAGGAGAAGAAGACCCTTGATGAGATGGATTGATTCAGTGACTGGGGTAATGGGAGTGGGTGCATCGGAGACGGTGAGATTAGCACAGGATAGAGCAGAGTTTAGGGCTGTTGTACACAGGGTCACTATGAGTCGCAGACGACTTGACGGCACATAACAACAACAACAAAAATCCAGTTATTAGCCAAGGGGTCAGGAATTCAGGAGCATGTTATTAATCATTGGAAAAGCATGTCTTCCGACATTCAGGTAATCAAGGTTAAAATAATTTTGGTTGCTTCAGTTTCTACCTCCAGCTTCTTTGCACAGTGCATGAGGTCAAAAAACTTGCAAGTCAACCAAGGACAGCAACTAAGAAAGAATCTGAGGAAGCTGGATCAGGACTAGGGAGACACTGTGGACAGTGTGGCTGGCTGTTCCCATGACTATCTCTATTGCCAGGAGTCCAGGAGAACTAGATGACACTCAGCTGTCATTTCTGAACATTTTAATCAAATATTCCATAGGTGACGGGAGGAAATGTGATCAAGGAGAGGAAAGGCATCAGCATTTAAAATTTTCCTGGACTTTTTTTTTTTTTTATTTTCCTGGACTTTGAACTTCCTGGGACCATGCCCTTCAACTGCTCTGAGATATTCTTCCAACCTTAAACCAAAAATAGCTCCTGAATTCTTTTTAAAACTGTAACGTGTAAAAAATGTCTTTCATTAGCACGGTGCTGTGTTAAGACCAAAATACATGGCATCGAGATGACAAGAACAACTTGAAGAGGCAGATAGGAAGTTTAGGGGGCAATGAGTTCACATTAATGGGACAGGAACCTCTAGGAAAAGGAGATAGAGAAGGGTTGTACAACTTAGATTATACCTAATCACGTAATCAAAGTTACTGAATTGTGCACTCTGTTTTTTTTTTTTAAATACTTTAAAAACCCATATCTTGAACACTCAAGTCTTTTGTAACCCGCTCTAAGACTTATCCACGTAGTCCATTTTTCCCCCCTAAAGAAAACTGATGCCGTAAGAATGAATGGGTCAGGGCATTTTCACAGGAAAGAGGTGCATGTGGAGGCATTAGCCCAGTCCACTCATGACCACAAGGAGGCGCCATCGATGAGCATATCATTTCCTCAGCTTTTACCGAGAAGAAACAGAAGGACTTGGCAGACGGAGTTGGCCAGATGGGGTGTGTTTGGTGTAGCTTTCATGTCCTGTGCCAGCCTGTTCCTCCTAACAGGGGGAGAAAATGTGAAGAGCAATTACAAAATCAAATTAGTTCCTGTCAAATCAATTACTACTCCTGGCAAACCCATGTGTGTCAGAGGAGATTTGATCTTCCCAGGATTTTTAATGGCTGATATTTAGGAAGAATTTCACAAAATCTTTCTTCCCAGGTGTCTCTGAGTAAACTCAAAACAAACAAACAAACAAAACTAACTTTTTTAAAAAAAAAAAAAAATAGAGTTAGGCATGTTAACTATTTGCATCTCCTAAGTGCTGTAGGGAGCCCTGGTGGCCTAGTGGTGCGAAGTTATGCTGCTATCTCAAAGGCACATGGTTCAAATCCACTAGCTGCTCCATGGGAGAAAGACCGGCAATCTCTTCCCTTGGCAATTGACTGCCTCTGAAAACCCTCTGGAAGGTCAGCTGTGTGTTGGTTCTTACTTGATTGTATACAACAATAACAAGGACTCTGTCGAGAAATTAACCCTTCAAAAAAGAATAATTTCTAGCATACTTGGAGACGGCAGGCTAGAGTATCTGTAATATCCAATTGTCAATAAAGATGTGCCAATGTATGATTCTACAGTTTTTTCCTCCAAGAACACAACAATGATTCTTTTTTAGTTTATATGATCATTTCATGTTTTCATACACACAGCGTGTTACTTGTGTGTGCCTGAAGTGTTCTAAGCATTTCTATGACCTCATCCAATCGACATGATAAGAAGTATTATTGTCCCCATTTGACATAAAAGGAAACGAAGGCTAAGAAGTCATGTGGATCTGGAAAGATACAATAATAGCAGACATAGACCAATGTTGATTCATTTTATAAGATATAATATATGGAATGATCATATGAAACACAATGTGCGTGGAAAAAAATGAAAAAGTTTTGAAAACGGATACTTGCTCATGTTGTTAGGTGACATCGAGTTGAGT
>NW_006399935.1:2201668-2205075 GCF_000299155.1 Elephantulus edwardii
TTTACACTCCCACCAACAGTGAGTAAGGGTTCCAGTCTCTCCACAACCTCGCCAGCATTTGTTGCTTGCTGTTCTGTTAAATTTTGCTAGTCTTACTGGGGTGAGAGGATAGCATCTGAGATTTTAACTCAGGCTCCATTTACAACACTAACACTACAGTGATAGTACCTGTGAAGATCAATCATGATTGAAACATTGTTTCCTCATCATTTAATATGGTGTCTGGCACATAGTAGACAATCAGTAAATATTTGCTAAGTGAATAATGGTATTTAAATGTTTTTTTTTTACAGGAAGTAAGGTGGAAAAGGAAAGGAAATGGGGAGAAATGGGAACAGTGAGGAAGGGAGGACAGGATGAAAGATGAGTACGAGGAAATAAAAGAGGGAAGAATGGAAGAGAAAGAGGATAAAGGAATAAAGAAAGCAGGAGAGAAGAAGGATAATTAAGAAGTAGGAAGAAAAGAAGGTGAGAAGGGACGTAGGAGGGTAGGAAGGGGAAGAGAGATGAGCGAGGAAAGGTGGGAGACCTTTTCTGCTCTAGTCTCAAAAATCAAGAAACATCAGCTGTGCAATGGTAGAAACATAATGATCTCTCTTCTTTCAGATTAAAGAATCAGGAAATTCCTAAAACCACAAGGCACTGAATTCAGAGAAGCCCAGGCAATTGCAGAGAAGTGGATCTTACCATTTTGGTGTGGGTAGTAGACTGAAAGAGCTCAGTGCTTTCAATTTCAGCATCTTTCTGAATTCCATTCATCCATTTCTTGTATTCCATTCTCACCTGGAGTTTAAAGAAAAGAAGAATTCCATTAAATCTGGAGTTTGACAGGAGAAAGTGCCTTTAAATGGGAGACTATAGCTACAGATGCCAAGTCCTACTCTCTCCTACTGTTTTCAGTTTTCTGTACAATATTTTGTCCTTTCCTATTACTCTTTGCTATATTCATCGAATCTGACACAGCTGAGCCTATTGTTACAGTCACTATGTCAATTCATCTGGCGTAGGGTCTTCCTATTTTTAGCTGGCTCTCCACCTTTTCAATCATAAAGCTCCTCTCTAAGGATAGCTTCCCCTAGCAACATAACCAAAGTATGTGAGAAAAAATTTTGTCATCCTTGCCTCAAGGGAGCATTCTGGCTAATATTCTTCATTGTGCCTGTTTGTTCTTTTGTCAGCCCTTGAAACATTCTTCTCCAGTATTACAGTTCAAAGGCATCAATTCTTCCGTCATCCTTTTTCATTGTCCAGCTTTCATGTATACAGGAAGTGATTTAAGAGACCATGGCCTGAATCAGAGACATCTTAGTCTTCAAACTGACATCATTGCTCTTCAGTAATTCAGAGAGGTTCCAGACAGCAGATTTTCTCAATGTAATACATCCTTTGATTTCTTGCTCTAAGATGCCGAGAATGTTGATATTGGATCCAAGTGATATTATCATTGACAATTTCAATCTTTTCTCCATCTATCATGGTGGTGCTCATCAGCCCATTGGTGAAGATTTGTGTCTTCTTGCTACAACCCATACTAAAGTCTGTAGTCTTCAATCTTCTGCAGCTATTATTTCAAGTGCTCTTACTTTCAGGTAGTAAGTTTGTGTCACCTGCATAATCCAGGGTTTTGGTGTATCTTCCTTAGATTCTTCTTCATATAGTCCAGCTTCTCAAATTATTTTCCCAGCATGTAGACTAAATGGATATAGAGAAAGGCTACAATCCTGACACAATTCCTTATTTTAAACCTTGCAGTGTTACATTGCTCTGTTCAGACAGCAGCTTCTTGGTCTAGGCTCTGGGATTTCCATCGTTCACAATATTAGCCTTAGTTGGGTATGGCCCATGATGTCAAATGCCTTTGCATAGTTGATAAAACACAGATTTTATTCTTATGTTCTCTGCTTTTCATCCTGGGGGATGCATCTGGCATAGGTAATGATAGACCTGGGGTCACAGCTTTTTTTAAAACCCAGTTTGAATTTCTGGCAGTTCTATGTCATTGTACTCCTCTAACCATTTTTAGATGTTTTTCAGCAGTATTTTGCTCAGTTGTGATGTTAATGAGACTGTAAGTAACCGTTCAATAAGACTTTTGGGCTATCTACTGAAAGGAAATAATTACTCTTACCTGGCGATTAAGGAGACAGTGTACCACAAAAAGCACAACCCCCTGCAGAACGTTGATGATGGTGAATAGGTAGGCCATGACTAATCCAGCTGTTCTCCCTGCTGCTTCAACCATAAAATAACCAAGGCCCCACGAACAGCCCAGGATGAACAGCTGAGCAATTGCTTTAAACGTCATGACCCTGGAAAAGAAAAAGAATCATCAAGATTTGTCAGTTGCTTAATGGATTTTTTAGAGGTGACACATTCAACTATTAGCCTCCAGTTATTTATACCCACTTAAAGATGTTTCACAGCAAAAACATGGTACACTACTTCTGAAAGGTCAAGGCTAAAGAAAAATCTAATGATAACAATTCATCTGACACACATGGAGTCTTCATAATGTGCTGGAATTGACCAAGATGGAACTGCTTTTCCCTACCTTTTTTGGGTAATATATTTTGCTAGAAAGCATTTATTATTTGTTTGTAACATATTCATATATTTTTATTCTCAAATATCAAACTTCACTCAAATAATTGTCACCAAATCAGAACTGACACTCCAGCGGATTTCTGAGTCTATAAATTGCATAGAAGAATTCCTATCTTTCTCCTGCATCATATAAATGTATATCTTTGTATAGAGGTACATATATGTATTTGTATGTATATATACAAACCACACAGTAAATCTCACAGAAGGAGACTGCCCATCATTCTTCCATTGAATCTGGTGCATTAGAATTGCTTGCATTTTGGCTGGCAGTGCAACCCCTTACCACTAAGCCACCAGAGCTCCCTTATTATACATATATACAAATACACATGTATGTGTGTGTATGTATACATGTATATATTATAGCTTCCCCAGTATCTCTTTCCAGAGATTATCAATCTGATTCCTGTGCAATAGATCAGTTGACATCCATGTGTATGGTCACTACTTATAGTTTTCTCAAAAAGACATTTGCAATAAATAAATAATTCATACAAATTTCTGTCATGTAATTTCCATTCTTATCTCTGTCACCAAGTCCATATTTTCCAATTAGTGGTCCTTCTTGTTTCTAACTTCTGCATTCTAGTCACCACTAATTGTTAATGTAACTTGATTGCATGCTCAGGTATTCCAGACTGCAAAAGTTGGTAGAAATCCACAGTTCCTTAAACTTTGGCTTTTATGGTCATTGTATATACCTGAATAATAGTTATATCAATAGGACTTCCTTATATGCATATTAATAGTGTCTTATTACTCACATGATTATACTTCGGAATAGATCTTGATATGTTGTT
>NW_006399935.1:2205595-2206794 GCF_000299155.1 Elephantulus edwardii
CGCACCTCTGGGATTGCAGTGCAGTTTCCTGCCACTAGGCCACCAGAGCTCGCCGCAGTCTTGTATTTTATACAATCATTCATATACATTCTATCTTATATTTTTTTATACTAATTTATTTTAAAAAATCAAATACATTCTTTTTCACTCCAGATTTTTCCCATTTCCCTCACCCTCTGCCCATCAAACTGAACGACCCCATGATTAATACCTCCTTTCAGCACATCCTCACCCACCTACTTCCACTCCCCACCCCCCGCCCCTTACATCCTCATACTCATTCTACAATAGTGATTTTATACAGTATTTGTCCTTGTGGGACTGAGTTAGTTCAATCAGCGTAATTCTCTTTTGTCCCTCTCAAGTGAGGTCATAATTTTATACTGGTTTACATACAAAGTTCATGTTGTTGTTGTTGATTGCCATCAAGTCCAGCATGACTCATAGTGAACCTACGAACATAAGACCTGAAGTCTTTCTATAACTATTGTCGTTTCTCCAAGTTCATAGACTTTCCAGAGGCATGTTGTCTAGGAAGTGGATGCCACTCCTGCTTCCAAAACTGTCTTAAATGGGGAGCTCTACCAAATACACATTGCTTTTCACACTGGATCTTTTCCCTCTTCTTTACTCATCTCTCCATCCACCCATCAAATTGTGCGACCTTATGTTTAAGCCTCCCTCTTCGCTCCTCGGATCCTCATTCATGCTCTACAATAATGACCCTATACAGGTAATGATTTTATAAATTACTATCCAACATGGGAGAGACTGGAGAGCATTATGCCAAGTGAACTAACTCAAGCTCATAAAGACAAATACTGCATAGGACCAGTATTGATATACTCTTTCTGATGGTAAACACCACATCATTCCTTCTCAATATGTCATTTCCAGAATAGTAGATCCTGTGATTGATTGAAACAACATGTCCAAAGTATGTCAGACAAAGCCCCAGAATCCTTGCCTCCACGGAGTAGCCTGGTTTAACCCTCTCTAGGATGAATCTTTTTGTTTTCTTGGCAGGCCATGGTACATTCAATATGCTTCTCCAGCACCACAGCTCAAAGGCGTCAATTCTCCTTCTATCCTCCCTAGTCATTGTCCACTAACTCTCTGATGCATAACAAGTGATTGCAAAAACCATGGCCTGTATCAGGCACACCTTAGTCTCCAGAGAGACACCGTTGCTCTTGAAT
>NW_006399935.1:2207439-2209939 GCF_000299155.1 Elephantulus edwardii
TATGATCCACACAGTCAATGTACAACACAACAAGAACATCTTATTATAAAAATATTTATATATGAAGTAAATAGGGGATCTCTGATGATGATCTAGTGTTTAAAGAGTTGTGCTGCCAACTCCAATTCTGGTTGTTAGAATCCATTAACTGAATCTCCTCCCATATGATTTATAGCTTCTGCAGAACTGCACGATTCCCACCTCTGAGTAAGTTCGAATCAGTCAGCAATGAGTGAGTGGGTGGTATATTAAATGTATTCATTTCTATACATGTGTAGTTGCTCTCAGTTGCTATCATGTCTGTTCCAACCTACAATAACCCAGTGTGAGCAGAGCAGATCTGCTTCAAAAGATTTTCAGTAAATGTTGGAGATTTTCAAACCTGTGACCTTTTAGAAGCAGGTCTTTCTTCCAAGGTACCACAGAGTGTGTTAGATCTGCCAACCTTTTGGTTCGCAAGCAAACATTTAACTTTTTCTTTTTTTTTCAGGGTTTCAAGTCATTCATTGTTGCACTTTTCTCCCTGTCCACCCCCTTGCCCCCGAATTCACTCTTTTCCTTGAAAAGAAAAAGGAAAACTATTTCACTGTTATGCAATCCCTCCACCCAAATCCACTCCACTATGCAACCTTCACTCTGGACTTCTGTAATGACAAGAGCACCCATTCATAAATCCTTTTTAAACAGTTCTCCCTCATCTGTTTCAATGCAAACACTTAACTGTTTGCACCACTCAGAGTTTCCTTCTCTTCTATGTAACCCATCATCATTGAGTCAATTCTAATTATTTTCCCCCACAATTTCTAATACTTTAAAACAACATCTATGAAAATTGTATTTTTTACTACCAACTAGATGAGTCGACAATATTGACTATTTTTACATTTATTTTCTCTGAAAATTATGTCACACAAGTAGGAAGCTCTGTGGCTTAGTAGGAAGGAGTGTATCACCAATACAAAGGCACACAGTTCAAATCCACCAATAGCTCTATCGGACAAAGATGGACAATTTCCTCTCATGCAATTTACTGCCTCTGAAAACTCTCTGGAATGCCAGCACAGAGTACATATTCAATGGATATTTACTATATAAATGAAGGAGGATGTGCAGTAAATCACATAAAAAGGCAAGGTTCTGCTGCTTTTACAAGAAGTTCTTCTGAATATACTTTTCTTCGGGTGCAAGAAAAACCTCTATTGTGTTTTGGCAGGTTTCTTCCTTCCCAGAAAGAAGGGACCTGCAGAAACACGTTGTAAGGAAAACTTGGTGCTTCCACAGAATTTGTTGATCCCTTACCTGGTATCCTGAATGGTAGAAACGTCTTTATTTAGGGAAGCAAGTTTGTTTTTCAAAATCCACAAAATTGAGAAATAGAAGACCAAGTTTATCTGTGGGAACAGAATGAAAAAATCAACATAGAATTTTCTTTTAAGGGCATGATTTATCATCTAAGTTGACATTTTCACCTCTCACTTACAGTGTGTTGTACTGTGGCAGTTTCAGTGTTGTTGTGAGCTATACCTCCAGTATTTGAGGGTCAACTGTGGAGAATAGATTTCAGCAGAGCCTCCTAGTTAAGACAAACTAGAAGACAGATCTGGTGATAGGCTTCTGAAAATCAGGCAATGAAAACCCTGTGGTTTTCTACAGAACACTGTCTAATATAATGTCTAGAGACAAGCTCCTCAGGTTGGAAAATCCTCAAATACATAGTGGCCACGATAATGGCTTTGAGTTGGCCATTATTTTAATTCAAATGGAACTAGATTTGCCAAGGGATTGAATGTTGCCTGAGACAGAATGCGCAGAGTCCAGATGACCTCAGGTTAGCAAATTAAGGACTGAGAAAGAAGATCGTTCTGTTGAATTAGTGAAAGAAAGAGTAACTTGGAAGAACAACTCAAATCAAGAGTTTTATTTTATACAAGCTTAGATGCCTCTTAGGGAGCTCTGGTGGCCTAGAGATAAGAAGCTGTGCAGCCATCCCAAAGGCATGTGGTTCAAATCCACGAGCTGCTCTGTGAGAGAAGGATGAGCTGTCTCCTCCTGTGCTATTTACTGCCTCTGAAAACCCACTAGAGGATCAGCTGTGAGTCAGTTCTGGCTCAATAGCACACTACCACCACCACAAAATGCCTCTGGAATAGACAAGTTTAGATGTCAGGTTGTTGAATTTGAAAGCTGCTTTTGAATGGGTCCCAAATTCATGATGACTCCATGTGTGAAGTGGATAAATGTCGCTCAATACCACACAACTCCCAGGATAGGTTGCAAACAAGACCATTGTGATTGTTTGAGCTTTCATTGGTTGGCTTCTGGAGGCAGATCTTCAGGAAATGTCCTAGTCAATCTTTACCTGGAAGCTTTGTAGAAACCTGTTCGGTGTTGTAGCAACGTGCAAGGCTCCACTGAGAGACGGGTCGTGGTTTCATATGAGGTGTACTAGTGTGACTTGGAATTCTTGAGTGGAATATGAGAATTTTACCGTTGAACCATT
>NW_006399935.1:2211251-2226717 GCF_000299155.1 Elephantulus edwardii
TATCCTCCCTAGTCATTGTCCAACTCTCTGATGCATAACAAGTGATTGCAAAGACCATGGCCTGTATCAGATGCACCTTAGTCTCCAGAGACACACCGTTGATCATATATATAGTATATATAGTCTGTGTGTGTATATATAGTGTTTATAGTGTGCATATAGTATATATATAGTGTGTATATGGTGTGTATAAAGTATATATATAGTGTATATATATATAGTGTATGTATATAGAATGTATGTATGTGGAGTGTATGTATATGGAGTAGAGAGAGAGATGAGAGAGAGAGAGAGAGAGAGAGATGACAGCATATAACTGATCTATAGGATTTTCTAGACTAATCTTTATGTGAACAGATTGTCAGATACTTCTCCTACAGAGCTGCTAGGTAAACACATCAGCCTTTCAGTTAGCAGACAAGTAGTGCCTAACATTTTGTGCCACCATGAACCCAAGACTCAGCACTTTGTTGTTGTTGTTGTTGTTGTGTGCCATCAATTCAGCTACTCTAAGAAAAACAAATACGAAACTTATCCTGTCCTGTGCCATTTCCAGCATCTCTGCTACACCCAAGTCCAAAGTTGTAGTCCCGCCCCTGTGTCGATCCATCTCCTTGGAGGTCTTCCTCTCTTTCTCTAACTCTACCTTTCCTAGCATGATTTCTTTCCCCAAGGACTGGTCCCTCCTCACAACACACCCAAAGTATGTGAGATGAAGTTTCATCGTGCATGCTCAAATCCAGCACTAGAATGTTTTGCAATAAACATCTTCTCCTGAATACCTACCAGGATAATGACGGCCACTGGCCCCATGAAGCTCCAGATAAAGCCTTTGCCAAGGTTCAGCCAACAACTGTTGAGAAAGAATGAAAAGCATTACACGCTAATTCCTGTGTACAAGTCGATCAGTTACCAAATGTCTTTAGTTGATTCCATCTTGCTTCAGATACCTAACAGTCTAGGTTCAAATCCTTGATTCTGTTCTTTTCCCTAGTAATGCAAGTTGCCCAAATTTTGGTGTTTCAGTTGGATATACTGAGCTGCTCTTGTTAGTAATATAGTAATGTGCCTTAATGATACGAAGAGTATTTTGGTAGCATAGTGGGTAAGGAGTTGTTCTGCCAGTTCAAAGGCCGATGGTTTGAATCTACCAGCTGCTCCTCAAGAGTAAAATAAACAGTCTCTTGTCATGCAATTTATAGGCTCTGAAAACCCATTGGAGGGTCAGCTATGAAACAGTTCCCACTTGATGGCAATGAATAATGAGTTATTGATATGAAAGCTGTCGTCATTGTTAAGTGTTGTCAGATTGTCTTTGATTCATAACGACTTCATATATAACAGAATGAAATGTTGCCTAGTCCTGCTTCATTCTCAAAACCTGTGCTATGTTTGAGCCCATTATTTCATCCAGTAACTCAATCCATGACTTTGAGTGTCTAGCTTAGTGGTAAGAAAATTGCATTGCCAACCGAAAGGTTGATGGATTCGAACCCACCAGCCTGCTCTGCAGGAGGCAAATGTGCATTCTACTCCCTTTCACTTTACTGCCTCTAAAAACCTGCTGAGGGTTGGCTACGGGCCAGTTCTGATTTGAGGGTCCACAACAACACCTGCTTTATCAAGCATGTTGTCTCCTACCCCAAGGATTGCTTCTTCTTGATAATCTGTCCAAAGTATGTGAGATAAAGTCTCGCTATCCTTGCTTTTGAAAAATATTCTGGCTATAATTTTTCTAGAATTGATTTTTCACTTGTTCTTCTAGAATTCCAGAGTATATTCAGTATTCTTTACCAACACCACAATTGAAAAACAAAGATGTCCCTTTTATGAAAAAGGTGTGCTCAACAGGAATTATGGTTTTTTCAACCACCTTGCATGTATGCAAAAGCTAACAGATGTAAAGGCTTTGAATAATAAGAATTCACATTCAATATCATTATTTTATGCACTTCAGTATCATATATTTTTTAATATAAATATCTGAAGGCCAAGAACATTGAATGTTTCAACTGCCTCTTTCTTCTGCACTGTGCAATATTCAGATACCAGCTTTCATTTTCTCTGCTATCTGTTGATACTTTCTCCATATGTTCAAACAATCCTATCACTGTCACCACCACAACATAGTCTGAATCAAGGATGCATTAATACTCAAACTAATATCATTGCACCTCAGAAATTTAAAGAGGTCCCTGACTGCAGTGAAATACATCTCCTGATTACCTGACTCTCCTAATACCTTCAGGAGAAAGTAGAGTACTTAGATTAAGGGTCTCTTAGCAGGATATGAGTAATGCCAGGGCCCATTAATTCAGGATCTGAATTATTAGATTAAGTCAGAAGTGGGTTTTAGTAGGCCTCCTCTGACCCTCTGTTTCTTTGAAAGTAAACTAGGGCCAACAGAATTCTTGCAAAGATTGAGTAATTCAATGTGATATCCCTCACTTTCATTGCCTAATTTGTCAAGCTTTTCCTCCTAAGCTGTCTTAGTCTGGAAGCTTTGCTCAAGTCTTTCCACTGTGGATAAACCTGTTGTTATTTGAAATACTGGTGCCATAGTGTCTAGCATGTCAGCAGTACGCAAGGCAAGTCAGTTCAACAGAATGGTAGCCAGGTATTAGTGGAACTTCCTTAGAGAGGCAGTAAGACATGACTATTGAGAGCACTACCTTGGAAACGTCAACTTCCTCTCTTTTAATTTGTGTCTTTGGGGAAGTTTGCTAAATGGAGTGAATTCTGTACCAATGTCATATTATCATGCTGTGGAAAGAATGTTTGGTAGTTTGATTCCATAAAAATTATCATTGTTGGGTAACATGGAATTGATTTGACTCATTGCAACCCCAGGAGAAGGAGTACCACAGCTCCACAGTGTTTTCTAGGTTATAAACTTTGTTGAAAAAAAAAATCTCCAGGTCTACCTCCAGCAGAGTCATTGAGTGAGTTCAAACAACCAGTGGTTAACACAAGTGGTTAACCATGGCACCAACCAGGCTTCTTTCTATAAAGACTGGAGTCAAGAAAATTCTATAGAGCAGTTATACTCTGAACACGTGGGGTCACTATGAGTAAGCGTGTCTTGCTTCAGTGGGTCTGGTTTTGGTTCATTACTATGACCACCACTCCCAAAGACAAAAGCATGCATCATGCTTACTGATTATATGTTCCATAATTTTTGTGTCCAACGCCTGCAGACACAGCCACAATGACTGCTGGGATCCCGTAGCCAAAAGGGAACATGAACCTCTTCTTGAATCTCGCTGCGCTGGTGTAATTGGCCACCTTGAGGTTCCTGATGGTGAGGAACAGGTGCAGCCCTTCCAGGAACATCCAGGTGAAGGAGGCCAGGTAGAGGTAGTGCAGCACACCTGCGATGATGGAGCACAGCACCTGGAGGGGGAGAAAGGATGAGTTAGATACTAAGGGTTCAGCTTCTCAGCAAAAGTTTGAAGATTTAAGTCAACCCATAAGTACTTTGGAAGAAAGATCTGATGATCTGATTCTAAAAACCCAAGCACTGAAAATCCTGGGGTCACTACACGTTATATTCAACTCAACACAAGTTGACCACAATTGGTCTTATTTGGGGGTATTGAATTTCAATTGTCAACACTTGTGATATTTTTGCAGAGGAACACAATTCTGAGGGCTTTTATGGCCTCTGAAGTCTACTCACTGCATGTACTGAGTAGATCATATAACCAAGGATAAATGTTCCAGCCCAAATGCTATCTGGACAGAAGTTTGTACAAAAATATCCCAAGAATCTATGGTTAAGCACGCAACTACTACTACTACCCAAAAGCTTTCTGGTTCAGACCCACCTAGAGGCCCATGGGAAGAAAGGCTGGTGACCTGTTTCCAAAAGTTACAGGCATGTGACCCCTATGAGACAGTTCTCAGCACACACGAGGTTAAGATGAGTTAGCATCTCATTTGGAATTGTTTACTCTGATCTTGGCACTAGGCTGCTAACCTAGCATTGGCTGTTTGAAGTTCACAGAGAATCTCACCAGAAGAAAGTACTGATGATTAACTTTCATGTAATCACAGGCACGAAAACCTCACAGAGCAGTTGTACTCTGAAATACAGGAGGTTCCCATATGTTTAAACGAACTTGATGGCAACTTGTTTGGTTTCATTGCACCAAGACACTGCCGTTCGGCAGCTTGTTTGTTACAGCAGCTAATGTTACTCTATCTAACACCGTCAGTGTCTCACTCACATTATAGGTCTCAGAATATCTGAGTCTTGTTCAAAGTTTAAGAGGAGTAGAGCTAAAATGAGGACCTCCTGCTTCCCCCTACACACCCTCACCTCTGATTACAGTTTATCGCTCTGGTTTTTTCTCTGGACAAGATGGAGAGATATTTTAATAACACGAAGGAACTTTGGTTGAAAAACAAGTCTTACCTTGTTCTCAGTTTTGTCAATCCCCACGAGGAAGAGCAGGTGGGCCAGGAAGAGGCAGATGGAGAGCTGCAGGTGCAGCGAGGTGCTGGTGTTCTGGATGGGCCGGCACAGCAGGAAGGTGAGGGCCGCCAGGAGGAGGCACAGCAGGGAGAGGCTCAGCCCCACATGGGTGATAATGGTCAGTGTTGGATCTGCCTAGGAATCACAAAGGGAGGAATCTGTTATATTTTTTTTTAACTAAGCAAATATGCTGTTAGGGACCTCTCCAAAGTACTGAAGAGCAATGGTGTGTCTCTGGAGACTAAGGTGCATCTGATATAGGCTATGGTCTTCGCAATCACTTGTTATGCATCAGAGAGTTGGACAATGACCAAGGAGGATAGAAGGAGAATTGATGCCTTTGAGCTGTGGTGCTGGAGAAGAGTATTGAGAATACCATGGATGGCTAGGAAAACAAACAGATTTGTCCTGGAAAGGGTTAAACCAGGTGGCTCCTTGGAGGCAAGGATTCTGAGGCTCCGTCTAAGATACTTTGGACATGTTGTGAGGAGAGACCGGTCCTTGGAGAGGGACATCGTGCTCGGGAGGGTGGAGGGACAGCACAAGAGAGGAAGGCCCTCTATGAGGTGGATTGATTCAGTGACTGGGATAACCGGGATGGGCGTGTCAGAGACAGTGTGATTGGCACAGGACAGAGCAGAGTTTAGGGCTGTTGTACGTAGGGTCACTATGAGTCACAGGCGACTCGACGGCACATAACAACAACAAGCAATTAAGGCACTAATGGTGAGGGTGAGTTAGATGACATTTCAAACACAAGGATAGCTAAAGCAAGTTCCTTAACCTTTCTGAGACTGTTCTGCCAACTTCAAAGTGAAGGCTATTAGGGGTGTCACAATGGTTAAAGCCTTGACTGGTAATCATAAAGATCAGTGGTTTGCAAATCCGTGGATCAGTAAATCCACAGACAAAGATCTGGTGAACTGTCACCAAATTTTACAACCTGAAGAGCACTTTCTATGCTGCCACAGGGGTCACTTGTATTAATATTGTTGTTGTGTACTGTGGGGTCAGAACCGACCCATATCTGACCCTCTAGTAGGTTTTCAGAGGCAATAACACATGGAAGGAGAATATCCATCCTTCTCCCCTAGAGAAGCTGATAGCTTTAAACCACATACATTGGGATTATAGTGCAGCTTTTTTGTCACTAAGCCACTAGAGTTCCCTACTGAGGTCACTAAAAGTCAGGATCAAGTTCCCTGAGCTCCCTGTTATTGTTGTTGTGTACCACAGAGTCAGAACCGACCGGCAGCTGACGCTCCAGTGGGTTTCCAATGGCAGTAAATTGCAAGGTAGGAGATGGCCCATCCTTCCCCTATAGAGTAGCTGGTAGATTTGAACTGCATGCCTTTGGGATTTGAATTGCAGCTACTATTAGGCCGCCAAAGGTCCCTATTTGGGAGATTCAAATCATGACAGCAATGAGATCCCCTCTCACCCCAATTGTTGTTATGTGCTGTTGAGTCACCTGCGACGACTCATAGTGAGGATATATATATTTATAGAGAGAGAGAGAGAGCCCTAAACCCTGCTCTATCCTCTGCCATTGTTTCTGACACCTACTCCCATTACTCCAGTCACTGAATAAATCCATCTCCACTGAATAAATCCATCTCATCCAGGGTCTTCGTTTCTTGCGCTGTCCCTCCACCCTCCCAAGCACGATGTCCCTCTCCAAGGACTGGTCCCTCCTTGCAACATGTCCAAAGTATATCAGATGAAGCTTCAGAATCCTTGCCTCCAAAGAATAGTCTGGCCTCACTCTCTCTAGGATGAAACTATTTGTTCTCCTAGCAGTTCATGGTATATATTCAATATTCTTCTCTAGCATCACAGCTCAAAGGCATCGATTCTTCTTCCATCGTCCCTAGTCATTGTCCAGCTCTCTGATGCATAGCATGCAATTGCAAAGACTACATTATATATCAGATCTACAGGACACAACATCCTCTGCTGGGAAACATTCCATTGTGACTACTACAATGTACTACAAGTGAAAGAGAAGCAGCCCTTAGCCATAAGAAGTCAATTCTAGAGCAGAAGTTCAAGGCAAAGGACTTTTCCTCAGAACCATCTGAGATAGGAAGCCTTTCCCAGTACTAGGACCAGGTAGTTGGACTTAGAGACTCATAACTCAAGAGATACTGGCTGCAGCAGAAAAAACTGGAAGCAGCTTGAGGTGTTTAGAATCACAGGAGCCCTAAATGCTTGAGATATAAGCCAACACATCAAGAGCTGCATAGGGGGAGATAGGTGTTGAATGGCGGATGTGGGAGTAGAAGAGAATGCTGATGGAGCAGGGAAAGGGGTGGGTCAAGATACAGGTGTCAAGGGCAGGAACAAAACTGAATCTATTGGTTATTTCTGTAATTGAGAAATGTCTTTGGTCTGCTCACCCCAGCAACAAAGTTTAATAAGACATCAGCAAATGCAGGTGAGGAGTGAAGACACTGAAACTCCCTCATACACTGCTGGTGAGATTGTAAAATAGTGCAACCTCTGTGGAAGACAGTATGGTATTTCCATAAAAAGTTACATATAGAAAGACCATTTTATCTAGCAATCCCATGGTCAAATATAGCTCTTAACTCATTGCCATTGAGTCAGAACTGGCTCATAGCTGACCCTCTGGTGTGTTTTTGGGGAAGAGAGTTCATGTGTATTCCCAAGAGTGAGTGGTGAACTTGAACCACCGGAGAGACCCTGCCTGTGGGTTAGCAGCACCATGCCCTACACAGCACGTTGCTAGAGCTCCTATACAGTATATATCCTAAAGGAATAAGAGCTGAGACATGAACAGAGACAGGCATTATTTTAGCATGAAGTACAACATCAAAGAGATGGAATCAATCTAAGTGCCCATTATTGGATGAATGGCTGATCAAACTGTGGAACATACACATAATGGAATACTATATATTGTTAAAATACATCTTGAATAAATCAAGAAACAACATATAACAAAGATTAATATATAGGACATTATGCTGACTGAAATAAGGCAGTCACAAAAAGATAAATATGGAATGAGTCTATTAATATTTAAAAAACCCTGAGGAAAGGTTTATATAAAACAACAAACATGCTAAATGAGTTTCATTTGCACCAATATAAAATAAAAATAATGTGGACAAAAATTAACATTCTTTGATGGTTACCAGGCATGAGAGGGAAGAGGAAAGGGAGGACAAATCAGCAACTAGATAAAAAAAAATACACATATTCACCCCTACCTATCCTCACCCCTCCACTCCAACCCCTCCCCCTTGGGTTCCCATACATGTTTTACTTGTTATCCTACTATTTTTAGAGTAATGGTCTTATGCAATATTTGTCCTTATGAGTCTGAGTTAGTTCATTCAGCATAATGCTTTCCAGTCTCTCCTAAGTTATATAGTATTCTTTGAAATTGTAAACAAATCCATTTAAGAGACAAAAACAAATTACAAAAAGGGCAAAGTTTCTGTTAATATTGCTTGAATATCTAGGAAAAGGATGGTGATGATAGCTGCACAAAATGAAAGTTGGCAACACCACTATATTCTACATGTAGATAGTATTTTGATGTCTATATTTACATCACAATAAAAAATATCAGTTCAATATGTAATAAAAATAAAATTAATTTCATAAAATGAGACCATAAATGGAAAGCATCCAACCCTATTGTGGTGGTCACTGAGTAAATGAAGGCTAACAAGAAATAGAGGATGAAGTAAATTTGAAATTTGAATATCCTAGATGAGGGTGGAACTCTTAACGTTCAGAGAGTATCCTCTGTCATTGATTCCAGCAAATGATCTTCCATATGGTCTAACCAGGAAGGCTAATATGTCTTACAGAATAAGGATGCTTTCCGTTTCAGAGACACTTGAAATTGACCTTTGTAGGGCTTGCCAGTCCAACTTCCCCAAACCAAAAATGCTATTTCTATTAGCTGATGTTCATGAAGATGTCTGAGAATTAGCACCCCTGGACTCACTTCTCAAATGAACAATCTGCACTTGGGTCTTTATGTTAGACTTGGAAAGAATGACTTCACAATTTGCTGAGCATTGCCAGTTTACAGGAGAGGACTATGAATCTTGGTACCTGGGGTGTTAGAGCCATGAGGACAGCAAAGCTGGACAGATGAAAGCACTGGCATTTGGTGTAAAGGTTGTTGCTGTCCAGATAAGAGCAGCCCTTTGTAGACCAGCTGCTCCCCTCCTCTGATTCTTCCCAGGAAACACATAAATATTTTGCTCTTGGTTCAGGAGGCTGGAACAAGAATAGTAGAAAAGTTATTATCTTTCTGGTTTATTATTTGAGTTTTATGGATTAATCGTAGGTGTACTGAGGTGGAGCCTGGGTTAGGGAAGTCTCACTATCTTGAGTACTTATGAAGAAGTTTCACATCCTCTGTTAGCTTGTTTTTCACTATTACTGCCCTTCTCTATTCATCTCATTTCCCTGGAGAGTGGCCCTTATGAACTCTTTCCTTGTTGCAGGTTCTTTGTTGGCTGGTTGGCTTCTCCCAAAGATAGATCCTGATGGGAAATCATTAGAGAAAAGGAGAAAGAAGCCAAGTATTTGTTTCCACCTGTCTATATAGTACCTCTTCTTGAGGAAGATACTCAGTGAGATCCATTTACCCAGTGACTATCTCAATGGTCTTTAGCATGACAGAGCTCATGAGGACGGTGCCAGACAGGCAAAGATCTGTTGGTCATAGCATCACAATGAGTCATAATCAACTTGGCTGGACCTCACAACAGTTGTATTCCCTATGTGTTTGTCACATAGTGGTGACTTGTATGTTGCTGTGACGCTGGAAGCTATGCACTTGCATCTCAAAAACCAGCAGGATCATTCATGATGAACAGTTTGAAATGGTCTTTCCAGGTTAAGAAGTGACAAATGAAAAGGTCTTCTAATCTGCTTCGAGCATTGTACTTAGTTGCCATTAAAATAACCTCATGTGCAACAGAGCAAAGTATTGCTAAGCTCTATGCAAGATGGCATGAGATAGGACAGGATTCAGATCTGTTGTTTATGAGGGGACAGCATGAACCCAATTTTTAAAAATTTTATTGTTTTTGTGTGAGTGTACTGTCAAATCAGATCTGACTGCTACAGGAGGAGATTCTCCCTCCTTCCTCGGCAGAGCATCTGGTGGATTCGAACTGTGCGCCTCTGGGATTGTGGTTGCAGCTCCTTACCACTAGGCCGCAGGGCTCCCCCAAAACCCCATTTTTAATCCCAGAAGCAGAAGCAGGCCATAAAAATTCTTAGCTTAAAGCAAACACAAATGCGCGGAGTGAAGTCTTATCTGTCCTTGCAAAGTAAAGAATTAACTAGTGTCTACATGACACAAAAAGAGTAAAGGTGGGCAAAGTAACCAGCCCATCAAAAGCAGGTCCACATGACTGATCCCCCAGCCCACCAACCATGCTCACAATCTCCCCGCCCCAACAGAAGCACCCGGGAAGGCCTTAAAAACAATTGCACGGGGGGGACTAGGGGCTTTCCCCCTCGCCACCTTCCTACTAAGGGAAAGAGTCTCCACATGTGGAAAATTATTCTGTGGAATAAAGCGCTTTTGTATTTGCATGTGTGAATTATTCTTTTGGGAGGCATTTCGTGGGCAGAACAGTTTATAGTGTGACAATGAGTTATACTCAACTCAACAGCACCTAACAGCAACAACAATATGTTATCCTCATGATCTTCAAAATATTTGGTGTTATATTTGTAGATACTATGCCAATCTATCTAGTCATCAGTTTTTCTTAGACAAAGAAAACATGTTGTTGTTCTTGTTAAGTGCTGTCAAGTTGAGCATAACTCATAGACACCCTATGAATAAAAGGCCTGAATCTTGTTCTAAAACTATCATCTTTTCTCTACGTTCATAGTTTCCAGAGTCATATTGCTTAGGAAGTGGATGCCACCCCTGTTTCCAAGACTGTCTCAATCTGGTAGCTCCACCAAACACTGTCCACCGTGTGGCACAGTGTTTAGCATCACAGCAACCCCAAGTTACCTCAGTACAGCAAATTGACAAACCAGTGCTTTACCACTTGGAAGAATGTTCATCCCAAATACAATTAACACCAGGCCTGGGAGTCCAACTGATTTTTAAATACAAAGGCCCACCCTCCTGGTTAACTCTAAACAAGAGACTTCCAGTCCACAGCTCATTGTTAGCTAAATCCAGCAAGTCCAATCAGCTCACACATGACTGTGAATGAAAAAACTAACAACCAAACAGTTCACAACTGACCCTGAACCAAAACAGAAGAACCCGAAGACCAGAAGACCAATCATATCTGATATGTGGAAGGCCAACAAAGAAGAAGGAAACCCTGACATGATGGTCATAAGGAAATCAGACATACTAATGATCTACTGCCTACAATATTTTCCATGATAGCTCTGTGAAACACAGTTCTACCTTGGTACTCCATGGAGGGTCACCATGCCTCATAGTGGATACGTGGCAACTGGTATTGGTTTGCTTCTTTTTAAATACTCAGCCTTGGTTTGTTTGCTTTGGTATTTGGTTTCTTTAACCCAGTCCTTGATATTGCTTACCTGAATATGTTTCAAGGTCAAGGATATAGGTTTAGTTAGGTAAGTTTTGTTCTTCGAACCAATGGTGCCACTCACAACATGAGAATTCAGTTTTACTTCCTTAAATCTTTTTCTGCCATTAAAAAAGCTTCCATTGATAACATCTTCAAGGTTTTGATAGACTATCAATGCAACAGCACTCTGATCTGTGGTCAAAGAAGAGAAACCATTTTATGAGGTAGTTCACTATAGTCTTCTGTGAGAATTAATGTAATTTAGTAAAAACTGTTCTTCGAAAACTCCTTCAACTGCATGAAACATAGAATATGTGGTTTGGGGCACAGCATTTTGTATTATATAATTGATATTATGGTGCACTGAATATCATTATATATATATATATGTAAAACAGGCTAATCAATAAGCTGTGAAACTATCTAGGATTCCTTCTATCAAGTCAGCCACAAGGCAAGACATTTGTTCTGAGAGAAACGTTCTTGTTTACTGCTGAGTCGGAACTGATCCCTAGCTGACCCTCTGGTGGGTTTTCAGAGGCAGTAATCACATGGGAGGAGACTGCTCCTCCTTCTCCCACGGAGTAGCTGGTGGATTTGAACATAGTGCCTTAGAAATTACAGTGCAGCTTCTTACTACTAGGCCACTGGAGTTCACTCAGAGGAGCTGGTGGACTTCAAATGGGATAAAGAAACCACATTTTCTCATTTTCTACCTCAAGTTTACTCAGGGGAACTATATAGTGAAAGAGGGGGGCCATCTCATTTATTTTTCAGTCTGTCTCCCCTACTCTTACTCTGTTATCTCCTTCTTTCTACCTTACTATCTATCTTCCTTCCATCTCTTCTTCCTTTCTTCTTTTCTTCCTTCCTTCCTTCCTTCCTTCCCTTCCCTTCCCTTCCCTTCCCTTCCCTTCCCTTCCCTTCCCTTTCCTTTCTCTCCTTTCTTCCTTCTATTCATATTCTCTCTTTCCTTTTCTTGAAAGTATAGTTTATTCATAGAAACTAAGTATACCCTGATGTAGTGTATCAAAACTCTAGTTATTCATATGCCAGAATCTCACTTTCATTATCATTTATTAATTTTAAACTTTATGCAGTCTAGATTGTTTCCTCTCTAATTTCATTCTCACAGTTCAGTTAGGAGCAGAAGCTGAGAATTTTCTGGAAGAAATTACAAGAATACAAGTATTTCAAGTCTTTCTCTCTGTACAGTAACTGTAGACCTAGAGTCCCTTGTTGCAGCCACTGTGCCAATACTTCTCACTGAGGGTCTTCTCTGTTGCTGACCCTTTACTTGACTAAGCCTGATATCCATCTCCTGGGACTATCTCCTCCTGATAACATGCTCAAAGCATGTAAAATGAAGTCTCTCTAATCTTGGGCTTACTAAGAGCATTCTGGTTGCGCTTTTCCAAGACAAATTTGTTCTGTTGGAAGTTTGAGCTGCGTTCCCTATTCTTTGTCAATGACGCAATTCAATGTCATCAACTGTCCTTTGCTATTTGCTAATCATTGTTCAGCTTTCACAAACGTGAGAGTATTGAAAGTAGCATAAAGTTACATTGACCTCAAAGAGTTATCTCTTTTTAGTACTTTAAAGAGGTCTTTTGTAACATTTGTGCTCACTTAAATAATTTTATTTCTTGGTTCCTTTTACAGGCATTGATTGTAGATCCAAGTAAAATGGAATCCTTGGCAAGTTCACACTTTTTCTCATTTATCATGATGCTTCTGATTGTTCTCAGTGTGGAGATTCCCCCACACACACACTTAATATTATTATAATCCATACTGAAGGCCAGATATAATCGTTGACCTTTATCAGTAAGTACTTCAAGTCTTCAGTTTCATCAAGGAATATCCTCTACTCACCGCAAGTTGCACAGAACTCTTCCTCTGATCCTAAGACTCTTTGTTGTTGTTGTTTTGTGCTGTCGAGTCGCCTGCAACTCATAGCGACCCTACGTACAACAGCCCTAAACTCCGCTCTGTCCTGTGCCAATCGCACTGTCTCTGACACTCCCATCCCAATTCCTAAGACTCTAGTTGTTGTTATTGTTGTTGAGTACCAAAGAGTCAGAACCAACTCATAGCTGACCCTCCAGCGGGTTTTCAGAAGCAGATTTCATGGGAGGAGACTGCCCATCCTCCTCCCATGGAGCATCTGGTAGCCTCATATTGTATGCCTTCAGGATTGCAGCACAGCTTCTTGCCAGCAAGCCACCGGAGCTAGGGAAAGGTTAATTCTCTCTGTTGGTTGTCGGGAGTGTGTGTGGGGTGGGAATCCTTATCTTAGTGGATCTATTGTTTCTTTGTTCATTGCAGTCTCCTGGAGTGTGGCATCTCTCGTCTCATATGCTTGTCTTCTCTTTTAAACCTCAAAATATAATGACTTAAGAGTTGTTGAACAGAGCAGGGAAACACTTCATGGTTCAGGATCAGAAAAGGTGTATGTCAGGGATGCATCCTATCTCTATACCTTTTTAATCTATATGAAGAACATATCATTTGAGAAGCTGAGCTTTATGAGGAGGACTGTGGCATTAAGATTGGAGGAAGATTCATCAACAACTTGTATTATGTAGATGAAACATTCTTTCTTGCTGAAACTGAAAAGGACATGAAGCACTTGCTGCAGAAGGTCAAGGACTGTCTTCAATATGGATTGAAACTTAACATCAAGAAAACAAATATTCTCTCCACTGGACCTATTGGCAGCTTCATGATGAATGGAGAAGAGACTGAGGTCATTGATAACTTCAGCTTGCTTGGTTCCACAATCAACACTTTAGGCACCAGCAGTCAAGAAATCAAAAAACAAATCAAAGTGGGAAAGTCTGCTATCAGGGACCTCTCTAGAGTACTGAAGAGCAACAATGTTAGTCTGGAGACTAAGGTACGCCTTATCCAGGCCATGGTCTTCACAATTACTTGCTTTGCATCAGAGAACTAGACAACAACTAAGGATGATAGAAGAAAGATTCATGCCTTTGAGTTGTGATATTGGAGAAGATGATCGAACATACCTTGGACTGCCAGGAGAACAAACAGATTTGTCCTGGAGAAGGTGAAATCAGTTTGTTCCCTGGAGGCAAGGATTTTGAGGGTTCATCTCACATACTTTGGGTACATGGCCAGGAAGGACAAGTCCTTGGAGGGGACATCATGCTTGGAAGGGTGGAGGGACAGTGATGGAGAAGACCCCGGATGAGATAGATTGATTCAGTGGCTGGAGATGTGGGATCGGGTCTGTTGGAAATGATGAGATTGGCACTGGATAGTGCAGCTTTCAAAGATAATGTACATAGATACGAGTTACAGGTGACTTGATGACACTTAACAACAATGACAACAATAGCAATCTTCCTAACAGTAAGAAAATGGACATCTCTTTCTTAAAACCATCCAATTGTGTTTCTGTCATAACAGCACTAAATAGTAGATACAGTTCACCACCTCTTATCCCAGTCTCCTAGAAAGAAACATGAACAAAATTCCAAGAAAATCCATTTTAGATACATACTTGTGGTTTCCTTAAAAACACCACTGCAGTCAATTTCCATTGTACTATTTCCAGCTTCCAAAATCATTCTCTTGCTTATTTCATTGCACCTCTTGGTTTCAGAGACTGGAAACATAAAAAAAAATGTTCATTTTAATTTGCTCATTTTCATAGCAAATACTAGCTAAAAATGTCTTTTCTTTGGAAGATTGACTATCATAATTTCATCACCTATGAGGAGCTCTAGGGAGCTCTTTTGGCCTAGAGGCAAGAAACTGCACTGCAATCATGAAGGCAGCCATTCAAGGCCACCAGTTGCTCGGTGGGAGAAGGATGGGAAATCTCCGGTACAATTTGTCTCTGAAAACCCACTGGAGGGTCAGCCATGCATTGGTTCTGACTCTACAGTACAATAACAACAACACATGTGCTCCAAAGTCAAGGTTGGCACTCCTTGCCCTAATACTTATCTCTGGCTCCTTGAATCAAAATAACCTAAGCAGCACTGGCCACACAGTGTAGGAAGTGAGGAGATAATTGTGTTTCTCAGAGCTGACACTAAGATAAAAGGGGGAGCTCCAACAGCATCATTGAGATTGTTAACAGCTGTAGTTTGCTTAGCTCCACAGTCAGCACCCTTGGGACCAGCAGCTAGGAAATTAAAAGATGAATTGCATTAGAAAAGTCTGCTGTCAGAGACCTCTCCAAAGTACTGAAGAGCAACAGTGTCAGTATGGAGACCAAGGTGCTCTTGATCCAGGCCATAGTCTTTGCAACTACTTGCTATGCATCAGAGAGCTGGGTAATAGCTAGGGATGATAGGAGAACTGATGTCCTTGAGCTGTGGTGCTGGAGAATAGTATTGAATAGAATATATCATGGACTGCTAAGAGAACAAACAAATTTGTCCTA
>NW_006399935.1:2228477-2230504 GCF_000299155.1 Elephantulus edwardii
CAGTTTTTCTCAGTCTTACCCCCACCCCAATGCCAGCCTCATTCTACAACAGTGGCACCATATAGCATTTGTCCCTTTGTGACTGAGATACCTCACAGAAAAGTCCACTTTTAAACTAACACCATAAAAGCCCAACAGAAGACAATGTGCAGAAAATTTACAATTCAGCCACAGCAGTGCTTCAAGGGGAATGTATAGCTTTAATTTACTGCTAAATTTATGTCTCTAAATACTCCTATTAAAAAGTCAAAGTACTTTAAAATCAGTGATCTAAGTTACCATTTCAGAAAATTAGAAAACAAAAAATCAAATTAAATCAGATAAAGTAGAAGGAAAGTACTATTACTTAGTAGTAGTAGTAATATTCCTTATTATTAAGGAACATAAATCAATATAAAGATAAACCAAACTAAAAAAACCTGGGAAGAACACAACAAAAAACTAATGAAGCCAAAAGTTGGTTCCTTGGAAAAACTAAGTTACTGGGAATACGGAGATTACTAAGAAGGAAAATAATTGGAGTTCTTTCTCAATTTTTTAAAAAATTAAAATTTGTTAGAATTACTTGAGTAGGTGAGACTAGTTCCCAGTCAAGTTTATAGGATGAAAGGGAGCTCAGGGGAGGAAAGATAAATTTCAACAAGTGACCAGATATTTACATCAGACTATATTTGTCCTAGTTCCATATGTAACTGAGTCTAAGGACGATTTCTGATCTAATCATGGAAGCATGGTGGATATGTTTTGAATTACTTTCTAGTGTGCCTAGTAAAGTTTGACTAAGAAAGAGAGCCGGTTTATTTCCTTGAGTTATATTTTCAAAGGAGAGGCCTGTCCATGTAGAATATCAATGTGGAAAACCTGTAATACATGTTGTTGGTTTTGTTGTTGTTAAACATGGTAGAGTCCACTAGGACTCATAGCAACCCTATGAACAATGACTCTGAAACTTGCCCTATCCTGATCCGATCTCACTATCTCTAACACATCTGGCCTCATTGCTGTAGTCACCGTGCTAGTCTATCTCATTTAACGTCTTTCTCTCTCTTGTGCTGACCCTCTACCCTTCCAAAGTATGATGTCCTTCTCCAAGGACTTGCCTCTTCTGACAACTACTGTTAAAATAACAACAAAAAGTTTACCTATGGGAAAAAAATATTTGGTGGATATCAAGAAGGGAGAAGAAAGAAAGAAAGAATGTGTTAATGATAAAGATAAAGGCAATGTATAGTTGATAAAAGCAAAAGATATTGAATGAAATTCAAGAATAAAGGACAATTGGGCTCTTGTGGCCTAGCTGGAGGTGCAGTGCCAACCTCAAGTCACATGGTTCCAATCCACCAGCTAATCCTCAAGAGATAGATGGATAATCTTCTTCCATGGGATTTACAGCCTCTGAAAACCCGCTGGAGGGTAAGCTATGAGTTGGTTCCAGCTTGATAGCATACAACAACAACATAATAATTACTCAAACACAGACAAATTTACAACAATAAAGTTAACAACAATTGATGAACGGATATATAAATAAATAGGCATGCAAAGAAGTATGATAAAGAATAAACACCCACCAGCAAACAACAGTTTGGTTGTGGCTATTTTTACATATAAAATGATAGGTGCTGTGTGCATATTGACATAGATAATAGGGTGCAGAATGATCACAATCCTAGAAACGACTTAGATACTAATCAAACATCTCAAAAAATAAAGTTCCTAGGCTTGAAAGCCAAGGCCATACTATGCAGACTCAGAGACTATGTATATCAGTTATCACAACATAGTTCAAAAGAAAATGCTCTGCATATTACTTGGATGAGCATCTTCAGAAGTGTTAAAAGAGAGCCGGAGAGCTGGAATTTGAACCACACACAGGACAGCTGAGTCCCAGCCAAAAGACACCAGCCAAGCCACTGTGAAACCCACCCACCAGGAGCAAGTAGGGAGCAACTGCCTGCCACCCTGCGACTCCGAGAAGCAGCTGACAGCCCCCAGATTCTAAGAGACCCAGGAGGAACAACTGTCTG
>NW_006399935.1:2231330-2232599 GCF_000299155.1 Elephantulus edwardii
GATCACCCCAACCCTGTGCCTGCCTCACCCCATTTGGCTCCACACCAGTGCCTACACGTCTGGGTAATCAACTTGCCTTTGATAGGGAGCATCTTGACCTGTCTTACCAACAAGAGAGGGCCCTCACAGGCTCTGAACAGTATGTTAGAAGACTGTGTGGGGTCATCTAAGATAAAGTTTGCTATTGATCTCTTTCTATCTGGAATAAAGGAGAGTGAAACAAGGCCCCAAAGACTCAATCAGTCACAGGATCAATATCCATATGAAATGAGCCTACATGATGCCAAGACCAGAAGATCTAGATAGAGCACAGTTCTCACCACTGACCACTCACAGTGAGATCACAACACAGGGTCCCAGATAGAGCAGGAGAAGAAATGTAGAACAAAAAAAAATCAATTTGTTGGTCTGATAGAGACTGGAGTAATATCTGTTACTTTGGCTCTATGACACTCATTTGACCTGGAGCAGATGAAAGTCCTTCCTGGAAATCACCTTTCAGGCAAACAATAGGTTGCTGTTTAGTGCCATTGGATTCACTCTGACCCAGGGCAACTCTGTATACTAGAGAGAACCCCTGCTTTACCTTGCACTAACCCCACAAACTCAGCTATGCTTAAACTCACTATTGCCTTCACTGTGTCAATCCATTTTGCCGAAGGTCTTTCTTTCCTTCATTGACTCTCCACCTCTTCCAAAGATTGGCCTCTCCTGATAACAAAGAGTAAGTCTTACTGTCTTTGCCTAAAAATAATTCCCAAGAGGAGTGTACTCCTTAAAATAAGCAATTCTTGAGATGAAAAATCCAAATTTTTAACTAGTGCCCATTTCGTGGTTGAGATGTTTTCCTTTTTTCTTGTTGAAGTGCTGAAATATTCTATAAATTTAAATATAAATACCTTATCAGATCTGTCACTACCATATATTTTCCCTAGCCTGTAGACTTCCTTTTAACTCTGTTGAAAAAGGGTTTTTTGTACTTAGGGTTTGATTTTTAGAAGGCCCCATTCATCTATTTCCTCATTTCCGATTATAGGGTTTTATTCCATTCATGCCTTAGATTAAGGTTTTTAGAGTTGTTCCTAGTTTTTCTGTGATGAACTTTATAGTCTTTGGTTTTATTCCTAGGTCTCTGATCCATCTCGAGTTGGTTTTGTCTGTTTGGTGTAAAGTGTGGGATATGGCTTCAATTTTCTACAGATGGCTTTCCAATTTTATCAGTACCTTTTGTTAAAAAAATGACATTTCCCTACTTAATTCATTACTTTT
>NW_006399935.1:2234829-2269879 GCF_000299155.1 Elephantulus edwardii
TTTCCCCTTCTTCTTCTTCTTCACTGGTGCATTTGAGCCATCCACATTTAGTGTCATTATTGAGTTCTATATCCTGTTATTGCTGGTTACTTTGATCTATCCACTTTTCTGTGGTGTCTCTGTAGAAAGAACTTCTTTGAGTATTTCCTGCAACATTATTCTTATTATCATGAACTCCCTTAGTTCCTGCTGTTCTGAGAATGTCTTGATTTCTCTGCCATCCTAGGTGGAGAGTTCTGCTGAGTGCAGTATTCTCGGTTGACCGTTGTGTTCTTTTAATGTTTTATACATGTCGTTCTTCTGTCATCTTATTCACATTCTTTCTCCAGAGAGAACTGTACATTATTTTATTTGGTATCCTTTATAGGTTACTCTTCATTGTTTCTCCAGCTGCTCTCAGAATTCTTTCTTTGTCTTTGATTCTGTCAAAAATTAGTATGATATGCCTTGGTGCTTTTCTTTGGGGTGTATCATAAACCCCCCCCCCATGTTTACTCAGGATTTACTCAGATTCTTGGATGTACATTCTCTCATTTTTCATACCTGGAAAGTTTTCTTCTAGTAACTCTTCCATAATTTTTTCCCGTGCCCTTTAATGCTTCCTCCTGTTCTAGAATTCCAGTTATGTACATGTTATTTTTTTTATGGTGCCCCACATTATTTTTACACTTTCTTCATTTTCCTTCCTTTTTGAATCTGCATTTTGCTCTAGTAGATCAGTTCTGAAAGCTTTGTCTTTTGTTTTGCTAGTTATGGGATCCATCTCATCAGTTCTACTCAACTCTTCCTCCACCATGTTGACAGCTTCTGAGATGTTAGTCATAATATTCTGGATTGCTGTCTCTTGATTTTCTAAGGTTTCTAATACTGCATTGATTTTATCTACTTTGTCTTATATTGCTTTTTTTAAAGTTTCACTTTAAAAAGAAGTTTTGCATGTAGAATCCTGACATTATTCTAGCTTTTCGCTCACCCAGTGAAAATACCTGATCATTGTTCTTTTGAATTCTGTCAGGAAGTTCAAACTGACTTTCTACATCCAGTAAATCCACTCATTATGTGGTTTGGTCACTTTTTTTTGCTTTGATATCTTGTTTTGGTTTTGTGTGGAGTTTGAAGTAGGCTGCTTCTTTTGTGTCATTGCTGTGATAGAGGTTTTTCTTGCCTGGAGTTCTCACAGATTCCAGGTCTGGTGATCTTTGATGAGTAGCTCATTGGTCCAGGAGAGGGGAGGTAACAACTCACTCTGCCTAAAGTCCTCGCTAGTCCTCGGGCTTGCAGGAAGACTTGCATTAGCTGTTGAGCTCACTGCTCTAGTGGAGGGGAGGGCAAGTCTCTCTGCCTAAAGTCCTTTCTGGTCAAAGCACAATATTTTTTTAGAAAGAGAAAATCTATAATGTTTAGATTGTTGTTGTTGTTGTTAAGTGTCATTGAGTTGTAGATGACTCATAATGACCCCATGAACAAGTGGATGCCACTCCTGCTTCCAAGCTTGTTTTAATTGGGGAGCTCCACCAAACACTGTCCACTATGGGTAACTATTATCACATTTGGCACATTAGCATAACAGTGTTTAGCATCACAGCAGCCATGAGTTACCTCTGTACAGCAATGCACAGACCAGTGCTTTACTGCTTAGAAGAAATGTTTGACAAAAAAACAATTTAAACCAGGCCTGAGGGCTCCAGATTAAAATCACCCACCTTGGGCTTGATAGCATAACTTTCTGTTCACTAGGCCAATGTAGCTCTCTCTATGTAGTTGTTATTGTATAATGTTTGGATATGTAATATTTTATCATTTAAAGACACCCGGCTATGCCATGACCAAGATCTCTTTATGAGAATCATTTAAGGAAGTTTACTTAACATTTCTTACCAATATCATGTTCAGGAGATTCATATTTTCCTGGAGAATAAAAAACCTCCTTCCATATGGTCAATACCACTTCCTGAAGTAGTTGGGTAACTTTCTGTGCAATGTCGTTTGGGGTTTCATCATTCCATACTCGTTTCTTTAAAAGAAATAAATAATAATTCAGTAGGAACTCAGGCAAATTTTTTAAGTCATATCAAGGGCAAGTGTGGTTGAGTGAATTTTGAAGATGCTCCGATGGATCACAGTGGCCCATTTTGTGGCAGAGGTCATCCTGAATCAGGAGTGTAAAGATGGCAGTTAACAACAGGTTCTGTGCGATCGTAGTTTCAAATTTATCACACACTCTATGAAGGACATATCATTTACCAGCATTTTATTATAGGACCATGAAAGTTTAGAGAATGATACTTCTGAAACCTACAGGAAGTACTTTATGGAGAAAAAGAGTGAAGGAGGCTAGTATGGACAGCATAAGGCTCTAGACACTTGGTGTATATCTTCAAATATCAGAGGAAGCATTTTCATACCATTCCACAGTTTCTTCACATTAGCACTATAGACACTTGGGAGGGAATGGACAACTTTCAGTTGCAAAGGGATATTCTGGGCATTGTAAGATGTTGAGCAACTTCCCTGGTTTCTACCCATTAAATATTTCACTAACACACACACACACACACACACTCCAAGGGTGACAATAAAAAAATCAAATTCCCCCTGAGGGACAGGAAACATTCATCCCTAATTGAAAACTGTTTTATTTTCTTAAGACAATAAAAATATCCCTTGGTAGTTTTTGAGCAAGAGAATGGCAATAGTGATACAAACCAACTGTTTCCATGACTGGACTCCTCCCCAATTCCTAAAGACGGTCCCTGATGACTTGAACTTACTGTTGCCCCCTGGAAAATTAAAAAAAAAAGGCTATTAGAATGGACTATGAAAGAAAACAGCAACGCTAACAGCCTTTCTTTTAATAATTCTTGGCTAAGGTACTTCTACCACCACCACCACTAGAAGCATCAAGGTGGTCCTAACTCTTGGTATACCCATGTATATCATAGTAGGATTGGGCTTCACAGTATTTCTAGTGGCTGAGTTTTTGCATGAACATGACCAGGACTTTCTTTCAAGGGATGTCTTGCTATACTGGAACCTCTAAATTTTTGTGAGCAGCACATTATGCTAACTGGAAGCCCAATGCATCCACAGCCCATCTTAATCCCTCTCTGGAGATAAAAAAGAAAGACAACTCACCACAATAAGATAAAGGTAAATAATCCAATAGAAAAATGGGCACAGGATGTGAACAGATACTTCACCAAAGAAGACATTCAACAAGTACATGAAGAAATGTTCAAAATCCCTAGCTCTAAGAGAGATGCAAATCAAAACAACTATGAGATATCATCTCACCCCAGTCAGAATAGCACAATTTAACAGAACAGCAAGCAACAAATGTTGATGAGGTTGTGGAGAAACTGGAACCCTTATTCACTGTTGGTGAGAGTGTAAAATGGTACAACCACTGTGGAAGACAGTGTGGCACTTTCTCAAAAGCAAATGGGGGAAAGGGTGGAGGTGGAGTGGGTGGGGAGAAAAGTGCAACAATGAATGAATCGAATTCCAAAATCTCTGTAGATGTTCATTGAAATGAAAAATAAATCATTAATTTAAAAAAATGTAACACTTCCATGATACATCTTCAAGGATATGAACATGCACGGCTAAACACAACTGATAACAGTGCATCTAAATTCCAAAATCAATCTCCTTAATAGCCTATGTGTTTCCTATTGCCAAAGGGGCCCTTTAGAGTAGTGAGAGATCTTCACCCTGAAACCCACAGCGTCCCTTTTCAGCAGGAAGTAGCTAAGAGAATACACCATCCCCCTTTCCTTATGAATCAGGGTGAAGTCTCTCTCAGGGAGGAGTGATAGGGAATGGCAAAGGACACACTGACAAAGGAGATTAATCAGAACTGGCTTTGACAAGCACTGTGGCAAATAGACAATTAAAACAGACTTTCAAGGGGGGGAATAACAAACTGGGGAGGAGGGTAGAGAAAATAGTGCAACAATGAATGAATGAAAACCCAAAATCTCTGTAAATGTTCATTAAAATTAATAAAATTTAAGAATTAAAACAAACAAAAATGACTTTAAAAAAGTTGCAAATAGAGATACCATTTGACCCAGCAATTCCGTTACTGGGAATATACCCCAAAGAGACCAGAACTGACGTCCAAGCAGAGATATGCCCACCCATGTTTATCGTGGTTTTGTTCACAATAGCAAGGAGTTGGAAACAACCTAAGTGCCCATCAACAAATGAATGGCTAGAGAAGCTGTGGTATATTCACACAATGGAATACTACATTGCATGAAAAACAAGGAACTCATACAATATTATCCAAAATGGGTGACCCTGGAGGACATTATGCTGAGTGAAGTATCTCAGTCATAAAAAGACAAATACTGCATGGTCCACTGTTGTAAAACAGGACTGACCTCAGGGTTGGGGGAAGACTGAGAAAGATGGATTCAGTAATACATTGGAACAGATGAAGGGGAAAACTGTGTAAAAGGGATAATATGTGATTAGGTGTTTTTGTCATGACTGGAGTCCAGAGTGAAGGCTGCATAGTGGAGTGGACCTGGGGGGAGAGATTATAAAACAATGAAAGAATTGTTCTTTTACATTTCCAAGAGGGTAGTGTACTAGGGGGTAGGGTTAGAAGGGGAGAAAAATGCAACAATGAATGAATGGAAATCCAAAGTCTATAAATTCTCATTGAAATAATAAATTTTTAAAAAAGAAAGACACCTATTGCTTTCAGATAGAGTCCCACTCATGGGGATCCCATTTTACAGATTAGAACTTGAGACATAGAACAGAATAGAATAGAACAGAATTGCATTGTATTCTCTTCGTTGCCATCTTAATGGAAATTGCGAATGAAGATTTTGTTTCTCATCATCACTAGGCGAGTTTGAACTTCAACTTTGAGATTAGTATTTGAGTGCAAACTCATGTGCCATCCAAGGATCTTGATTTCCCTCTATTTCAAAATGACACATAGAGTAGAATTTGAAAAGGGATTTTAAATGAGGTCATATGTTTAAGAACATGGTCAACAGTATTTACTGATTGAGTCTCTGCTAAAAGCCAGACATTGTGGTATACCTTGTAAATGTAGATTAGTAAGAGGGTGAAAAATGTATTCCCTTATGAAGTTTGTAGTACACAACTAAATGTTGTAAAAATGAGCATGACAGCATGGCATTAGAATGAGACAGAGTAGACTTGATGATGGCACTCAACAACAACAATCATCGTAAGCGATGGGTGAAATAAGGTTTATTAAATGCTCAGTGACCTCTGCCTCTTAGTATTCATGCCCTTTGAAAATTAACAACTTCCCTTGGGTGTGTTCTGGTCCAAGTGGCTTTCTACCTATGTCATTGTCAGCTTTGTGTCATGGTTCCCTCATGTAGAAGAGAATGAAACTTCACGTGGTCCTCAGTCATCTTCATGATCCACTGTTGCCAATGCACACATCGTGGATTGAATTTTAAGTGTTCCACCTTGGGCCTATCTGTCCTGCTTGTCATACTTTGATGTGTATATTCCTGTTACATCAGCAATAGGAACAAGCAGGTCATTTCACGAAGGACTTTGTCACCTTCACTGGCCTTCCACTCTTCTACAAACATCATGTTCATCCTAATGGCATGTTCATAGCAAGTGAATCAGAGTCTCAGACAATATTCTGTTGTGACCCATGGGATGTTCAATGGCCCTTTGATGTGATATTGGAAGCTCTGCCATTTGTAATTCAGATACCGGCAGTATCACCCATGGTTGACAGTTTCAGTGAAGCTTCCAAACTAAAACAGACAAGAAAGCCGGCCAGTGCATGTGTTTGTGAAATTTGATCCACAATCAGTACCGTTAAAAGAAGCACCAGTCAAAAAATCAGAGATGTGTCAAATTGGGTCAATCTGTTGCCCTGGACTTCTTTAAAGTGCTAAAAGACAAACACGACACTTTAAAATCTAAGATTCACTTCACCTTTCAATTACTTCATATACATGTGAGATTCGTACAATGAATAAGAAAACTAAAGAATACCTTTAAAATGTTGCTCTATTTTGTAGGTACTATTAACCATGACTCAGCGACGCTATGCCTGACCTTGCCTTATGATCTGTACCCTGCCTTATCCTGAGCCATCTTCATCATATCTGCCACACTTGAACCCACCGTTAACAGCCTCTGCATCAACTCATCTCCTTAAAAAGTGTAGTGTTTGTAAATACTGTTGAATGTACAACAGACCGCCAAACAAATCTGTCCTGTAATAACTATACTTCCTATCCTCTCACCTACTGTGAACAGGAGGGGCCAGTCTTTGGAGAAGGACTTCATGCTTAGAAAAGTAGATAAATAGCACAAGATATGAAAACCTTCCACAAGAGTTTTTGATGAAGTGAGTAAAACATGGGCTTAAACAAAGATATTTTGAAAAGGATTTTGTTCCATCATAATTAAGGTCACTGTGCTCAAAGTGGACCCTGTGACATATAACAACAAGAAAAATAAGAAAACAGAAACTTATCTGAGAACAGAGTTTCCTGTGTCATGTTAATGAGGATCTACCAATATAGAGGATGTGTCCTGAGTCTGTCATCGCCTGAGTTCTAGACATAGTTGCAAGCAAGCAGATGCTATCTGAAGATGATGGGGACAGATGAATCTATAAAACCAGGAACTCCAAGAATTTCTGGCTATTAGAAGCTGCTATAGCAAGGATGTCTCACCTGGAGGAACTCCACCCGAATAAAATCTTCTAGGTTGCTGAACTATTAAAAAAAAAAAAGGAAAACATAAATGAAAATAAAATTCTGTGTTTTAAAGCCACCTACTTGTGGTATTTCTGCTACAGCATCATGCAGAACTAACAGATCTTCTCATTAGGGGTTTCCCTCACCTTGGCTGGCCATCCACTCTACAAATGTCATGTTCATCCTAATGAAGTGATCAGAGTAAGTGAGTCAAAGTCTCAGACAATATTCTACTGTGATTCATTTTCAGTGGGCAGTTTTTTAGACATAGATAGCTGGCTTTTGCTCTTAATTTAGAAGCTCCTCTGAAACATGGCCACCATGGGTAATTCAGCTAATAGTTGAAATTCTAGTAGCATGACATTCAACATTACATATTCTAATGTAGAATACAGGAAAAGTGACAGTATGTCAGTTTCATAGTTAGGTTATAAAGGTCTTTGTCATAATAGACACATACTGTTGTTGGTACTGTTGTCAGGGGCTGCTGAGTTGATTATGACTCATATTGACCCTATGACAATAGAGCTGAACATTGTGTTGTCTCATACCATCCTCACCATCTCTTGATATACTCAAGATCAGTCACTGTGTCAAACCATCTGGTCAAAGGTCTTTCTATCTTTCTCCATTCCTCCACCTTCCCAAGCGTGATATCCCTCTCCAAGGAATGGCCTCTCCTAGAAACACGCTTAAAGCATGTGAGATGAAACTTCATCATCTTTACCTCCAAGGAGCACTCTGACTGTACCTTCTCCAAAACATATTTCTTTGTTTTTCTGGTAGTCCATGGATCTTCACCGTTCTTCTCCAACACCACAGTTTAAAGGCATCAGTTCTTCTTCTGTCATCCTCACTCACTGTTCAGCTCTCAGATGCATAGCAAGTGACTGAAAATACTATGGCCTGAGTCACATGCACATTAGGCCTCAAATTGACATTGCTCCTCAATAATTTGTAAAGGTCCCTGACTACAGACTTTCCTGGTGCAATACATCTCCTGATCTCCTCCTCACTGCTGGTACCACATGTATTCAGTGTGGATACAAGTAAGATGAAATTGTTGACCGTCTCAGTTTTTACTCAGTCCATCATGATATTGCCCATCAGTCCAGTAGCAGATATTTTTTTTAGTAGCAAATATTTTTGTCTTGTTAATGTTGAGTTGCAATTCTTATTAAAAGCTTCAATGTTTAAACTTTGGTGCCAAGTGCTTCACTAAAAGGAAAGGCAATATGCCTTAGGAGTACAATATCACTAACAAGAGGGCAGATAGAGAGATACAGAAGGTCTAACAGTAATCATTATCACAGGAAGTGGGAAAAGTGTAATTGCATTGTGGGTGTTGTTGTGTTGCTGTGTACCTTGGAGTCAGAACCAAGCCAGCACTGACCCTTCAGAAGGTTTTTAGAGGTAGTTAATTGCACAGGAGGAGATTGGCTGTCCTTCTCCTGCAGAGCAGCTAATGGCCTCAAACCCCATGTCTTTGGGATTGTAGCACAGCTTCTTGTCACTAGGGCACCAGAACTCTTTTTGCATTATTGGTATTGACATTAATGTCACAGAAAAAAATATGTGTGAATGGCTATATGAAAAATTAATTTGCTTTATAAACTTTCATTCAAATCATAATCAAAAGGAGGAAAAAGAAGAAAAGCAAAAAGTCTCTGAATAAAAAAGAAAGAAAGAACTGTTATAGATCTTCTTTACACATTCTGGATTCCCCAGCCTGCCTGCTAGCTAGGCCAGCATAGGTAGGAACTCTAAGGACTTCTGGCTGCTAGAAGCTGATAGAACAAGGATGTTCTATCTGAAGTAGATCAATGTGTAAACTTCTGCTCTTTAAAGCTACCTATTTGCCATATTTCTGTTTTAGCCCCATTCAGAACTCAGGGAGCACCTAATGGCTGTACAGTTGTTTGCACAGACCTCGTGGCCTAGTAGTCAGGGATTGCACGTTCAACCTGAAGGCAGTGGTTCTAATCCACCAGCCTCTCTGTAGAAGAAAGACAAGCAATCTCCTCCCATGTGACTTATAGCCTCTGACAACCTGCTAAAGGGTCAGCTATGGGTTCGGTTGACTACAGTCTTTGACCTTCTATAGCAAATGCTTCAGGTTCTGCTCAGTCTCGGCAAGCACGATTGTGTCCTCTGCATAATGTAGGTTGTTGAGGAGTCTTCTTCCAAACCTAATGCCACATTCCTCCTCCTAAGGCCCAGCCTCCCAAATGATTTGTTCTCAAAGAAGCTTCACCACAAGAAGACAAAGATTCTCACCACCGGCCCAAATGGCAGCACCATGATGGATGGAGAAGAGACTGAGGTTGTTAGTAGTTACAGCTTGCTCAGCTCCGCATTTGCTGACAAGACTCAAAATGAGGAATTACAACTGGAAACACCCATGAATAATCAGAACATGAAACGTTCAAAGTATGAATTTAGAAAAACTTGAAGTTGTCGAAAATGAAATGGAACTCATAAAGATCGACATCCTGGGGCATTGGTGAGCTGAGATGGACTGGCTTTGGTCATTTTGGATCAAGCAGTCATATGATCTACCATATCCAGAAGTCTCATCCTAGAAGTTTTTCTGCAAATTAGACATCTCAGAAAAACATTGACAGAGATTAGAAGCCCTGAGTCCCATCAATGGAGTTCCATTTGACCCATAGAACTAGAACTTCATTGAAATAAAGAACATGGCTTTAAGCTGTTAAAAGTTAAAAAAAAAATGTGTCCAGAAAGGCTGGACACATTCTAGAAGAATCCTGAAGACTTTTCTAGACTATTGGAGAAAGCACTATTCTCAAACCCAAGTGGACAGTGAGAGTCAATGACATCTCTCAGAGTTTCATCCCTTTCTGACCTGCTTACATTTCAGTCTCTCAAGAGACCAGGGACCAGGACAGAACAAGTGCTGAAGCTCATTGACACATACACACTCTTACCTGGGCCAACTGACACATTAACCTTGACCCCAAGGTCAAGTCCATATCTCTCAATTCCACACCAATAAATATCTTCATCATCTTTCCTGAGGTTCACCATGGTCACAGTGAATCTCTGGTTTTTATGATTGTCTTTGATTGACACTCGGCCCACCGTTACCATCTCTTCTGATCCAGTTGTTTTAACAAGAATTATGCAGCCATGCCAATCAACACCTCGACACCACCACTTGTAGTAGGTCTCCCATCTTTCCTCGTAATCACACTCCACAGTCAAGGACCCTGTTTTCGGACCACTCACCGCACTTGGACCTTTCAAGGTGGAGCATCCTGGAAAACATAAAGCCATGTGTCTATCATCTCTCACCCTAAAGGAAAGGCTACATTTTCTACAGTGAGAAACACTCCTAAATCTAAGTATCTGGTGAGTTGAACAAGAGTCAAGTAAGGAATATACTTTCTCATGAGACAGACCGATGTCCTGCAGAATTCCATTTGAGTCACTGACAGGATACCTACAGATTTTTCAACAGAAATTAAAATATTGGCACTGAGCAATAGCAACATTCTATAATCCACCACTCTCCCTGCCCTATAGCTAAAATAATCTACATTTGAAGAGATGTCTGGTTGTAACCGTCTTTGTCTTATACCAATCTTTTGTTATTGGGTAGGAGGAAGTTAATTCTGACTACCAGTCACCCTGCTTAACAGGAGGTTCAGGGCTTTGATCTTTATGGAATTGGATTACCAGGTCTTCTCCTGAGGAGCTTCTAGATGGTCCCAATTGCCACTAATATTTCATTTAGAGCCGAACTCCCCTATATTCTGGTCTGGTGGGCAAAAAATTAGCAGAAAACCCATTTCCATAGGAGAAGGGAAGTTACCACTTTAGCTTTTTTGTCCTGAAGACAGAACCTCTGGAAGGTAAAGGTAGTCTGCCAGGTTCTGTTTTTATAAGCTTTGTGATCCTGAGAATTCCACTTTTCTTCTCTGAGTCCTTTCCCCCAAAAGGATAATAATACTCACCCAACCTGTTACCACAGGACTGTATTGAAGCACATGAAGAAATTATGTTCATCTTTTTGTTCTTCAAATATGCCAAAGTCAGGCTCATTCCTATCTTAGAGGCTTACACTTGTCCTTCTTGGAAATCTTTCCCCTATGTGGAGTGTCTAGTACCTTCTTATTTTCTAAGTTCTCTTCCCTTCCTCCACAACACCATTCTACTTTCTGTCACCTCCACTATTCTGCTTTCTGTCATCTTCACAATTCTACACTTCCTGTTTCTTCAGATGTGACTATTCTGGGCTCCTCATAACAATGGAACAATACAATGCATGGCTTTCTATGCCTGAGTTCTTTTACCTAGTATAATGGCAAATGCTGTGCCATGTGTCAAGACTTCATTCATTTTGATGGTGGAGTAGTATTTTGTTCTCTGGCTCTTACACATCTTGTTTATCACTCTTTAGTGAATAAAATTTTAACTGTTTCTAATTTTGGTTTATTATAAATAATGTTATTATGGCCATTCGTGTACAAATCTTTGTATATAAATATGTTTTCAATTTTCTTGGATACATGCCTAGGAATAGAATTTCTAACCATATGCTGTTGCTGTTATATGCCATTGAGTCTTCTGCAACCCATAGTGACTCTATGAACAGCAGTTCTGAACCTTGCCCAGTCCTGAGCCTATCTCACTGAATCCGACACACCAACCCTACGACCCCAATTACTGTACCAACTCATCTCCTCTGGGGTCTTCCTCTCCTGTGCTGTCCCTCAGCCCTTCCAAGCATGATGTCCTTCTCCAAGGACTAGTTTCTCCTCGCTACATACCCAGAATATGTGAGGTGAGCTTCAAAATCCTAGCCTCAAAAGAGACACTTGGTTTCTAATCAGATTGTTAACTGTTTGAGGAACTTCCAAATTTTCCCTAAAATTTATTTTTAACTGTAACCTTGATAATGTTACATACACTGAACATCCTGTGAACAGCTAAGAAAATGAATAGATATGTCTTGGAAAGGATGCAGCCAGAGTGCTCTTTGGAGGCAAGAATGATAAGGTTCTGACAAACATACTTTGGACATATTGCTAAGAAGTGCTATCCTTTGGAGAGGGATATGATGTTGGTAAGGGTGGAGGGTCAGCAAAGGAGAGGAAGACCCTCGACCAGATGGATTGGCAGGGTGACTCCTACATTAGGCTCTTGTGTGTCAGGAAGTGTGAGGATGGCACAGGACAGGACTAGGTTCAGATCTTTTGTTCGTAGGGTTGCTATGAGTTGTACTTGACTCAGTAACACCTAATATTAACAATTTCATTTCACAGCTGCAAGTCAAATGGAAGGAGATGCTCCATCTTTCTTCCTCAAAGAAGCTGGTAAATTTGTCATATCAGAGAAGTGTAGCTTTGGGGTGAAGAGTACAACTCTCTACAAATCACATTACTAGAACCCCCTTGTTACTTTATGTCATACCATTGAGTTGAAACCAAGCCATCACTGACACTCCTGTAGGTTTTCAGAGGCAACACATCACATGGGAGAAGATTTTCCATCATCCTACCACATGGAGGCTGGTGGATTTGAACAGCATGATTTGGGGTTGACAACACAGTTCCTTACATTTAAGCCATTAGAGCTCCTGTATGTTATTGTTGTTGTTAGGTGCCATTGAGTCAAGTATGACTCATAGCAACCCTGTGATCAAAAGATCTGAACCCTGCCCTAGCCTGCACCATCCTCACACTTCATGACACACAAGAGCCCATTGAAACCATCGCCATGTCAATTTACCTGGTTGAGGCTCTTCCTCCCTTTAACCAACCTTTAATTTTCTGGGTATCATCTCCCTCTCCAAGAAATAGCCTGTCCTAGCAATACGTCCGATGTATGGGAGGTGAAGCCTCATCATTCTTGCCTACAAAGAGCACTCCAGTTGCACCCTCTTCAACACATATCTGTGTGTTCTCTTGGCCACCCATGGAATGTTCAGTGCTCTTCTCCAACACCACAGCTCAAAGGTGTCAATTCTTTTTCTGCCATCCTTATTATTGCCTTTAATTGGATCAAGTTATTTAAGAGATTTTTTTTTCCTTCCAGTTACTCCTACTTGCTGAAAATGTTTCTCTGATGGATAGAAATCCAGACCCTACACTCACCTGGAAGCCAGAAGAGAATGGAGGTGAACAATACTAGGTGCATTTTCTATTCACCAAGTTCCTCGTGGTAGAGCTTGTCAAAAGGACGCTGCAGTCTCAACTCCGTTGCTCTTCTGCTTTCTCTCACTCTCACTCTTGAGCTTCTTTTTATAATTACTCTCCATTGATGAGTAAGACTGAAAGAGGAAGGAGGTAGAACTGGCGAAACTTCCAGTGAACAAGGCAAGGGGTCTCTGGGATCATGAGTGAGAAGTGCCATCTATCAGGGACTGCGATGATGGTTTTCACACAGACACTCTTTGTTTCTGGGCAATTGAAGTTCAGTCCTCTTCCTTTGGTGAGAAGGCTGCAGCAGAGTAACCTACTTGTGCCAGAGAGGACTTACAGAGTATATGAACCAAGACTGTGCGTAGAGCAAATTCTTAGGAAGCCCAGAAAGTCAGGAGTTCCATGAGATTTTGGGAAGGTTGTAGTCAAAATCAGAACAGTTGAAGAGATTCTAGACCAGAGAATGGAATTGGTCAGAAGTCCAAGAGAGCATAAAACATTGGACTTTAAAGAGTCTGCAAGAATGAGGCGACTCAAGCCAGGAACAATGGGTACAATGGTCATGAAGGGTCACTGTCCTGAGAATATACACGAAGATCTCGTTGATATTCTCAGTCCTCTGAGGAGATCCCACAGATACACACACCACTTTGAATCCTACAGAAACTGGATGATTTCCCTTGGGGCTCTGCCCTGAAGAAACTAGTTCTCTCTCTGCATGCTTACTTTTATCCCATTTCTGTAATAAAATATTTGTTGAAATAAGGAAGAAACTGGAAAGAAAGTAATAAGCAGCTTTGCCTGTCTTATTCTCTAGTTTCTGAATTTTGCACACCATTCTCTTCCTGCTCACCCATCAAGATCCCAGTAGTCGTTGAGATCAGACCCAGTTAGGAAAGACACTAGATCTTTTCCACCTTTTTCACCTGGAGCCCACTCACCATACCCTGGGACGTCTTGAGGAGTTAGTGAGCTTCTTGAAGTTCACTACCCTCCTTAATCCTGATCAAAAGTTAGTTGGTGTGCAAAAGGGTTATTTTCACAGAAAAAATGGCAATTTATAAAATAGTTTGCTCCAGGCTTTGTAGACACAGCCTCTAATTTCCCATATATCCAACCATGAGATAATGACTGAGGAGGAGGGCTCAGTGCTCCTTTGGCCCCCATCACTCTGACAGCATATCCTCAGCACAGGGCACCAGACGGTGATGCAGAGAAACTTCATCCTGTGCAAACAGTGGACCCTTAACTCCCGAGAAAATAGCCAAAATTGTCTTAGAAGAAATGAAACCAGAATGTTCCTTAGAAGCCAGGAGGAAGACACTTTGTCGTGTGTTCTTTGAACATGTTATCAGGAGGGGTCAGTCCCGAGAAAAAGTAAAAAGAAAAAAAAATTGACGGTTTTCAAGTTCATTCTTATTCCTGGCACCCCTCCTTCAAGTTCCCAAGGCTGTAAGTATTTACAGAAGACTGTCCATCTCTACCCTTTAGAAAAACAACTGCATTTAAACCACAGAGATTATGAGTTACAGGCCTAACATGTCACACTATCAGGCTTACTTTGGTGATCCTCAATGAGATGGATTAACACAGTGAGTGGTACAACAATGATCTCAAACATAACAGGAATTGTAAGGATGGCACAGGAACAGGTAGATTGTATTGTACTTAGGTCAACATATTAGACTCAATGGTATCTAACAACAATAGAGAGCCTGAAAAGACTGGAAGTCATTGTTCTGAGGGTCAGTTGGATAACCCTGCCTTCTTAGGGATGGACAGTAAGGATGTAACAACATCTAAGGTATTATGCCAGGGATGCAGCTCTCCGATCCTGGACCCAGTGAATCCTGGAAGGATTGACCTTGAATAAGAATGGAGACTTACCCAAGTGTCTCTAAGTAGAGGCAGGCATGTTGCAAATGTTGTCTTCTATTGATATTGTTGTTGTTAATTGTCATTGAGTTGAACATGACTAATCACGACACCATAAACCTGAGACCTTTCTATTACTATCGTTTCTCCATGTTCATAGAGTTTCTGGAGGCATGCGGTTTAGGAATTGGATGCCGTTCCTGCTTTCTAACCTATCTTAAAACTGGGAGCTCCACCAAACATTGTCCACCATGGGCAGACATTATGTCATTTGAGACCCCAATGGTACAAGCTTCACAGCAAACCCAGATTACCTCAGCACAGCAGATTGACAGAAGAGTGCCGTCCAACTTAAAAGAAAATTCCTACAAAATATAGTAGCAAAGGATTAAAAGATAGTCTCTTGGACCCAACTTATTAAATATAAGGGCCCTCCAGGAGGTTTTTATGACTCTAAACAAGAGGCTTTAATAATAATAAAAAAGAGAGAGAGAGAAACCCAATAAAACATTCCACAATGACCCTCAACCAAAACAAGAAAGCCCACCTTACAGAGTACAGTAGCTTCACCCATTTTCCAAAATGGATATAAGGGCTTGGCCTTAAAGTCAAATATTGTTGTTGTTGTTGTTGATTGCCATCGAGTTGGACGCAACTCATAGTGATTCTATGAACAAAAGACCTAATTGCCTTTCCATAACTACTGTCATTTCTCCAAGTTCATAGTTTCCAGAGGCCCGTGGTTTAGGAAGTGGATGTCATTCCTACTTCCAAACCTGTTTTACAATGGGAAGCTCCACCAAACACTGTCCACATTGAGAAACCATTCTGGTATTCGATACCCCAATGGTACACGGTTCAGTATCACAGCAACACAGGTTACTTCATACTGCATATTGACAAAAGGAGCGAACTGGAGGGGAGGGGTGGGCAGGGAGAGAAGTGCAGTAATGACTATGGAGGTCTAAAATCTCTGTAAATGTTCATTAAAATTAATAAAAATTTAAAAAGAGAAAAAAATTAAATTAAAAAAAGAGTGATGTGGAAAGAAGAATATTCCTCCAGATATAACAACACTAGTTTCACTTTAAATATTAAGTAAAAATATAAATATTGCCCTCTTTGACTTTCTAGGACATTTTTTTTTACCAGAACATTCACACTTCTTATTGTTGAGTTCCATCACGTCAAGAGTGACTCATAGCAATCTGATGAACAACAGATTTGAACCTTGCCCTACCCTGCACCATTGTCATAATCTATCTCAGTTCTACTCAAGCCCATTATAGTAGTCACGGCCTCAATATATATATTCACTCAGGGACTTTCTCTCTTTTGTTAACTCCCAACCTTTCCTAGCATGATGTCGCTATTCATGCATTGACTCTTCCTAAAAATTTATTCGAAGTTAATGATAAAAGGTTTCACCATTCTTATCCCTAAGGAGAACTCTGGTTGTACCTGCTTTTTTTTTTAACTTCTTCAAAAATTTTTATTTTATAGTTGTTGTTTGTTGTTGTTGTTATGTGCCGTCGAGTCATTTGCGACTCATAGTGACCCTATGTACAACAGCCCTAAACCCTGCTCTATCCCGTGCCAATCTCATTGCCTCTGACACACCCATCCTGATTACCCCAGTCACTGAATCAATTTTATAGTTACCTTTTTAAAATTTCCTATGTCTTTGATGTATTTTTCTTTTTATTATTATACTAGTTTATTTACAAAATTTGAATACATTGTTTTCTGGAACAGATCTTTCCCATTTCCCTCACCCCTCCATAAAATTGTACAACTCCATGATTAACCCCGTGCACATCCTCATTTCTCTGCCTCCACCCACCTCCTCCTTGGATCCTTATACTCTTTCTACAACAATGCTTTTATACAATATTTGTCCTTGTGGGATTGAGTTAGTTCACTCAGCATAATGTTTGGACTTTCTTCAAGATAGATTTGTTTGTCCTTTTGGAAGTGCATGGTATATACTCAGTACTCTTCACTAACACCACCACTCAAAGTCATTGATTCTTCTTCTGTCATCTTTATTTACTGTCTAACTTTCAGATGCATAGGAAGCAATTTAAAATACCATGGTTTGGATCTGGTGCACCTTAGTCTTTAAAATGAATTGTACAAGTCTTCTTCACTTTCTGCAAGCAAGGTTGTGTCATCTGCATAAGCTGGGTTGTTGATAGACCTTCCTACAATCCTGAAGGCTTCTTCCTACAGCACAGCTTCTCAAATTACTTGCTCAGCATATATATTGAATATTTAGGGAAAAAGAATACAACCCTGGCAGACACCTTTTCTGATTTTAAACCATGGAGTGTTTCCTTGCTCTGTTTGGATGACTATTTCTTGATCTATCTATGGGTTTTGCATGAGCACAAAATAAGTGCTTTGGAATTTCCATTCCTCTCTATGTTAGCCATAACTTGTTATGACATGCCTTTTCATAATCAATAAAACACAAGTAAACATCTTTCTGTTATTCTGATTTCGATCACAACCCATCTGCTACTTGTACTTTTCTGCAGTCAGACCTATTTATATTATTCTTTCTGGCATCTGTAAAATACTTATAGGCAGCACGAGGATGACTGAGTCTGACCTCTAATAATCCACAAAGAAGAACTATTCCCATCAAAAACATGCAAAGTACTCAATTCATAGCTGCAAGGTCAGACATGGTCTCCAATGCTCTTGTATCCACTTTCACCAATTTCAATACCAATTTTACTGGTAAGTGGTTCCGAAATTCATTTCAGTGATCACATAGATGCCACAGAACCATATTCATGTTTGTGGGGTTTATTAAGGAGGTTAACAGGCTATACTTCAGAATAGCAACAAACAACAGGATACAGTCAATAACCATACAATCCTTTAGCCCAAACAACTTTAACAGGCTTGGCAGCAATTGCAATCTCTCAGTCCTCCCAGAAACAAGTTTAGGTGAAAGCATCTCATTCTGCTTCTGTGCAAAAGCATCCCCAAATTAAGTACGTCCAAATAAAATCTCAGCAGTCCCAATCAGACCATTATCACTGTACTTACCAGCCTGGACAGCTACTTCTCTAATTCAGTAAACATCTTCATCAATAGTATATCACACTGGGCTCCTACCTCAGTCCACAGGATACAGTTCCTCATTACCAGCTTAACCCCCTGCGAGACAAACAGAGCTGACACAGCTGGATAAACAATGGTCTTGTTGTTGTTGATTGCCTTGAGTCGAGCAAGACTCATAGCAACCCTATGAACAAAAGGCTTGATGCCCCTCTGCAACTATCAACATTTATCAAAGTTCATAGAGTTTCCAGAGGCATGTTGTTTAGGAAGCGGGTGCCAAGACTTCTGCTTCCAAACCCGTCATAGAATGTTATTGGTTGAGTCTCCTGCGATGTATAAGAAAGCCATTTTATTTGTAAGCTTTCAGAAGGGCTATGTGTAGATCATAACAAACTATGGCTGACTCTGACAAGAATGGGAATCCCAGAACACTTGATCGTTCTAATGCAAAACTTATACTTGGACCAGGAGGCAGTCGTCAGAACAGAGCAAGGGATCCCTGCATGGTTCAAAATTGAGAAGGGTGTATGCCAGGGATGCATCCTGTCTCCATACCTTTTCAACCTATATGCAGAACAGGTTATCCGGGAGGCTGAGCTCTGTGAGGAGAAATGTGGGGTCAAGATTGGTGGACAATTTATCAACAATCTGTGTTATGCGGATGACACAACCCTGCTTGCTGAAACTGAAGAGGACCTGAAGCACCTGCTGCAGAGTGTCAAGGACTGCAGCCTACAACATGGATTGAGGCTCAATGTCAAGAAGACAAAGATTCTCACCACTGGACCAATTGGCAGCATCAGGATGGATGGTGAAGAGATTGAGATTGTACACAGCTTTAGCTTGCTTGGCTCCACAGTCAACAGTCTTGGCACCAGCAGCCAGGAAATTAAAAGGCGCATTGCCATGGGAAAGTCTGCTGTTAGGGACCTCTCCAAAGTACTGAAGAGCAATGGTGTCTCTCTGGAGACTAAGGTGCGTCTGATACAGGCCATGGTCTTCGCAATCACTTGTTATGCATCAGAGAGTTGGACAATGACCAAGGAGGATAGAAGGGGAATTGAAGCCTTTAAGCTGTAGTGCTGGAGAAGAGTATTGAGAATACCATGGACTGCTAGGAAAACAAACAGATTTGTCCTGGAAAGGGTTAAACCAGGTGGCTCCTTGGAGGCAAGGATTCTGAGGCTCCGTCTAATATACTTTGGACATGTTGTGAGGAGAGACCGGTCCTTAGAGAGGGACATCATGCTTGAGAGGGTGGAGGGACAGCGCAGGAGAGGAAGGCCCTCTGAGGTGGATTGATTCAGTGACTGGGATAATTGGGATGGGAGAGTCAGAGACAGTGCGATTGGCACAGGACAGAGCGGAGTTTAGGGCTGTTGTACATAGGGTCGCTATGAGTCTCAAGCGTCTCGATGGCACATAACAACAACAATAACAACAGTGTTGTTGTTGCTGTATACCGTAGAGTCAGAACTGACCCTTGCTGACCCTCGGTCGGGTTACAGAGGCAGTTAATCGCATGAAAGGAGATTGTTCATCTTTCTCTCAATCATGTGCTTTTGTTATTGTTTGCCTTTTTGTTATTGTTAGGTGCCATCAAGTCAACTGCAAGTTTATTCTGCTATTGTATTACTTGACCAACTTTCAGATGCATATTGTTTTTATGTGCCATCGAGTCACTTGCAACTCATAGCAACCCTGTGTACAACAGCCCTGCAACCTGCTCTATCCTGTGCCAACCTTATTCTCTGACACACCTACCCTCATTACCCTAATCACTGAATTAATACATCTCATCAAGGTTCTTCCTCTCTTGTGCTGTCAAACCACCCATTCAAGCAAGCATGATGTCCCTCTCCAAGGACTGGTTCCTCTTTGTAACATGCCGTAAGTATGTCAGACAAAGCTGCAGAATCCTTCCCTTCAAGGAACAGCCTGGTTTTACCCTCTCTAGGATGAACCTATTTGCTCTTCTAGAAGTCCAGGGTGTATTCAACACTCTTCTCCAGTACCACAGCTCAAAGGCATTGATTCTCTTTCTGTCATCCCTAGTCATTATCCAGCCTTCTGAAGCATAGCAAGTAATTGCAAAGACTGGTGTGTTAGTCTCCAGACTGATATCATTGTTTTGCACTACTCTGGAGAGGTCTCTGACTGTAGATTTTCCCAATGCAATTCATCTTTTTATTTCCTGGCTGCTGGTGCCAAGAGTGTTGATTGTGGAGCCAAGCAAACTAAAGCTGTTAATAATCTCAATCTCTTCACCATCTATCATAATGCTGCCATTTGGCCCAGTGATGAGAATCTTTGTTTTCTTGATACTGAGTTTCAATTCATATTGAAGCCTGCAGTCCTTGATCTTCTGATGAATGTTGCTGTTGTTACGTACGGTCAAGTTGGAACCGACCCATAGCTGACCTTCCAGCAGGTAATCAGAGTCAGTTAGTCTCATGGGAGGAGATTGTCCATCCTTTTTGCACGGAGTAGCTGGTGACCTCTAATCACATCCCTTTGGGATTGCAGCACTGCTTCTTGCCAATGGGAAGTAATTTAAAAGACCATGGTTTGGGTCAGTTGCACCTTAGTTTTTAAACTGGCATCTTCATTCTTCAGAACTTTGGAGAGATCCTTGAGAGTAGATTTTCAAAGCAAAACACCTTTCGATTTCTTGACTGCTGTTACCATAAGTGTTGATTGTGGGTCCAAATAAATTGAAATATTTGACAACTTCAAACTATTCTTAAAGTTTATTGGTCTGATGGTGAGAATTCTGTTTTCTTGATGTTAAAATGCAACATATATTGAGGACTATAATCTGCTTTTCTGCAATAAGTATTTCAAGTTCTCTTTGCTGTTCGCAAAAAAAAAATGTCATCTACATAATGAGACTGCTAATGGGTCTTCCTCTAATCCTGATGCCACATTCTTTCATATAGTCCAGTTTCTAGAAGAAATTTGCTCAGAATAGAGATTGAATTGAAAGGATTGAATTGTGGAGAAAGGAGACCGCAATATACATGGTAAGCAATGGGAAATATCATAGCTTGGGTCTGTGCTCCTTACTTAATCTTTGAAAGTAGTATCCTTGCTCTTGGGCATTTTTAATAGGTCCTTTACAGCAGAAGTACCCAATGCAAAATGTCTTTTGATCTCTTGACTGCATCTACCAGGGGTGTTGATTGTGGAGACAAATAAAATTAAGCATTGCACAGAAAGAACAGGGAAACACAAAATGAGTGGAGACTACCCAGCTTGGAAATGGTAAGTTCCTACCTACCCTTCCTGACCCACCTCCCTTCACTGGACATTCACCTGGCGTCTCTCTGTCAGTACATGGTTTTGTGAGCAGGGTTTAGCTCTGAAGCTTACTCTGTCTACCTAGAGAACAGGGTGAAATGTCATAGAGTTCATACCCTCAAGGAGAGTTTTCTTTCCTACTCATAGCTCAGAGAAGTATGCATTCTGCTGCCTCTCGGTCTCCAGTAGCAGAAATGAAAACAATGTTATACGTATCTCACTCAGTTATGGTCCTAGTTTCACAAAAGTGGCCTGACACAGTGTTTGTTCTTATGTGGCTGATGTATTTCACTCAACATAATGTTCTCTATTTTTTTCCCAACAAGTTATATAGTATTTTATAAAATTGTTGTTCCTTAGTGGGAGAGGAGGAGGTAAAAATCCCTGGGATGGCAGAGGTTAATTGGTGGAGAAAGGGTGAAAAAATGGAAAAGGTTCAATTGGGACTTGAAAAGATGGAATGATAGCAGGCATAAGGAAATGGTAATTAATTACGTAAAATATAATATATATGAATGATTGCATAATACAAAGTACTCGTATAAAACCCAATGTGTGTGAATCATATGCAAAACTATTAAAAACCCTACAAGTGGTTAACACCTACTGCTGACTCTCCTTTCCTGTCTTATCCCCATCCCATTTCACTGTTGGTGTTCCTGATCTCACCTTTCTGATAAACTACTTCTACTTAAATCCTTGTCGCAAAATCTGTATGTGAGTGACTTTCACTACCATATAACTACTTTAATTGTCAATTGGTATCAAGTAGGCTCTGCCTCAAGGAGAATGTATGTAGACCATGCTGCCTGCTCCAGCATCACCTTCCTGACCTTTGTCATTTATGAGTCTACTGTTTTGACTAATGTTTCAATTAATCTTACTGAGCATATACCAATCAGGATGTCCCTATCTAGCACCTAATCTTTCCTGATTGTGTGTTCAAAGTCAGCCCAACTCTCACCATCCTCACCGCCAAGGAGAATTTCAGCTGTCTTTCTTCTAACGCTGATTTCTTTTCTTGCAATCCAGCATTCTTCTCCAATACAATTCAAATTGACTATTTCTTTTTCTAGGTTCCTTTTTTGATCATTCAAAGTGAAAAGCCTATGGCTTGCATCAAGTGAGTCATAGACATCAATGTAACATCTTTGCTAGATTTCAGTATTTATGAGATGTGTGCAATGGGCTCAAATATTATGTCTGAGTGATCTTGGCCATTCACCTCTGGATCTAGGCTTTAGAGCTACAAGAACTTTCTTTTTTTTTTAACTATCCACTATATTTGGTCACTACACAATAACACTACTACCCCACTCACAAAACCCTAATCGAACATTCGTACACACATCTCAACTAGATGGAGTGAGTAACTACAGCAATGGGCTTGAGTGTGTCAGAGATTGTAAGGATGGCACAGGAAAGGACAAGGTTGTGCATAGGGTCCCTATGAGTTGTATTCAACTTGACAGCACCTAACAAGAGCAACAACAAACCAGCACATTGAGGGAACAAGCATGTCTGTTTTGCTAAAGATGATGAGTTGTGTGGAACAGACTAGAAAAAGGTCCTTGAGTTTATTCTACTGGTAATTTTAAAGGGATAGACCGAGAGGCATAAAGAGAAAGCAAGAAAGAGGAAGAGAAGGAAATAAAAACATAGAGAAGAGAGAAGAGCAAGGAGGAAGCTGTAAGCTCTTAAAATGACACCCCTGCTCTTCAGAATTTTGGAAAGGTCCTCGACAGCAGCTTAGCCCAGTGTCACAGAACTTCACTACTTGACTGGTGTTTCCATGGATGTTAATTATGGACTCAGGTGAAATGAGCCCACTGACAACTTCCTATCTTTATCCATCTAGCATGATGTCATCTTTTGGCCCAGTCACGAGTATTTTTTTGGTTTTTTCTTTCTTTTTTATATTAATTATTAATTTCAATGAAAATTTACAGACTTTGGATTTCCATTCATTCATTGTTGCACTTTTCTCCCCTTCTGACCCTCCCCCCCCACCCCAGCACATTACTCTCTTGGAAAAGTAAAAGACAAATTCTTCCATTGTCTTACAATCTATACCCCCAGGTCCACTCCACTATGCAGCCTTCACTCTGAACTCCCGTCATGACAAAAATACCTAATCACATATTCCTTTTAAACAGTTTTCTCCCTCATCTGTTTCAATGCAGTATACATTATTGAACACATCTTTCAGTCTCCCTCCAGCCCAGATGTCAGTCCTGTTTTACAACAGAGGCACCATGCAGTATTTGTCCTTTTGTGACTGAGATATTTCATTCAGCCTAATGTCCTCCAGGGTCACCCATTTTGAATAATATTGCATGAGTTCCTTGTTTTTCAATGCAATGTAGCATTCCATTTTGTGGATGTACCTCAGCTTCTCTATCCGTTCGTTTGTTGATGGGCTCTTAGGTTGTTTCCAACTCCTTGATATTGTGAACAAAGCTGTGATAAACATGGGTGTGCATATATCTTCCTGGGTGGCAGTTATGATCTCTTTGTGGTATATTCCCAGCAGTGGAATTGCTGGGTCAAATGGTATCTCTATTTGCAGCTTTTTGAGAAAACACCATACCACCTTCCACAGTGGTTGCACCATTTTATACTTCCACCAGCAGTGAATAAGGGTTCCAGTTTCTCCACAACCTCACCAGCATTTGTTGCTTAGTGTTCTGTTAAATTTTGTTATTGTAACTGGGGTGAGATGATATCTCATAGTTGTTTTAATATTTTTGTTTTCAATGTTGAGCTATAATGCATATTGACAAATGTGTACACGAACTTTGTAAATAAACCAGTATAAAATTAAAAAAAAATCTTTAAAAAAACCATTCAACTGACTAATGTATGTAATAAAAGGCTGAGTCAATACTTAAATAAATGTTTTGAGTTTTTCAGTTTCTACAGGCAATGTTGCATCATCTGGATAAAGCAGGTTATTGATGAGTCTTCCTCCAATTCTGACGCCAGATTCTTTTTCATAAAGTCAGTTTATCAAAGGATTCATTCAGTATATAGACTGAACAGGTATGGGGAAAGAATACATCCCTGTCGCACACCTTTCTTGATTTTTAAACCATGTAGTGTTCCCTTGCTCTGTTTGGACAACAGCCTCTTAGTCTAGATAGAGGTTTTGCATGAGTACATTGAAGTGTTCTGAGATCCCCATTCTTCTCAAGGTATCATAATTTGTTGTGATCCACACAGTCAAATGCCTTTGCATAGTTAATAAAGCACAGATACAATAAAACTAATAAATGAAAGTAATGAGAATATATATTGGTTGGGAAAGTTTAAAAAGCAACGGAGAGACTGACCCAATGACAAAGCACCAAACCAGAGCCGCTTGTCTTCACCAGTAAGAAATGCAAACAATAGGGGATTTTCTTGCTGTCACATTGTTATTTATTGCCAGCAACTCAGCACCAGCAGTGTGATATTCTGGCAATGGTGAGCAATCCCTTCCCTTTGCTCTCTCTTTCCCACAGTCTCTGTTATTAAAAGCATTATTGTCCCCAGATTGTGCCATCTGACCCTTGGGAGGGGAAGGGGAAAAAAAAATGCCTAGAGTATCCAGAGAATTTTATCTAGGCCACCTTCGGCCACCTTCTCCTTCAGTAAACCTGAAAGCAACACCCTCAAAGCCCTTCTATTTGTAACTCACAAGTTTGTTCTCTCTAGGTTTGCTCCCTTTCCTATAGGTAACCTTAACACTGAGTTTTACTCCAGAATTGACCCTGAACCCAGTGCCAGTGACAAAAAGGAAATACAACTGACAGCTAAGGAAGCAAAGGAGGATGGAGCCTCTGGGTTCAACCAGCCATCCCCACTGGACCCACCTGGGAAAACACTTTGCAGTCCAGAGGGGAGCAAATGACAGGAAAATATCTTCTAACAGAGCAAGAAGGCAAGCAGCTTTAACCCAAGACCACCAGTAAGGTGATAAAGTGTCCTCCCTTCCCCCCTTTACTTCTATGCCCCTGTTCAGCATGAAGAAGCCAGAGAGTCGGCATCCAATTTAATTACCATTGGAAAATGCTTGCCATTCCTCTGTAGCATTTGGTCCCCACTGTACCCTCATCATTTCCTTCACCTGCTCCCCCCACCGACCAAACTGTGCAGCTCTGCAACTGTATCCCTGCCCATCCTCACCCTTCTGCCCCCAACCCTCACCTCCTTGTACCCCCAATATGTTTTTTCCCAATTAAAAAAAACATCAGGGAAGAAGAAAAGCTTCTCCTTCAAACCACACAACCACAGCACCATGTAGGACTTCAGTACTTTCCTCTTCTTGGGCAGCCGTGGTCAGAAATGAGGTGAATAGGAAAGTGATGGTCATGAGATGCCCAGACAAAGAACAATGATTTTGTGTTGGACATTGCAAACAGCTTCACAGGAGGACTTTTGACAAAATCACTCAGCTCCGCAGGTGCCATCTGTCAAGGCGGATTGTCTTCAGTCATTTATTTGGCATGTATCTTCTGAGCATCTATAACATGTCTAGTGTCACATACCATTTACACTTCACTACTAGCATAAAGATTAGCGATGTCTGAAGGCCAGATAAAAGAGAAATTAGTGGAATACTTTTTAAGACAGTGATATTTCTACTGAGTAATGACATGGAGTATCCGTCTCTCTTCTCTTTCTGAGCTGTCAGTCCATTTTTATCTTTTAAACCAGTTTAGTTCATCAATCAACTTTGAAATGAGGGAATGTTTACCAAGCAGTAAATTTTCTACTTTAAGGGGGAAATTGAGGTACAACAAGTTCATTCACTTATCCCAAGTCATATAGTCAATGAATAGTTTCTAATGGGTTTCTAATCAAGCATTAGCGCTGTTCCTAAACACTATAATCTGTGGTCTCTAAAAGAATTAACAAGAGAGTTTCTTTTTTAAAAAAAATTATTTTTTTTATTATTTTTTGTGCATGTACAGTCAAATCAGATCTGACAGGTACAGGAGGAAATTGTCCCTCTTTCTCCGGCAGAGGATCTGGTGGATTCGAACCATATAACTTTGGTATTGCAGTACAGCTTCTTTCCACTAGGCCACCAAAGCTCCCCTACAAGAGAGTTTCTTATAATGATGCTGTTGTTGTTGTTGTTGTTAGGTGCCATCGAGTCCTAGACAACTTATAGCGACCCTATGAACGGAAGGCCGGAGCACTGATCATAGAGTTTCCGGAGGCAAGCCATTTCGGAAGTGGATGCCACTCCTGCTTCCAGGCTTATTTTAATCGGGAAGCTCCAGCAAACACTGTCCACCATGGGTAACCATTATCATTTTTGGCAGGCACATCAGTGTCACAGTGTTCAGCATCACAGCAACCGCGAGTTACCTCTGTACAGCAATGCACAGACCAGTGCTATACCACCTAGAAGAATGTTTGACAGAAAAGCAATTTGAACCAGGCCTGAGGGCCGCAGATTAAAATCACCCACCTTTGGCTTGGTAGCATAAGGTCTGGGTCTATGAGGAGATTTCTTTAGGAGAAGTAGTAGAGGAGATGGCCTTTAAGCTTGCAGAACTCTATTTTAGGAATGCAGAGTTGTTTCTTTGGGTTTTTAGTACTAACATTAGCCATAACAGCAATTATTCTTTCCCTGAATCAGGAATGAATTGTGATGATAATGTAAATGACAGAAGTTACAATAATGATAAATGATGATGATATTGGTGATGGCAGTGATGACGGTCATGACGGTGGCGATGACAGTGATATAAAGATGATGGCTCATTATAATGTAGGCGTTGATGAAGGTTGTGAAGATGATGGCATTCACACGACAACTTCAAGCCTGTAGAACTGACACGATAAATTTCTGTACATTAAGTCTTCCCACTCACATTTAAAAAAAAATAAAACAGCTTGGAGACTAAGACATTACATCTTCACCTTCAGGAACAAAAAGTAGTTACTTAGAGGAGCAGGAGACACAAATGCTCACCAGTGTTTTCGTCATCTTCTTTTTCTTTCCGGAAAATCCTCAACTCATCCAGGTAAGCTTTTCAAGGGTGTGTCTCTTAGGCTCCTTGTGCAGCTGAACAGAAAATATCGTGAGTGGCTTTAACCAACACAATTTCCTTTGACTGAATTACAACTCTTTGTGACCTTATAAAATGAGTTAAGCTGCTCCACAGGGTTTACAAGGCTATCACTTTTATAATTTTATGGCCTCGTGGTAACCTAACCCTAACCCTAACCCTAACCACAAACCCAAAGGCAGGTGATTTGAATCCATCACCTGCTCTAGGGGGAGAAAGATAGGCAATCTCCATCTGTGTGGGGTTTTTTGTTCAACAAAACTTTATTCTTCACTTATTGCAAAGAGCTTATTTTATAGTTGAAATTGTTGTTTATAATGATACCCTCACGCCTGGCATGCTAGTTCAATATTTTGACTCATGAATAATTTTTTTATATTGGTTTATTTTAAAAGGTCTTATACATTGTTTTTCACACCAATCTTTCCCATTTCCTTGAAAACCTGCCTCCACCCATCAAATTATGTGAACCTGTGATTAACCACCCCCCACCCCCCACTCATCCTCACCCTTCTGCTCCCCTACCCCTGCCTTGGATACTCGTACTCGTTCTACAATAATGGTTTTATACAGTATTTATTCTTACAGGACTGAGTTAGTTCACTCAGCATAATGCTCTCCAGTCTCTCCCAAGTTAGGCAGGGATATATAAAATCATTGTTCCTGCATGCTGCATAACATTCCATTGTGTAAATATACCATAGTTTCTCAGTCCATTCTACTGTGGTTGGAAATGTGGGCTGTTTCCATGTTCTTACAATGGCAAATATTGCTACTATGAGTATTGGTGTATGTACAAGTCTCAGTTTGTGCCTCAGTTCTCATTCTCCCCGGGTATATTCCAAGCAATGGAATAGCAAGGTCATATGGAATTTCTATGTTTAGCTTTCTGAGGAAACATACTATCATCCAGAGTGGTTGTACCATTTTACAATCCCACCAACAGTGTATAAGTGTTCCTATCTCACTATGTCCTCTCCAACATTTACTACTTGCTGTTCTGTTAAACTTTGCCACTGCTACTTGAGTGAGATGGTATCTCATTGTGGTTTTGATTTGCATATCTCTCAATGCCAAGGATTTATCATTTCTTCATGTGTCTATTGGTCATCCAAATATCTTCCTCTGAAAATTCTTTGCATTTCTTTTGCCTATTTTTTAATTGTGTTATCAGTCTTTTTTTTTTTTTTTTTTTTGTGGAGACCCTGTAAGATTCTGTAAAGTGTTGACAGGATACCCTTGTCTGAGATGGTATTGCCAAATGTTTTTTCCCAATCAGTAGTTTTTCTTTTCATTCTGCTGGAAAAAGGTTTTGATGTGCACAGAGATTTAATTTTTAGAATATCCCACTCATCAATTTTATCCTTTCCAGATTGAACATTCCTATCTGTATTTGGTAGTCTCTTTATAATATAGACCAGTGACTAGGGATGATAGAAAGAGGATTGATGCCTTTGAGCTGTGGTGCTGGAGAAGAGGGTTGAATATACATACCATGGACTGCTACTAGAACAAACAGGTTCATGCTGGAGAGAGTGAAACCAGGCTGCTCCTTAGATGCAAGGATTCTGAGGCTTCGTTTGACAAACTTTGGGCATGTTGCAAGGAAGGACCAGTCCTTGGACAGGGACATCATGTTTGCAAAGGTGGAGGGGCAGAGCAAGAAAGAAAGACCCTCAATGAGATGGATCAATTCAGTGATTGAGGTAATAGGAGTAGGTGTGTCGGAGACAGTGAGGTTGGCACAGGATAGAGCAGGGTTTAGGGCTCTCGTACATAGGGTTGCTATGAGTCGCAAGTGACTCAATGGCACATAACATGAACAGGCCATCTAAGCTTGATCACAGTTTGTTTTTTTATGAGCTTCATGGTTTTGGGCTTTGTTCCCAGGTCTGTGATACCTCTTGAGTTGATTTTTGTGTGTAGTGTGACATGTGGATCTTGTTTCAGCTTTCGGCAGGTAGCAGACCAGTTTTGCCAGCACCATTTGTTGAAGAGGTTGTCAATTCCCATTTGATAGGTTTGTTTTCCTTGTCAAATATCAGTTGACCATAGATAGTTGGCTTCATTTCTGGGTTCTCAATTCTGTTCCATTAGTCTATGTGCTTGTCATTGAACCAGTACCATGCTGTTTTGGTTACTACCACTGTGTAGTAGGTTTTAAGGTCAGAGAATGCTATATCTCCCACTTCATTTTTGTTTTTCAGAAGTGCTTTGCTAATTTGGGGTCTCTTTACTCTCCAAATAAATTTGATAATTCCCCTTTCAATCTTCTTGAAAAATAAATTTGGTATCTGTATTGGGATTGCATTGAACATGTAGATTGATGTTGGTAGGATTGTCATTTTCACAATATTGAGTCTTCCTATTCATGAACAACACACATTTCCCCATTTATTTAGGTATTTTATTGTGGCTCATAGAAATGTCCTGTAGTTTTGTTGTACAGGTCTTTTGAGTCTCTAGTTTGGTTCATTCCCAAGTATCTCAATTTGTAGTTGACTATTGTAAATGGTATTGCTTTCTTGGTTTCCTTCTCTGAGTTCTCTTTGTTCTACAGAGGAATCCCACTGATTTTTTGGATATTGATCTTATATTCTACCACTCTACTAAATTGGTCTACTAGGTCTAACAGTTGTTTTGTTGAGTCCTTGGGGTTTTCTGTGTTCACTATCATATCATCTGCATATAGCGACAGTTTAACCATCCCTTTGCCTATCTGGATGCCTTTTATTTACTTCTCTTGTTGTATAGCCCCAGCAAATATTTTCAATACAATATTGAATAGAAGTAGGAACAGTGGGCATCCTTGCCTAGTCTCTGTTTGCAGGGAAAATGCTTTTAGTCTTTCTCCATTGAGAATGATACTGTCTCTTGGTTTTGCGTATATACTATTCACTATTTTGAAGAAATTGCCTTCTATCCCAATTTAACTGAGGGTCTTTATAAGGAAAGGTGTTAGATTATATTAAATGCCTTTTCAACATCAATTGCTAAGATCATATAATTCTTGTTATTGGTGTTGTTAATGCGGTGAATTACATTGATTGTTTTTCTTATGTTGAGCTATCCCTTCATTCCTGTTATGAATCTCACTTGGTCATGATGAATTATATTTTTTAATGTGCTTTTGAATTCTATTGGCTAGGATTTTGTTAAGGATTTTTGCATCTATATTCTTAAGAGATATTGCTCTGTAGTTTTCTTTCTTGGCAATGCCTTTGCCTGGTTTCAGTATTAGGATAATGCTTGCTTCATAGAATGTCTCTGGGTGTGTTTCTTATTTTTCCATTTTTTTAAAATAATTTACGTAAAATTGGTGATAGAGCTCTGAATGTTTGATAGAATTCAGCTGTGAAGCCATCTGATCCTCGACTTTTCTTATGGAGAAGTCTTTTTATGACCTTTTCAATTTTTTCTTTTGTGGTGGGTCTGTTCAAGTGTTCTACATCTGTCTGGGTTAATCTGGGTAGGGCATGAGCATCACAGAATTTATCTATTTGCTCTAGGTTTTCAAATATATCCAAGTATAGCTTCTCATAATATTCCAATCTTATCCATTTAGTTTCACCTCTATCATTTCTTAATAGAGTTATCTGTGTCTTCTCTCCCCCCCCACCCCCCACATTTTATTAAGTTTGCCAGTGGTTTGTCAATTTTATTGACCCTTTTAAAAAAATGAACTCCTGGTCTTACTGATGGTTTCAATTGTTTGGTTTTTTTTCTGTTTTCTGTCTCATTGATTTCAGCTCTTGTGCTTATATATTTTTTTTCTTCTAGAGGCTGTAGGATCTTTTTCTATTTGATGAAGGCATTGAGTTAGATCATTGATTTTTCTTCTTTCTTCCTTTTTTGTGGGTGTGCCTATTGCTATGAACCTCTGAAGACTGCCTTAGCTGCATCCCAGAGGTTTGGGTATGTTGTATTTTCATTTTCATGTGTTTCAAAGAACTTTTATTTTATTCTTTATTTCTTTTATAACCCAATCATGTTCTAATGTAGAATTATTTAGCTTCCACAGGGGTGGTTTTATAAGCTTTACCCTCCTGTGGTTAATTTCTAGTCTTATGACATTGTGGTCTGAGAAGATACTTTGTATTATTTCAATGGTTTTTAATTTGTTGAGGCTTGCTTTCTGTCCTAATATATGATTGTTTCTGGAGAATGTACCTTGTGCACTTGAGAAGAAAATGAATTGAGTTTTAATTGGGTGCAGCATCCTGAATATATCTGCAAGGTCAAGTTGGCTGATTGTATAGTTTAGATCTTCTATGCTAAGCTTTTTTTAAGTTGATCTATCCTTTGAAACAGTGGTGTGCTGAAATCCCTGATCACTATTGTGGTGCTGTCTATTTCTTTCTTCAATTCTGTTAACCATTGTTTTATGTGTTTTGCCAGTCTATCATGTTGACCAAGGTTATGTCTTCTTGATCTATTGTGACTTTAGTCAGTATGTAATGCCCTTCCTTATTTTTTTATGGTGGTTTTCATCCTGAAGTATATTTTATGAGAGATTAGTATTACCACTCCTGCTTTTTTGTGGTGGTCATTTGCTTCGTATATTATTTTTCCAGTCTTTGATTTTTAGTCTATCTTTCTCTTCATAATTTGAGGTGTGTCTCTTGTAGGCAACATATTGATCAGCTTTGGATTTTTTATTCATTCTGCTAGTCTTTTTCTCTTAATTTGCACATTTAGACCATTTACATTAAGTGTAATTACTTTTCAGGCCACGTTTACTTTTGCCATATTTCTTTTTCTGTATTTTTCTGGCACTTTCCTGTGGCATCTCCATGTGATGGACTTCACTTAAAATTTCCTGTAGTTTCAGTCTTTTCTTCACAAATTCCTTAAGTTCCTTCTTTTCTGTAAAGGATCTAATTTCTCCTTCATATTTGATGGAGAGCTTTGCTGGGTACAGGATCCTTAGCTGGCAATTGTTTTGTTTCAACTTTCTGTATATACTATTCCATTGTCTTCTAGCTCGCATGGTTTTTGCTGAGAAATCAGATCTTAATCTAATTGTTTCCCCTTCGTAGGTGACTCTTTGATTTTCACATTCTGTTTTAGTATCATATCTTTTAATTTGGAGAATTTGACTGTGATATGTCTTGATGTTTTTCTTTTGAGGTCTTGCCTATTTAGTGTTTGCTGTATTTGTTGAATGTGGATTTACCCATTCTTCAAAACACTTGGGAAATTTTCTTCTAGTACTCCTTCCACAATTTTCTCAGTGATTTCCTTTCCACTCCCATTTCTGGAATTCCAATCATATGTATGTTTTTCCTTTTGATGTCATCATACATGCTTCTAATGTTTTCTTCATTTTCTTTACATCTCATCTCTGATTTTTCTTCTAGTATATTTCCAGTGAGGCTCTTGTCTTTTAGCTCACTGACTCTCTGTTCCATTTCTTCAGACCTACATTTTGTCCCACGATCATATTGGATACTTCTGTCTATTTGGTCTTAATATTCTGGATTGTATATTAATGCTTTTCTGTTATTTCCAATACTGTATTGCTACACCCTTTCTGTCTTGTGATGATTTTTTGTGTTCTTATACCTCTTTGTCTATACTATCAAATTTTCCTTCCGTATTTTGCATTTTCTTCCATATCTGTTCAAGATGTTCCTCATCAATATATTTTCTTATGGATAACTGTCTCTGGGGTATTTGCTTTCTTAATGGCATACATTGTTTCTTTCATTGTTTGAATCTTCTTCTGTAGCTGTTCAATTAACTCCATGTCAACGTATTTCTTAGGGTTTTTTCTATTTGGGGGTATTCATTGAATCTGTTTTTTTAAGATAAGGGTTCATTTGTTTTCTCATGACTGAGGCAGCCTGCTGCTTCCTTGACGTCATGTGAGTCTTTTCTTAGTTGTTGTTGTTAAGTTCTATCAAGTCAAGCATGACTCATAGTGACCCTATGAACAAAACACCTGATCCCTGTTGGGTTTTTTTTTATTTTCTTTTTATTATTATTAAATTTTATTAATTCTTATCCCTGTTCTATAACTATCATCATTTCTCTATGTTCATGGAGTTTCCAGAGGCATATGATTTAGGAGGTGGATACCACTCTTGCTTCCAAACCAAATCATTCTGGGAGCGTCACAAAACATTGCCCACAATGAGTAACCATTATGGCATTTGACACACCCATGGCGCACTGTTGAGCATTGCAGCAATCCCAAGTTATTTCAGCACAGCAAATTGACAGACAAGTGCTGTACAACTTAGGAGAATGTTCATCCCAAACACAATTAACATCAGGCCCAAGGGCCCAACAGCTTTTTAAATAAAGATCATCCCACCAGGTCCTAACTGACTCTAAGCCAAGAGGTTTCCAGCCCATAGCTCATTGTTCGCTAAATCTGGCAAATACAATCCTCTCACACCTGATTATGAATGAAAAAACAACCAAACAGTTCAAACCCGACCCTCATCAAGACAAGAGAAACCATCTTCCAGAATCCAACCACTTCACACATGAGCCTATCTTTTCCTGAGTGGGGTGTACTGAAGTTTCCAAGTATTATAGTAGTGTTGTCTATTTCCTTTTTCAGATTTGTTAATGTTTGTTTTATGTATTTTGAAGGTCTTTCATTTGGTGCATAGATATTTATTATTGCTATGTCCTCTTGTTCTATGGACCCTCTCAGCATTATGTAGTGACCTTCCTCATCCTTTGTGATGGTTTTTACATTGATATTTATTTTATCAGAGATTAATATCACTACTCCAGCTTTTTTTCTGGTTGCCGTTTGCTTGGTATATTTTCCCCACCCTTTTATTTTTATTCTGTCTTTATCTTCACTTTTTAGGTGTGTCTCTTGTAGACAACATATTGATGGATTTGGGGTTTTTATCCAGTCTGCTACTCTTTTTCTCTTCAGTGGAGCATTTAAACCATTTACATTCAGTGAGATTATTGAGAGGCAAGGTTTTATTGCTATCATTGTGTTGAGTTCTTTTTCATGTTGTTGCTAGTTACTTTGGTCCATGATGCTTTCTGTGATATCTCTGTAAGAAGGACATCTCTGAGTCTTTCCTGCAATGCTGGTCTTGTTTTTACAAACTCTCTTAGGTTCTGCTTTTCTGGGAATATCTTGATCTCTCCTTCATATCTGATGGATAATTTTTCTGGGTACAGTATTCTTGGTTGACAGTTGTGTTCTTTTAGTGTTTACTATATGTCCTTCCACTCTGAAGCCCCTCTACAACCATAGACATTTATCAAAGTTCATAGAGTTTCTGGAGGCATGTTGTTTAGGAAGTGGATGCCACTCTTGCTTCCAAACCTGTCATAGTGTTGTCAAATCTGTCAAGTTATTGTCATTATGAGCCATTGAGTCAGTCACCTGCAATGTATAGTGACCCTAAGTACAGCAGCTCTGAACCCCCCGTCCTGAACCAGCCTCACTAATTCTGACACACCAACCTCCATTGCCCAGTTACTGTATCAATCCATCTCATCTGAGGTCTTCCTCTCCTGCACTGTCCCTCCACCCTTTCAAGCATGATGTCCTTTTACAAGGACTGATCTCTCCTGGTCATGTACCCAAAGTAAGTAAAGTAGAGCTTCAAAATCCTAGCCTCCAAGGAGAAACTTGGTTTCACCCTCTCCAAGACAGACCTATTTGGTTTTTTGGCAGTCCGTGTTCAAGACTCCTCCAGCACCAGAAGTCAAAAGCATCAATTCTTCTTCTGTCATCCTTAGTCATTGTCCAACTCTCTGAAGCATAACAAGTGATTGCAAAGACCATGGTCTGGATGTTCTTCAGCACTTTGGAGAAGTCTGTGACAGTCTTGTGGATTCGAGCTGTAATTGCTAACAA
>NW_006399935.1:2274026-2276000 GCF_000299155.1 Elephantulus edwardii
ATGAGTAGTTGGTGGTCTGTTCCACAATCAGCTCCTGGCCTAGTTTTCACAGCTGATGTTGAGCTTGTCGAGCGGTTCTTTCCACAGATGTAATCGATCTGATTCTTACGCATATCATCAGGTGAAATCCAGGTATATAACCTGCGTTTATGTCTCTTAAAAAATATATTTGCTATTCATAGAGACTGTTGCATTAAAATGTATTATGGTGATGGTTTGTAATACATTTGAATATGCTAAAAAAAAAAACCCCATAAGTTTACTGGTAGAGTGGGGTTGCCTCAGGCACTTATAGGCAAAGCTAAAGACGGTCATGAAACTTTGCCCAATCAGTGCAGAAGCCAGGCAGACCCAAGAGGCCCAATAATCCTAAGGGGTTCAAAGCAAGGTGTGCCTGTAGACATAGTTGAGGAGATGGTGTCCTGATTTAATAACTGTATCCTACGTTACTTCTGCTCCTTAATTGAAACTTCCTCTTTCCCTAATAGACCTATAATTATTAATATTGTCTGTGGTTCTATGTTTGGTTGTTCTTGTGCATTGTCGAGTTGGAAGACTCCCAGCTAAGCCTCCCTCTCCCTCTCCCCTGCGGGTTTTCAGAAATAGTAAATAGCATGGGAGGCGATTGCCCATCTTTTTCCCACGGAGCAACTGGCGGATTCAAACCTTGTGCCTTTAGCTTGGCAGTTCAATTCCTTACCACTAAGCCACCAGAGTCACTAAAATCTATTATTGAACCCAACATGTCACTAAAAGGGCCAAAGGAGAGACAACTGGTATCAGAAATAAGGCTACAGAGTGGAGGCGTGTTTGATCTCTCTGCCTCATAAGAATCAGGTTGATGTTAACGATGCTTAGCTCTCCTCTTAAAGAAGCTGTTGCTGTTTTTGTTGTGTTGTCCAGTCAGAATCAACCCATAGCTGACCTCCACCAGGTTTTTGGAGGCAGTAAATCACACAGGAGGAGAATGCCCATCAAATGGCTCTGCCACACTGTTTTACACTTGGCATTAGAAGAAGGATTCATTGCAATGGCTGCGTTACATGGAATTCATGGGTTAATGAGAATTTGTAAAAGAAGATTGAAGGGGCATGAGGAATAAAAGTTTTTATACTTGCATGATTACAGTATTCTCATCTCCATCAGTTATGATATTGCCTCTAAGTCCAGTAGTAAGAACTTTTATTTTCTTGATGTTGACATGCAATCTATATTAAAGGCTGTAGTCTTTGATCTTCTGCAGCAAGGGCTTCAACTCCTCTTCACTTCAACAAGCAAGGTGGTGTCATCTGCATAATGCAAGTTATTGGTGAGTCTTCCTCCAATCCTAATGTCGCATTCTTCTTCATTAGGTCCAGCTGCTCAAATAATCCACGCAGCATAGTGCCACCAGAACTTCCGGATAGCAATACATTTTGGATATTTTAGCTTTCAGAAGGTATGTAACTGCCTTCAGCCTATACCTGGCTGAGATATTAAAAGGGAAATTAAGGCTTACCCCAAAAAAACACGGCCTGATAATTTGAATGCAGTAGCTCTGTGTATAAAGCTACTCCATTGAAAATCTGATACCCATCGGGAATCTTTGCAGTCAAGAAACATGCATTTAAAAAGACATGCAGACCCGCTAAAAACTGGTGAAAGAACAGATGTATTTGCATTTTTATGAAGAAAGAAAATAGTTCTGCTCTTTAAAATTTTGAGCAAGTGGCTTGCATTTGAAGACTCAGTAGACAGCTTGGTATGACAGCTCAGCAGACAGCTTAGGAGACACGGGTGACCGCTTGGCTCCGCTCCATCAGTGGAAGTTGTAAAGGTGCAGCAATGACAAAAAGACGATGAACTGAGTTTGAATATGTTTCACAGGCATCTGTGGATCTAGCTCAAGTAAATCTAGAGATGAGCAAAAGAGAGAAAGGGCTGCCTGATCTGAAGTGCACAGAGTTGTGTGCAATAAGAATAATAAAAATAATA
>NW_006399935.1:2276795-2278497 GCF_000299155.1 Elephantulus edwardii
TTGCTGTTCTGTTAAATTTTGCTATTCTGACTGGGGTGAGATGATATCTCATAGTTGTTTTAACTTGCATCTCCCTTAGAGCTAGGGATTTTGAACATTTCTTCATATGGTTGTTGGGCATCTTAATGTCTTCTTTGGTGAAGTGTCCTATGCCCATTTTTCAATTGGATTGTTCACCTTTATCTTATTGTGCTGTGTGTGGACTTCTAAGCCACAGATGATAACCCACTGAGTTAACCCATGAGATCTATGCATGTGTTGACTAGCCCGAATGAACAAAGAAGGTAATTGACACTGTGATGACTGCAATTCCATGGCTTGCTCCAGAATGGACTTTGCTTATACATGTTCAACAGTCAGTGTTGATAGAGGTGTTCAATATAACAAAAAGAAGATTCTTCAGCTCAATGTGCATCCTTGTCTCTTCAGTACTGGTTTGATAGGGATAGGTAATTGAAATGTTTACCATCTAAAATGGAAAACAATAAAGCATGTGTAATGTAATTGAGGAAGGACAGAACCCATTTCAGGCCAAGAAAGACATTTTATTGAGGAGAAACTGCTGGGATGACTCTAGAGTAGAGACCAGCAGCTACTTAAAGTCAGAGTGGAGTTTTATACTGCCTTACAAGGAAACGGGGGAGTGAGGATGTTCACAGCTGCTTGCTTCAAGATAAGGGAGCAGTTTGGGGGTTGTAGATCATTATTCCTGTAAAAGATCATTATTCCTGGGAAAGTTTTGCAGCCCTAACAGATAAACAGAGTTGAAGCTGCTGCTTTGATCATTTCTGTGGCTGTTCTGGGAAAGGGAGGGAGAGCAGCTCCATGGCCCTAATAGCATGAAGTGAATTACTTACAAGCTTTCATACATGTGATACTTAAAATGCGGAAAGTGAGTTAGGACCTCTACTAAAGAAATTTCTCTTTTCTTGAAGGATGTAGGGAAGAGTAGATGGAAGAAAATGCTCTAAGATTATATATATGGTTATATATATGATTATATATATGGTTCTGTGGGATGACGGCAGAGGCAGAGACAACGTGGTGACCTGTGGGAGCAGTGGACTACTTGGAGCAGGGCCACTATGGCCTTCTACAGACCTCTGTTTATTGATAATTGAACAGTTAAACAGTTGATGACTGTTCTTCAGTGAAGATTGAGGCTCAACAACAGGAATTCAAGGATTCCTAAGGAGGAATGTGTGAGTCTCGCAGCCCCCAACCCCCTCCCACAGAGCCCGCACCATGCCACACCACCGCCGCAGCTCCATGAAGCTCCCATAGCTGGAACCTATGGATTCCCTCACCCAGGATGGATGGTAGGTATCGGGACTCCCCAAGACTGGTGCAGTGGAGCTGCCACACTGCCGCAAAGTGGACTTGTTCTGGGGAGAATTCTTAGAACCAAGATGGCGGCTGTGGGGGAAGTGCCTGCTGGCCGCCTGCGCGGGAGATGGGATGTGCACCCCCAGCAGCCCGCGCGGGAGATGACGCATGCCTCACCGCCTGCAGGTTTGGGTTTCCTTGGACAGGCCAGAGAAGATGATCACTGATACAATGGATTGTTGAAGGTCACTGTGAGTTGTCTACTTGATGACACTTAACAGTGGCGGCATGTCCAAGAGGACCGACATCCTAAACGCACCACATATTTTGATCTGTTGAATGCTTCTGCCAAAAGCTGTTTAGACCGGGGGGTGGG
>NW_006399935.1:2279426-2282517 GCF_000299155.1 Elephantulus edwardii
TGTAGCATCTGGTCCCCACTGGATCCTTTTTATTTTCTTCACCTGCTACCCCTACCAACCAAACTGTGCAGTTCTGCAACTGCATCTCTGCCCATCCTCACCCTTCTGCCCCCAACTCTCACCTCCTTGTACCCCCATTATGTTTTTCCCAATAAAATAAAAAAAAGAAAAAAGAAATCTACCTCGTAAGAAAAAAAAAAAAGATCATATATATGGTTTCATTTGAGTGCTGCTTGTTAATTGGTTTAACTGTGACTGTAGAAACTGTAATTGTTGGAGCTGTAACTATAGAAGAGTTGAGTAAATGGGAAGGTACTAATGAACTAAAAGACAGCTGTCAAACCTAAAGTCCTTTAAGGATTTTTGTTATGCTGATGCATCAAGAGACTCAGAACAAAGGCATAATCTCAGTTAAATTTTATCAGACGTCAGAAAAGATAAGATGAAATTACTTTTGAAAACCCTGAAAAGAACAAATGGACACCTTCAGTAGAACTGATGATAGAGATCTAATTGACCTCATTCTGAGGATTATATATTGTACTGAAAGATAAATCGTTAATGACTATTTTGGACTAATAAAACGATTAAGAAGAAGGAGTTAGGTGAGCTCTGGTGGCCTAGTGGCAAGAAGCTGCACTGCAATCCAAGAGGTGCATGGTTCGAATCTACCAGATGCTCTGCTGGAGAGGGAGGGACAATCTCCTCCTGTACCAGTCAGATCTCATTTGACGGTACACACAAAAAAATAATAAAATTTAAAAAAATTTAAAAAAAAGAAGAAGGAGTTAGTCCTTAAAATAAGAAAACACTAATGACCAAAAGAGTGAGATAGGATGTCCAGCAGTGTAGCAAATTATTTGATACGGCCCCTGTAGCCAAAATTTTCTTCTGTTTTTCATTTCCAGTTTATCTGATTAATCACAAGGAACTATGAAGAACAGCTTTCTGGTCAACTAATTGAAAGAAATCTGTATTTGTTTCCATTCCCAAGAACGGTGATCCAACAGAATGTGGAAAGTATTGAACAATATCATTAATATCACATGCAAGCAAAATATTGCTATGATCATTCAAAGGCAGTGCATAGATAGGGAACTGCCAGAAGTTTAAACAGAATGTAGAAGAGGCCATGGCACCAGGGATATCATTGCTGATGTCAGATGGATCCTGGCTGAAAGTAAAGGATACCAAAAGAATGTCTGTTTATGCTTTATTGACTATGTAAAGGCATCTGACTGTGTAGATCATAACAACTTATGGCTAAAACGGAAAAAAATGGGAATCCCAGAGAACGTAATTATGTTCATATGAAACCTATACCTAGAACAAAAGGCTGTTGTGTGAATAGAGCAAGGGAACACTACATCGTTTAAAATTAGGAAGGAAGTGTGTCAGTGTTGTATTCTTTCTGTATATCTATTCATTCTGTATGCTGAGAAAATCATTTGAGGAGCTGGACTCTATGAAGAAGAATGTGGCATCAAGATCAGAGAAAGACTCATTAATAACCAGTGTTATGGTGATGATACAACCTTGCTTGCTGAAAATGAGGAAGATCTGTTCTGTCCTGTGCCATCCTCACACTTCCTGACACACTTGAATCCATTACACAGTCACTGTGTCAGTCTACCTGGTTGCAACAGATCTTGTTGCAGAAGATCAAAGAATACAGCCTTCAGTACAGATTACATCTCAATGTTAAGAAAATACAAATTCTTACCACTAGACTGTGATAGGCACTATCACAATAGATGAAGAAAAGATTGAAGTTGTGAATAATTCCATCTTAGTTGGACCCACAAGCAACACACTGAGTATAGCAGTCAGGGTATCAGGAGATGTACTGTCTTGGGAAAGTCTGCACTCAGAGCCCTCTGCAAATTATTGAGGAGCAATGATGTCAATTTGAAGACTGAGGTGAGTCTGATTCAGGGATGGTCTTTCTGATCACTTGCTATGCGTGTGAAAGCTGGACAATGAATAAGGATGACAGAAGAATTGATGCCTTTGATTTGTGGCATTGGAGAAGAGTACCTACTATCCCGTAGACTGACAAACGAACAAACACATACATCTTGGAGAAAGTGCAGCCAGAGTATTTAGTGGAGGCAAAGATGACAAAGCTTTGTCTCATATTTTGGGTATGTTGCTAGGAGAGGCTATTATTCCTTGGAAAAAGGGACATGATGCTTGGAAAGGCAGAGGGTTGGCAAAGGAGAGGAAGATCCTCAACCAGGTAGACTGACGCAGTGACTGTGCAATGGACTCAAGTGTGTCAGGAAGTGTGAGGATGGCACAGGACAGAACAGTGTTCAGATCTATTGTTCATAAAGGTCGTACTCTATTTTACAGCAGCTAACAACAACAACAAAAAAAACCAAAAACTCTAGCCATACTCTTTAGGACTGTGACACAGTTGGGTTGTTATTGTTGTTAGCTGCCATTAAGTCACAGCTATATTATGTTCAAAAAGCAAACACTGCCCTGTCATTACCTCACTATTGTTTGAGCCCATTGTTACAGCCATTATATCAATACATCTCATTGAGAGTTTTTTTCTTTTTACCTGATGCTCTATTTCACTAAGCATGATATCATTTTCGAGGACTGACAGTGCAACTCTTTACCACTAAACCACCAGATCTTGAGATAACCTTCTTGATGATGAATGTGATGCCATTTTTCTTTGATTTGTCATTCCTGACATAGTAGATCATATGATTAACTAGTGTATTTCAGGAGACTCTGGTGGGCTTAGTGGTAAGGAATTATTCTGTCCATGCAAAGGTGCATGGCTCATATGCACCAGGTCTCTGTAGGAGAAGGAGGAGCAATCTTCTCCCATGTAATTTCCTGCCTCCTAAAACCTGCTATGGATAGGTTCTGACTTGATGGCACACAAGAACTACAACATCTATTATATCAGTTTCTTATACATTAAATTTTATTCTGGACAACTTTCTATTTTCTTAGGCTCTGATTTCATTCATTCATTCATTCTGTGTTCTAATTATTGATGGATTTTTTTTAAAAAAAAACAACGCATATGCCAGGGATGTGTCCTATCTCCATACCTTTTCAACCTGTA
>NW_006399935.1:2283593-2286351 GCF_000299155.1 Elephantulus edwardii
TTTTTTTTTAGTCTCTAGGGTAGAAATTTTTTTCTAAAAAGAATTTGGGAAATGAGAGCCTCAAATTATTGGAAACAAAGCAGAATTTCATCATTATTTCTAAGGATATGTAGGAACATGCCAAATTTTGTAAGAGCTGAGAAACAAATATTCCTTGGTCATTATATGGCTTGGTTTTGTTAAAAAAATGGCTTACATAAAGTTGTACATTGTGTTTCATTCGTATATATTGTGTTTTGTATAATCACTCACATACTTTGTATTTTATATGCTTAATTATTATTGATCCATGACACAGCCTTGCTTCCTGAAAGTGAGTAGGATATGAAATTCTTTCTGCAGAACATCAAGGACTTCAGCCTTCGGTATGGGTTACATATCAACATTAAGAAAACACAGATTCTCCCCACAGGACTAACAGTCAACATTATGAGACATGAAGAAAGGACTTCATCCTGCTTCGTTCAATAATCAACATCCTTAGTACCAGCAGTTCGGAAATCAGAAGATGCTATTGCATTGCACGAGTCCTCTACAAAATGCTGAAGAGAAATAACAGTTTGAAGACTAAGGTGCCCTTAATTCTGGCCATATTTTTATTGTTGTGTACTGTAGAGTCAGCACCGACTGGGTTTTCAGAGGCAGTTAATTGCACAGGAGGAGATTGCCCATCCTTCTCCTGAGGGGCAGCTGGTGGATTCAAACTGCAGGCCTTTGAGATTACAACACATCTTCTTGCCACTAGGCCATCAGTGCTCCAGTGCTTCTCAGTCACCTGCTACATATCAGAAAGCTGGACAATGAAGTGGTGTTGGAGAAGAGAGCTGAATACACCATGGACTGCCAAGAGAACAAACAGATAAGTCTTGGCAAAAGTGCAGCCAGAGTGCTCCTTGGAGGCAAAGAAGGTGAAGCTTCATCTCTCATATTTTAAACATGCAACTAGATGACTTTTGCATTCCAGTCACACATTATTACTAATGTATCTTGGTAGCACATTCGATCAGTTTCCGATTGCAACAGTTAGAAGAAGTCATGTATTTTTTCCTCTTTTGGCTCTGGTTGTTGGTACATATATTTGAATGGTAGTATTACTAATAGGTCTTCCTTTTATGTGTATGGATATTATCCTGTCACAACATTGCATTTCAAGATAGGTCTGGTAGTCTTCTTAACTATGAATGCAACCCCATTTTCCCTCACCTTTTCCTTTCCAGCACAGGAGATTATATGATTATCTGATTCAAAATGTCCCATGTCAATCCATTTCATTTCAACAATGCCTAGTATGTCAGTATTTATGCATTCCACGTCTTCCTTAACATCTCCAATTGTCCCACATTTATACTTCTCACATTCTGCATTCCAGTCATCAGGGTCTGATTACAACTGTTTGCCCTCCTCTGTGATTCACAGCATGAAGGCTCAGCCTCCGGTGCTATATCTGCTAGTCTAGCCCAAGTTTGTTCTGTTATACAGAGAGTTTTGGAAGGCCTGTTATTTCAAAAGTGGATGGCAAATCCTTCTTCCTGTTGCTGTTGTTGTTATATGCCATCGAGTTGCTTGTGACTCATAGCGACCCTATGTACAAGAGCCCTAAATGCCGTTCTGTCCTGTGCCAACCTCACCATCTCAAACACACTCATTCCCATCACTCCAATCACAGAATCGATCCATCTCATCGAGGGTCTTCCTCTCCTGCGTCGCCCCTCCACTCTCCCAAACACGATGTCCCTCTCCAAGGACCAGTTCCTCCTTGCAACATGCCCAAAGCTTCAGAATCCTTAACTCCAAGGAAAATTCTGTCCTTCTTCCTACTCTGTCTTAATCTGGGGGCTTTAGAACGATATTTGACAGACAAGCGTTTAGAGATTGTGAGAGTATGTGGGTAAACAGAGCAGGTGTTGGTCCCAGGAGCCCATCCCTTCATGTGTTGTGTTTTCACCCTCACCCTATCCCGCCAGCACCCAGCCCAATTTCTTCTCCTTGCTCCTCTGGAGTCAAGAAATCTGGAGGACAACCACCTGGCCAATTTACTGAAATAGACCAATTTTTAAACAAGATCCTTAAAATCACGTGCAAGCAAGATCCTGCTAAAAAATATCCAAAACCAACTGAATCAGCACATCAACAGAGAACTGCCAGATGTGCAGACTGGGCTTAGAGGAGGCCATGGCACTAGGGATATGATAGCCAATGTTAAATGGATCTTGGCTGAAAGCAGAGAGTATCAGAGGAATGCCTATCTGTGTTTGTGTGAATCACATCTAAATGTGGCTAAGTCTGAGAAGAATAGGAATCTCAGAACACTTGATTATGCTTATGTGAAACATATATTTGGAGCAGGAGGCAGTCATCAAAATAGAGCAAGAAAACACTGCATGGTTCAAAACAGGAAAGGTTTACTCCAAGGATGTGTCCTATCTCCATATATTTTCAATCTATATGCAGAACAGATCATCTTGGAGGCTGGCTTTGTAAGGAGGAATGTGGCATAAAGATTGGAGGAAGACTTATCAATAACCTCTGTTATGCAGATTATATAACCTTGCTTGCTGGAACAGAGGAGGACATGAGGCATTTGTGTCAGAAGTTCAAGAACTGTAGCCTGTGACATGGATTGAAGTTCAACATCAAGAAAACAAAGATTCTTACCACTGGGACTATTGGCAGCATCATAATAGATGGGGAAGAGATTAATATTGTTAACAGTTTCAGCTTGCTTGGCTCCACAACCAACACTCTTGGTATAGCAGCC
>NW_006399935.1:2286741-2292293 GCF_000299155.1 Elephantulus edwardii
CCATGTTTATAAAAAAGTAGAAATTAAGACAAAGCCACAGAGGATGATAGAGCACCCAAGAAATAGAAACATGTATCATTATTAGCAACATCTAGACCTGTGAGAGGTAGAAGAAGAGATAGATTACAAAAACAATGAAAAAAAGCTACAGATGTTTCAGTGGCGAGATACAACCAATTCATTTTGCATCAAGGAAGGAGCTGGAGAAATAACATCTCCACATTCAAAAGGAACTAATGAAACATGAGCGTGGCTGAGTCTGACTTCTAACCACTTCATAAAGGGAAACTATTCCCATCAATAATATCCATAGTAGCCAACAGATAACTACTAGGTCAAATAAGCTACCCCCATGCTCCCGCACCTGCACTGGGTTCATATTCATTGTTAATTCACAGACTTTACTCACAGTTGTGGTACCAAGAGTGGGTTTTATTAGGGAAATAGTTTGGGAAGTGGGAGAGACAAAGAATATCTCATCATGCAAGTCCACGTTAAGTCCAGCAATCCCAAGCCAGTTTAACAGCAAAATACAATTCCTTAATGAAAGTCCCAGTTCAGTTCAGTAGCGCAAATCCAAATCATCCAGCAAGGTTCACTTCAGAGCAGTTATAAATCAGTTTCTCCTTCTGTCATTCAATAAGAATAGCAAAACCTTTAACAGTGGCCTTTATCTCAGGGGTCCTCTGGTTACACCTTGCCACAGTTTCTCCACACTCTATACCACTATCTCTCTACCACCATCACCAGGTCTCAGTTTCACAAGGGTTTTGCTGCCACCAAAATCTTGCACCAGTCTCCCTCAAATCTTATTGTTCAGTGTGGGAATCACTATCTCTCTTATCCTAGTTCTTCAGCTCTTGATAATTTGCAAGACAATGTGTCTTAAGTTAAGGTAGCTGCAGACCAGAGGGGGCTAATATAACAGATGGAAAAGCCAGCTTTTAAGCTAACACCACACCACATTCTTCTTCTTTCTTCTTCTTCCAATCTTCAGTCAACACATTTTATTGACTGAACCCAACTAGATCCACATGCCTCTGGAAACTCTATGAACTCTGAGAAATTATGGTAGTTATAAAAGGGCTTCAGGTCTTTTGTTTACAGGGTCACTATGAGTCGTGCTCAACTGTTGTGGGATGTTGGGGAGGAAGGAAGGGTCTCTGGCCAGGACAGATCGCCTAAGCTCCTGATAAGTGCAATCCTCCCAACAGTCTTTAATACAGAGTAGAGAAAGATCCCCGGTGTTTGGCAGTACCAGCTTGAGAAATCTCACCACATGGGAAGACGGCTGCCACATCTGTTGAGCTGGGAGTGGTCCGCATGAGGCTGAGGTTCTCCTGACCAATCCACATGTCCTACATCTGTAAGCCCACCCTATCTGGTCTTCCTGTGTATATAAGTGCAGTGCAGTACCAATAAATTTGAACTGGATTGACTCTCTGATCCTCTCCTGGAGTGGTGTATCTCTGTCATGCTTACCCCCATCAGGGTGTCGCTGTAGGTTGCTGGCGAACAGATAGTGACACTCAACTTGATGGCAATCAACAACAACAGACACCTGATGGATTCTGATTCACCCAGAGAAACCCTGTGAAGCAAAATGATGGAGGAAGTAGAACTTGTAGGTAAATTGTAATTTTTCAACAGAGTTTTCGGTGCTTCACTTTCTACCTCCTACTTCATTACATAAAGCTTGGGATCTTAAAAGCTTGCAAGCCAACCGTGGATAACAATTGGAGCATCTGAGAAAGATGAATCAGGGATGTGTTGTTTTTACTGTTTAGTGCCATCGAGTCATAGGTGACTCATAGCCTCCCTATGGATGAAAGTGGACACCTGTATAACTTTTATCTTTTCTTCAGGTTCATAGGGTTTCCAGAGGCAAGCTCTTATGGAAGTGGATGCCACACCTGCTTCCAAGCTTGTTTGAATTGGGGAGCTCCAGCAAACACTGTCCACGATGGGTAACCATTCTCGCATTTGACTCATCAGTGTCACAGTGTTTGGCGACACAGCAACCACGAGTTACCTCTGTACAGCAAGTGGACATCAGGGCTAGGAGGAAGATACGGAATGTATGACCAGTTGTCTACTCTGAAACAGTAAATCTTCCTCTTGCTGTGAGTCCAGGAGAACTAGATGGTGCTTACCTATCGTTACTGAACATTTTAGTTGAGTATTCTGGAGAAAAAAATATAATAAGAAAAGGGAGGAAAACCAGAAGAATTTCCAATTCTCCTGAACTCTGAACTTTCTTGGAACATGAAATCCTTAAACCATTGCCCAGATATAGTCTTTAAACCAAAAAAATCCCCGGAATTCTTCTTAAAACTATAGTTTAACTTAACTAGTAAACTATGTCTATCTTGTGCACTATGCCCTCTTAAGACCAAAATATGGAAAGAAGTATCCAAAAGGACTATATGATCATGCATTATGTTATTATATGGAGAACAATCTCCAACAGGAATGCATTGCCGGGTGGGCTTGTCAGAGTGGGGTACAGGAAGAAAATGTGCAACAATGAATAAACGAAAGGGAAAAAAATACCAAAATATATCACCTCAAAATAAAAAGAACTTTAAAGGCTATCTGAAACTTGCAAGGCAGTGAGTTCATGTTAATGGAAGAGGAAATTAAGGTACAAAACCCCGCAGTGTATCTTAAATACTTGTAACCCACTGTGAGCCTTCTCCATGTGTCTAATTCTTTCCAAAGAGAGAGAGATGCTAAAATAAGGAAATGAGTCTGAACTTTACAGGAAAGATATGCACACAGTGGCATTTGTCTGCTCCGTGAATGACCACAAGGAGGCGTCATCGATGAGCAGATCATCTCTCCAGTTTTAGCCAAACAATACCAACCCGATGAATTGGCAGCTGTGGTTGGACAGATGCAGTGTCTTTCGTATATCTTTTATGGACTGTGCCTTCCTGTTCCTCCTAAGTGGGGGGTATAATATTCAGAAAAAATTGAAAATTAATTCTGAAATCAAAAGAATTGCTGTCAAGTAAATTCCAACCTCATGTAAGTCAGTGAGGAATTGAACTTCATAGAATTTTAATGATTGATTTTCAGGAAAACAGCCAGGAAGCCTTCTTCCTTGGTGCCTCTGGGAAATCTCAAAACTCCAGATTTTTTTGGCTAGCATCAAGCATGCTACTTGGACCACCCAAGGTCTCTACTGAGAAATTGTTGTTGTTGTTGTTGTGTTGTTGTTGTTGTTGTTAAGTGCCATCGAGTTGTAGACGAAGCATAGCGACCCTATGAAGGAGAGTCCTCAACACTTGTGTGACTTTCATTCTTTCTCCAGGTTCATAGAGTTTCCAGAGGCAAGCTATTACAGAAGTGGATGCCACTCCTGCTTCCAAGCTTGTTTCAATCGGGGAGCTCCGCCAAACACTGTCTGCAATGGGTAACCATTAAGTCATTTGACATATCAGTGTCACAGTATTCAGCTTCACAGCAACCACAAGTTACCACTGTAAGGCAAATGGACACACCAGAGCTATACGACCTACAAGAATGTTTGAACAAAAACAATGAAAGATAAGCCCGAGGGTGGTGGATTAAAAGTCACTCACCTTTGGTTTGGTAGCATTGCTTTCTGGCCTCTGGGCCAACTGATGGTGCTCTATGTTGATGATGATGTTAAGTGCCGTGTAGTTGTAGGCGACTCAAAGCGACCCTAGGAAGGAGAGTCCTCAACACTTACTGAGAAAGTAACCCACCAAAAATTAACAACTTCTAGCATGCCTAGGGTTGACAAGCTAGCATATCCAATGCTGAGTAAAAATGCTCCAATATCTAATTCTGCAGCTTTCCCCCGAAGAACACAAACACTAATGGTACTTTTTTAGTTTATATTATCATTTCATCTTTTCACAAACACAGTGTTTCTTGTGTGGACTATGAGCATTATATGAACACTTATATAACCTCATTCAATCCTCATAATGAGATAAGACTGTATTATTGTCCCCTTATGAGGAATCTGAGGCTAGAGAAATCACTTGTTCATGTTGTTGTGTTTTGTTTTGGTTTTTTTTAAAATTTTATTTTATTTTCTTGTTTGTGTGTGTGTACTGTCAAATCAGATCTGACTGGCACAGGAGGAAATTGTTCCACATTTTTCAGCAGAGCATCTGGTGGATTTGAACCATGCACCTCTGGGATTGCAGTGCAGCTTCTTGCCACTAGGCCACCAGAGCTCACCCATGTTGTTGTTTTTATGTACGATAGAGTTGACTGTAACTCACAGCAACCCGCTGAGTAACCTGAATGATGAATCTTGGATTTTAACTCAGGCTCTACTTAAAATAATCATAGCAACTGTGAGGCTCAGTCAAGATTTTAACATTGTTTTCTCGTGATCTAATATTAGATGTCTAATAAACGTTTGTTAATAAATAAGGATATTTTAATAAATATCCTCTAACAAGGAGTAAGATGGGGAAAGAAGCAAAGAAAAAGGGAAGGGGTAAAAGGAATGAGGGCAGGGGGGAGAAAGGAAAGAAAGAAAAGAGGGGAATAAATGGAGAGAAATAAGGTAAAGGAATGAACAAGGAGAGATGAAGTGACTAAGAACTACGGGAAGAAGGAATGAAGTGAAGGAAGGGAGGGAAGGAGGGAGGGAGAGGAAAAAAAACCTTATTCTTGTTTGGTCTCAAAATCCCAGAAATCTTCAGCTGCATAATGGTAGGAACCTAATGAGATCTCTCTCCTTTCAGATCCGGGGATCAGAAAACTCCTAGGATAACAAGATGTTGGGGTCAGACAAGTTCACAGAATTGCATCTTACCACTCTGCTGTGGATAGTAGAGTGAAACAGCTCAGTACTTTCCATTTCAGCGCCTTTCTGTAACCTACTAAACCATTTCTTGTATTCCATTTGCACCTGGAAGTTTAAAGAACACAGAAGCTGCATTATATTCAGAGCTTGGCAGTAGAAAGAACCCCACAATGATGGAAACAGACGCCCAGCACTGCTCTCTGCTACTATTATAGGGGTGTTCAGTACAATATTTTTATCTCTAGCCAAAAATGTGTTTCTTTTTTTAAAAAAAAAAAGTATAATAATGACTCTGGATAAGAACTTAATATCTACTGAGGGGTTTGCTAGGAGATTTCTATCAAATTATTTCATTTAATCCTCAATGCTGTAAGGTAAGAATTGACCAAGGGAAAAAAAACCCAAAAAACAAAACCATTGAGGTACAGATAGGACGAACAGCCCAGAGACTGTCACACAGCAATATCATCAGTGCGAGAACTTTAGATATAAATTCTGAGTATAAAGTTGTTGTTGTTCTTGTTATGTGCTGTCAAGTCGCTTGCAACTCATAGCGACCCTATGTACAACATCCCTAAATTCTGCTCTGTCCTGTGCCAATCGCACCGTCTCCGAAACACCCACCTCAATTACCCCAGTCACTGAATCTATCCACCTCATAGAGGGTCTTCCCCTTCTGCGCTGTCCCTCCACCCTCCCAAGCATGATGTCCCTCTCCAAGGATAGTCCCTCCTTGCAACATGTCCAAAGTATGTTA
>NW_006399935.1:2293050-2295601 GCF_000299155.1 Elephantulus edwardii
GACAGGACAGAGCGGAGTTTAGGGCTGTTGTGCATAGGGTCGCTATGAGTCACAAGTGACTCGATGGCACATAACAACAACAACAACAGCAAGGGAAAATTCCAAGAGAATGAGCCTGTTTTTTGCTGGACTTCTTTTTCCTAGGCCCTGAGATCACCAATATTCTCTACCAGGACTGTGCCCCACATCCCAATTTTAGATCACAGAAAAGCACAATATATACAAGCCACAGATGTATAGCTTCTGCAAGAAATAAGTCTGCACTTTTGAAAACCACTGAGATAAGGCAACAACCGTTTGCTTACTTTTATGAATTGTTTTGTTGAAAACACACAGGAATTAAAAAAATTATATGTACAATTCTGTCACATCCTCAGCTGTGTTTTCTAAATTTCACCACCATGAACATAACTCACTGGCCTCTACTCTAATATTTCAAATTGCTTTTGACGATTTGCTCACATCTTGGCAAAATGCTCAACACAAATATAGTGAAAAACTGTTTGCATTGTTATTCTCTATTGAAGACTTTTTAATCTGCTTTAAATAAACTTTTAAGTCTTAACATTGATTTCAGGGAGCCATCCATCCTCAGTGACACCAGGAAGTCTGAAATCTATGATAATTTGAATTTTTTTCACATTCTCTCCTTATGATGAGCTGGCGCAGACTATTTGTTAGTGTAGCATAGCCAGTCATACTCTGATTGTTGCTATACTTTTAAGAGCTATGTTAGGATACTGAAAAGCTATGCTGAAGAGCACATGAAACCCCCAAACAGCACATCCAAACCTCTTTCCACAATCTAAGCAATAAAAAGAAACACATAAATATACTCTAGGTCTAATGAGAATATTCAGTGCACATTAACCTTCCATTCACACATTCTAAGAAGTGGTCATTATCTATCAATTTCTTCAGACATAGTGTGTATTCGTAATTAATGTTATCAAACTAAACATTCATGAATGATTGATTGGAAAAAAATAATACCCTTTGTAAACTTTCACTCAAATCACACTAAAAATCTTAAAAAAAAAAAAATCAAAACCAAACCTCCTCATCTTTAAAAGAAAATACAAAGTAATCCATTAAAAAATTAGTTACTGGAGGGGGGGAAACATCCCAAGATTACACAAATTAAAGGTCAGCGAAGAACAAGAATGTGAGTAGCGATTTAATAATAATTAAATTGTTAAAGCAAAGACTATCTACTGAGAGAGAAAAGAATTCATCTTACCTGGTGATTAAGGAGACAATGTACTAAAAAGAGCACCACCCCCTGCAGGACATTGATGATGGTGAAGAGGTAAGCAATGATTAACCCAGCTGTCTTCCCTGTTTCTTCAACCATAAAATAGCCAAGACCCCAAGAACAGCCCAGGATGAACAGCTGAGCAAATGCTTTAAACATCATGACTCTGGGAAATAAAATGAGTAAAAACAATCACCCTTTTCAGTTACATAATGAGTTCTTCAGCTATACAATAGTTAAACACTCCACTGTCAGGAAAAAGGGTGCTGGTTCAAACCTACTTAGAGGTACTCCCCAAGAAAGACCTGGTGGTCTACATCTGAAAAGTCAAAGTCAAAGAAAGGACTAAGGGTCACAATTGTTTCTGACACCAATGGAGTCACCATGAGTTTAAATTTATTAGATGTCAACTGTCCCATTTTCTCTCTTTTTTTGGAACATTTTATTGATAATATATTTCTTGTTTATTTGGAAGATATTCATACCTTTTTTATTTTTGTAAATATCAAACATAATTTATTTGCATCGTCACAACCAACCCTTCGTTGAGATACTCATATCTTTTTTATTTTTGTAAATATCAAACATAATTTATTTGCATCAAGTCACAACCAACCTTTCGTTGAGTTTCTGAAGCTGTAAATAGGAAGATACCTCCCATTTTCCCCCTGCATCTTATAACTCAATGGCACATACCAACATATGCGTTCACGTAATACATTGTTGTCTTGCACTCTTGAGTTAGAATCAACTCACAGCTGACTCGAGACGATTTTCAGAGGCAGTAAATCACTCAGGAAAGATTTGAGCATCTTTGTCTCACAGAGCATCTGGCAGATTCTCCAACTGTGTACTTTCGGATTGACAGTGCAATTCCCAACCAACTCTGGTGGCCAACTGGGAAGGAGCTGCACTGACAACCCAAAGGCACATGGTTCATATCCAACAGCTGCTCTTTGATTTATTGCTTCTGAAAACCCATTGAATAATCAGATATTGGGGGGATATAGATGGATAGTTGGATGGGTGCTGGTGGAAGGATGGATGGATGGATGGATGGATAGATGGATGGAGATAGATGATAGATAGATAGATAGATAGATAGATAGATAGATAGATAGATAGATAATCTCCATTGTTGTTGTTGTTGTTATGTGCCGTCGAGTCGTTTCCGGCTCATAGCGACCCTATGCACAATAGCCCTAAACCCTGCTCTATCCTGCGCCAACCGCACTGCCTCTGACACACCCATCCCGATTACCCCAGTCACCGAATCAATCCATCTCATAGAGGGTC
>NW_006399935.1:2295921-2297379 GCF_000299155.1 Elephantulus edwardii
ATTGTCCAACTCTCTGATGCATAACAAGTGATTGCAAATACCATGGCCTGTATCAGGCGCACCTTAGTCTCCAGAGAGACACTGTTGCTCCTGAGTACTCTAGAGAGGTCCCTAACAGCAGATTTTCCCATCACGATACGCTTTTTTATTTCCTGACTGCTGGTGCCAAGAGTGTTGGCTGTGGAGCCAAGCAAACTGAAGCTGTGATAATCTCCATAAGTACATATATTATTGAGTAGCAATGATGTTACTTTGAGGATTATGGTCTGCCTTATTCAGACCATGGTCTTTCCAATCACTTGCTATGCTGCTGAGAGGTGAAAAATGAATAAGGATGACAGAAGAATTGATCCCTTTGAACTGTGGTGTTGGAAAGGAGTACTGAATATCTCACAGACTGCCAAAAGAACAAATAGACATGTCTTGGAGAAGGTGCAGACAGAGAGCTTCTTGGAGACCAAGATGATAAAGCTTCATTATATACACTTTGGGCATGTTGCTAGGAGAGGTTAGTTCCTAGAGTGAGACATCACGTTTGGGAAGGTGGAGGGACAGTGAGAGAGAGGAAGACCTTCAACTACACGGACTGACACAGTGACTGCAGCAATGGGCTTCAGTGGGTCAGAGATTGTGAGGATGGCACAGGGCAGGTTTAGATCTATTGAATACTCAACTCAAAGGCATTCAACAACAGATTTATATAGATTGATAGATATAGTTGTTGTTGTTGTTGTTGTTGTTATGTGCTGTCCAGTCGCTTGCGACTCATAGCAACCTTATGTACAACAGCCCTAAACTCTGCTCTGTCCTGTGCCAATCGCACTGTCTCTGATACACCCATCCTGATTACCCCAGTCACTGAATCAATCCACCTCATAGAGGGTTCCCCTCCTGTGCTATCCCTCCACCCTCCCAAGCCTGATGTCCCTCTCCAAGGACCGGTCCCTCCTTACAACATGCCCAAAGTACGTCAGAAAAAGCCTCAGAATCCTTGCCTCCAAAGAGCAGCCCAGTTTAACCCTTTCAAGGATGAATCTGTTTTCCTAGCAGTCCATGGTACCCTCAATACTCTTCTCCAGCACTACAGCTCAAAGGCATCAATTCTCCTTCTATCCTGCCTAGTCATTGTCCAGCTCTCTGATGCATAACAAGTGATTGCAAAGACCATGGTCTGTACAGACACACTTTAGTCTCCACAGAGACACCATTGCTCTCCAGTACTTTGGAGAGGTCCCTAACAGCAGACTTTCCTATCACAATACATCTCTTTATATATTAATTTTCACATATTAACATTTATATAGTTAATTGCACTGGAGCACAGAGAAGCCAAAGCACAGGGAAGAATTGAAGATACTAAAGAGTTGAATAGAAGATGTCAAAAGGCAGCACGGGATGACAAAGCAAAATATTACAATGAAATGTGCAAGGAGTTGGAGTCAGAAAATCAAAAGGGCC
>NW_006399935.1:2298962-2306727 GCF_000299155.1 Elephantulus edwardii
GGAAGGCCCTCTATGAGGTGGATTGATTCAGTGACTGGGGTAATTGGGATGGGAGTGTCAGAGACAGTGTGATTGGCACAGGACAGAGCGGAGTTTAGGGCTCTTGTACATAGGGTCGCTATGAGTCGCAGGCGACTCGATGGCACATAACAACAACAACACATTAATTTGTTGTATAGATATTTCTTTTCCGCTGGGGATTGGCCCCTTCTAACAATATGCTTCCAAGGAATACCTTAATTTAACATTCTCCAGAGGAGCCCTGTTTCTTCCTTTGGTAGTTCATGGGATGAATATTCAACAATCTTTTCCGACACCAAGACTGAAAGGTATTGGTTTTTCTGTCATGCTTAGAATAGTTTATAAAATATACTGCAAATCGTAAATAAAATTCGTGTAGTGTGTGTGTGTGTGTGTGTGTGTGTGTGTGTGTGTATAATGATATAAAGAAAAAGACTTGAAGTACTATAGATGATCAATATTAGTTACACCTCAACATAAGAAAACAAAACTCCGCACCATTGGAATAATAGACAACATTGTGATAGATGGAGAAAAGACTGAAGCTTTCAATCATTTCATGTACTTGGATCCACAATTAACACCCATAAAAAGAGCTGTTAAGAGACCAAAAGACTACTAAACTGGGGAAATTCTGCCAACAAGAACTATAAAATTCCAAAGAATAAAGAAATGAGTTTCAAACCAAAGGTGCGCTAGATTCAAGTCATGGTCTTTTCAATTGCCTCGTATGCATCTGAAAGGCAGGCAATGAATAGTGGTGTTAGTAGAGAGAACAGAATATAGCGTGAACTGCCAAAAGACAAAATAAATCTGTGTTGATTGAAGTCCAACCAGAGTGCTTCTTGGGGGCAAGTATGGTGAGAATTCATTTCACTTACTTTGTGCATATTCTTAGGAGGAAACAATCCTTGGAAAGAGACACCATGCCAAGAAAGGCGGAGGGTCAGGGAAAGAGAGGAAGATGCTCAACAAGGTAGATTGACACAATAACTGCCCTAATGTGCTTGAGCATGACAGAGGAGGAGAATGGTGCAGGGCAGAGCAAGGTCCAGAGCTTTTGTTCATAAAGTTACTACGAATTACAGTCCATCCAGCAAAACCGAACAAAAGCAGCATTATAGATATATATATAAATATTGTCTATAACAGAAACATTTTTATCAATAAAAACATTTTATTAGAAAATATTTAAATAAATATAAAATATATAAATATTTAAATAAAATATAAATATAGTAAATATATTTCTTTCAATATATATGTTGTTTTGTTAGTTGCCATCAAGTCACAGCCACCTCATGTGAACAGAGTAGATTTGCCCCAACAGTTTTTCACTGTGTTTATAGGGTTATCAAGGTTGTGACCTTTCAGAAGTAGGTCTTTGTTCCAAGGTACCTCTGGGTGGGTTAGAACTTCCGACTTTTAGATAGTAGCCAAGCTCTTAGCTGTCCATACTATTCAGGGTCTCCTTCAATTATATGTACATTATTGCCATTGAGGCAATTACAAGATTTGTTTTCATAGTTATTTTTAATATTTTGAAGAGGAATCTATGAAAATCAGGCATGATAACTCAGTCTAGAAATGGTGTAGAATGGACAATTATTGACCATCTCAGCTTTGATTTCATGTGATGACTATGTCACACAACGTAGACATTCAATGGACATTTACTGCATCAACAAAGTAGAGGACACAATAAGTCACATGAAATCATAGTTTATACCTTTTTCTACAAGTTATTCCTAACATACTCATTCTAAATTTAGTTCCAGGAAAACTTCTCACATTTCTAAAGGCTTCTTCCTTCCCAGGAAGAGGGATTCTGCAGAAACTCATCACGAGAACGATTTGATGGTCATGCCTCTGGAAACTCTATGAACTTCGACAAATGTCAATAGGTATAGAAAGGCTTCAGGCCTTTTGTTCACAGGGTCACTATGAGTCATGCTTGACTCAAAGGCAACCAACAACAACAACTGAGTCTGTAGCTCTCTTACCTGGTATTCTGAATGGTGGAAACATCTTTATTCAAAGAAGTGAGCTTGCTTTTCAAAATCCACAAAACTGTGAAGTAGAACACCAAATTGATCTGTGGAAACAACATGAAAAATGAGAATTTTCTTTTGAGGCTATTATTTGCCATCTCACTTGACATAATTATCTTTTATCTGCAGTTTGTTGTACTGTCATGACTTGAGTGTTGCTGTGTTCCTGAGAGCTGTGTTACTCACGGTGAACAGAATTCAGTGGGAAATTCCTAGTTAAAATAAAATAGAAAGAAGGCATGGTGATCTACTTCCGAAAAAGTGTCAATGAAAATTCTGTGTCTTACTATGGAAAAATTTCTACTATGATCCTAGGAGATGAGCTCCTTGAGTTGGAAAGCACTCAAAATACTCAACAGACACAAGAATGGCTTTGGTTGGACATTGTTTTTGGTCAGAATAGAACAAGATTTGCCAGGGAATCGTTTGTGAGTTGTAACAGTACGAGCAGAGTTGAGGTGACTTCAGAGTTTACAAACTAAGGACCCAGGAAGGTTCTGTTGACTAAAAGGAGGAAAGAACAACTTGGACGAAGAGCTTAAATCAAGAGTTTGGTTTGTATAATAGACAAAGTGCTAGTCAATAAGCCTTTTATTTTAAGAACTACCTTCCCTTTGTAACTTGATTTGTGTCACTGTTAGAACCTCTACTTGGAATATTACTGCTTTTAATTTTTGACTCATGTACTTTTAACATGTTAGTTAAATTTGTGTCTTCTAGGTTGCAGCACCTCCATGATGCATCTTCAAGGATATGAGCATGTACGGCTAAGCACAATTGATAACAGTGCATCTAAATTCCAAAATCAATCTCCACAATAGTCTATGTGTTTCCTATTGCCAAAGGGGCCCTTTAGAGTAGTGAGAGAAGATCTTCACCCTGAAACCTACAGCGTCCCTTTTCAGCAGGAAGTAGCTAAGAGAATACACCATCCCCTTTTCCTTATGAATCAGGGTGAAGTCTCTCTCAGGGAGGAGTGATAGGGAATGGCAAAGGACACACTGACAAAAGATATCAATCAGAACTCGTTTTGACAAGCACTGTGGCAATAGGACAATTAAAATAGACTTTCAAGGAGGAAAAAAGAGGAACAAACTGGGGGGGGGTGTTAGAGAAAATAGTGCAACAATGAATGAATGGAAATCCAAAATCTCTGTAAATGTTCATTAAAATTAATAAAATAAAATTTAAAACAATTAAAAAAAAGTTTGGTTTGAACAAGCTAAAATGCCTATGGTATATTCATGTTTAGCCGTCAGGTTGCTAGTTGCTACTGGGTAAGCACCCAAAGCCTGGTGACCCCTTACACAAGGGGAATAAATACTGCTCAGTGCACACTGTCCCCAGGATGGGTTTGCAGACAAGACCATTGTGATCTGTAGAGTTTCCAGTGGTAGATTTCTGGAATTAAATCCTCAGGAAACTTCCTAATTGGTCTTGGTCAGGAAGTTCTGTTGAAACCTTTTCAGCATTGTAGCAATACACAATACTCTCCTGACATGTGAAGTACACTGGACAGAAATGAACCTCTGAATGGAAGATGAGAAAGAAGATGTTACCATGGAACACTCCTGCCTCCTTTATGTATCAGGCAACCATGTTTCATGCGTTCGTGTATCAGGCAACCATGTTTCATGCGTTCGTGTTTAATTTGTTGCATCTGCATTGAGAAGAGAGGATCAGACTGCATGTATAAATTTGGGAGTTGTCAGAATATATTTAAGCAGTTACTAAAAGCCATAGACTGGAGGGGATCACAGAGAAGTGAGTGAAGGCAGAAAGGAGAGGAGATACATGGGTCAGATCTGAGCTCTGTGATATTGACAAACGAACCCATCATGTAGCTAAACAGAAATAGTCTGATAGTTGGCTACATTCAGAGTGTATTATCATTGCTAATGAAGTTGTATTGAAACACAGTTGCCTCTTTTGTCTCCTATGGCTGTTTTCTTATTAATTGATTGTGTTTCTGTACTGAATCAACAATCTGACATCTAAAGCCCTGTCTTGCACAAAGGGATTGTACTCCTCTAGTACCAGAGATTTTAACCCACTCAATAATATCACAGAAGCAAACACCATTCAATTTGCTTCTCATAAAGATAGCATCAAAGAAACTATGGAGTAGTTTTACTTTGTAGCGTATGGGATTGCCAACATACTCAATGTTATAAAGCAACAACAACTTGGCGTTTCTATTGTATCAAATAAAGCGTTTTCAAAAATAAACTCTTGCTAGTGAAAACCCAGCAAAGACAGATGAGGGATGGACCACATTAGGCTAAATTTCCTTAGCTTAATGTCATTTCCACTTTAATAGATAATAAGCATCATTCTCTGCCCTGAGCAACTCTTTTTGTGAGCCCTTGATAGATACAGAACTGATCTACAAGAGTTTTTTAGACTGATGTTTGTGAAAGCAGATCGCCAGGTACTTCTTCTGCGGAGTTACTACTTGGGCTCCATTCATCAACCTTTCCGTTAGCAGCCAAGGATTTAAGAATGTGCACCTCCAGGTCTCCACAAGTCAGCACTCTGTCATTGTTTCTGTTAGGTGCCCCACTATCATTCAAAGCAACACTACAAAGAGCAGATCTAAAAGCTTGCCCTACCCTGTGTCATCTCTGTTATGCCCAAGCTCAAAACTGTAGTTATTATGTCAATCTATCATGTTGAGGTGGGGCCCTTCTGACAGTACGCCAAAAGTATGTGAGATGAACAGTCACCATCTTTACCTTTGAATCCAGCACATCATTGAACACCTGCCCTTGGTTACCTACCAAGATAATGATGGCTACTGGCCCCATGAAGCTCCAGATGAAGCCTTTATCAAGCTTCAGCCAGCAGCTGTTGAGAAAGAAAGAAGAGTATTAGTTGCCCATCCCTAGGTAGAAGGTATCAGTTACCAGTTGTTGTTAGTAGATTCCGATGCCGAACTCTCTGGGACTGCAGTACAACTTCTTGCCACTAAGCCACCAGAGCTCGCCTGATGCCAAACTTTCTGGATTAAAATTCGAGCTTCCTTTGCTTTCACTAGTTATGCCAATTGTGCAGAATTTGGTGCTTCATCTGAATAAGCTGTTCTTGTTATAAAAGTAATGTGCCACCTTGTTGTTGTTGTTGTTGTTGATTGCCTTCGAATCAAGCATGATTCATAGCAACCCTATGAATGAAAGACCTGAAGCCCCTCTACAACTATCAACATTTATCCAAGTTCATAGAGTTTCCAGAGGCATGTTGTTTAGGAAGTGGATGCCACTCCTTATTCGTATATAATGTGCTTCATTTGTATAAAAAGCATCGTGATCATCCAGTGGAAAAGAAGTGTGCTGCTAGCCCAAAGGCAAATTATTCAAATCTACCAATTGCTCCTCAGGAGAAAGATGGGAAATATGCTCCCATATAGTTTGTAGCCTTTGAAAACTCTCTGGAAGGTCAGCTATGAGTCAGTTCCAACTCAACAACATTGAGTAATGAGTTACTGGTATGAGCATTAGACGTCACCATTGGAAGGTGCCCTCAGGTTGGTTCTGACCCCTAGCAACCTCACGTGCAACAGAATAAACGGTCACTCAGTCCTGCTTCGTCTCCACAACTACTGCTACATTTGAGTCTATTGTAGCATCTACTGAGTCAGTCTACATCTTTGAGTGTCTGTTTCTTTGTTGATGACTCTGTTTTACCAAGTATGGTGTCCTCATCCGAGTCTTACTTCTTCTTGATGTTCAAAGTATGTGAGGTGACATCTCGAGATTCTTGCTTCAAAGAAGCATGCTGCTTACATATCTTCTAAAAGAGATTTTTTACTTGTAGTCTAGAGTATATTCAACAATCTTCAACAACATCACAAGAGAAGAGCAAAGATGTCCCTTTCATGTAAAAAAAAGGTGTGCTCAACCCAACTCATGGTCTTTTCAAAAATCATCTTGCATGAATGCAAAAGCAAACAGCTGTAAAGTCTTTAAACATCACCTAGCACACAGCAAGCACTCATGACCACTAAATATCATTGCTTTCTACACTTGAACTCTCTGACTCTCTCTCTCTCTCTCTGTGCGTGTGTGTGTACATATATTTATGTGTATGTGCGTGTGTGTGCGTATATATGCACACACACACACATATATAGTATATATATAAACATGTGTGTGTGTGTGTGTATAGTTTGATACAGGCCATGGTCTTTGCAATCACTTGTTATGCGTCAGAGAGTTGGACAATGATTAGGGAGGATAGAAGGACAATTGATGCCTTTGGGCTGTGGTGCTGGAGAAGAGTATTAAATGTACCATGGACTGCCAAGAAAACAAGCAGATTCATCCTGGAGAGAGTTAAACCAGGCTGCTCCTTGGAAGCAAGGATTCTGAGGCTCCGTCTGACATGCTTTGGACATGTTGTAAGGAGGGACAGGTCCTTGGAAAAGAACATCATGCTTGGGAGGGTGCACGGACAGCACAGGAGGGGAAGACCCTCTATGAGGTGGATTGACAGTGACTGGGGTAATAGGGGTGGGTGTGTCAGAGGCAGTGCAATTGGCACAGGATAGAGCAGGTTTTAGGACTGTTGTACGTAGGGTCACTAGAGTCGCAAGCGACTTGATGGCACATAACAACAACACAACATTGCCACTATACTTATACAAAGGAGTTCTGGTGGCTTAGTGGTAAGAAATTGCACTGCCAAAGCAAAGATATGCTGTTTGAATCTACAAGCTGATCTATGGGTCGCTATGAGTCACTAGCAAATCGACAGCACATAAAAACAACAACATATATAGCTTAGATATTTATGTGTGTGTGTGTGTGTGTGTGTGTGTGTGTGTAGTTGTTGTTATGTGCTGTTGAGTCACCTGTGTCTCACAGTGACCCTATGTACAGCAGCTCTGAAGCCTATCCTGAGCCAGTCTCACTAATTCTGACAAACCTACCCCCATGGCCTTAGTTCCTGTATAGGATTGGTTCCTCGTGGCCACATGCCCAAAGTGTGTAAGACAGAGCTTCAACATCCTAGCCTCACAGGAGAAACTTGATTTCAGCCATATTTGTTTTCTTAGCAGTCCATAGTATGTTCAAGACTCTTCTCCAGCACCACAACTCAAAAGCATCAATTCTCCTTCGGTCATTCTTAGCCTTTGTCCAGCTCTCTGATACAAAGCAAGTAATTGTGATGATCATGGCCTGGATCAGTTGCACCTTAGTCTCTAGACTGACATCATTGCTTCTCAGATTCTGAAAAGGTCCCTGGCAGCAGAGATAGAGACAGATAAAGATAGAGATATATAGAGATAGAGATAGAGATGATAGAGATAGAGATATATATCAGAGAGAGAGATACATCGGAGAGTTGGACAGTGAATAAGGATGATAGAAAGAGAATTGGTGCCTTTGAGTTGTGGTGCTGGAGTAGAGTGTTGAATATACCACGGACTGCTAGGAGAACAAACAGGTTTGTCCTGGAGAAGATGAAGCCAGAATGCTCCTTGGGATCAAGGATTCTGAAGCTTCATCTGACATACTTTGGGCATGTTGCTAGGAGGGACTGGTCCTTAGAGAGGGACACCATGTTTGGGAGAGTGGAGGGACGACGCCGGATCGATTCTGTGATTGGAGTGATGGGAATGAGTGTGTTTGAGACGGCGAGGTTGGCACAGGACAGAGCGGAGACTAGGGCTGTTGTACATAGGGTCGCTATGA
>NW_006399935.1:2308394-2312126 GCF_000299155.1 Elephantulus edwardii
CATATACATATATACATATCTATACATATGTGTGTGTGTGTGTGTATATATATATATATAGAGAGAGAGAGAGAGAGAGAAAGAGATTGACAGAGATTTGGAAGCCAAGATCATTGAATGTTTTTAGCTGCCTCTTTCTTCCATACCTAAGACAACACTAAGCAGTATTCAGACACCATCGTTCCGTTTCTCAACACTCAGTTGAGTAGATGATGCTTTCTCTTTATGTTCAAGCAGCCCTATCACCATCACCACCATTACTAAGTGCCTTTGAGTAGACCCTGACTCCTGGTGGGACCATGTGTGTCAGAGAACTGTTCTTGATAATGTTTTCATTGACTGAATTTTCAGAAGTAGATTGCCAGACTTTTTCCTTCAAGGCACTATGGGGGGACATGAACCTTCATGAGAAGGGAGAGGACTTAGATTCTGGCCATGGCAGCATGTGAGAAATGCCGCTATTAGTTCAGGATCTAAATTTTTAGATAACATGCATCTTAGTCAGCCTTCTCTGAGCCTCCATTTCCATGAATTAAAAATAGGGCCAACAGAATTATTGGAAAGATTGAGTAATGCAATGTGTGAGAGCTATTTGGTTTTATTGGCTAATTTTCAGAAGCAGTATGTCAGAAAGAAGCAGTAGTCTTTCTTCCATGGCTGTCTCAGTCCGGGATCTCTGCTGTGCTGGTATTTGAAATGTTAGTAGCATAGTTTCCATCACGTCAGCAACATGCAGGCCGAAACACTATAACAATGTGGTAGCCAGGCGGTGGTGGTTATTCATTATTAGAGAGGTAGAAAGGCATGCCTATGGAAAGCACCCCCTTTCCAACTTCCAACTTCCTCTCTTTTTCTCTGGGTCTCTGGAGACTTTTGTCAAATAGAGTGGATTTTGTGCCAATGTCATAGTACCATGACAGCATGACAACAACGATTGCACACAAAGAACTCTGTCCCTGGTGCAGGGAAGGCCTCCCACAGTTGTTACTCTAATTGTTGTGATTTACATCTTGGAGGTCAACCTCAATTGTTTAAATCAAGACTTTTCAGAATCATTCAGAGCATGTACCTCACAGGTTCTTCATTTGAGACATAGATGTACTTTGTTGTGGTGGTTGTTGTGTACCATTGAGTTGGAACTGACCCATAGCTGATTCTCAGGCAAGGTTTCAGAGGCAGTTAATCACATAGGAGAAGATTTCCCATCCTTTTCTCATGGAGCAGCTGGTGGATTTGAGTTTGGTGCTGGAGAAGAGTGTTGAACATACCGTGGACTGCCAGAAGAAAAACAGGTCCATCCCGGAGAGAAGAGGCCACGCTGCTCCCTGGAATCAAGAATTTCGAAGCTCCATCTCAAATAATTTGGGCACATGGCCAGGAGGGACCAGTCCTTGGAGAAGGACATCATGCTTGGAAGTGGAAGAATGGAGTGACAGTATAGGAGAGGAAGACCCAGGTTGAGATGGATTGACTCAGTGACTGGAGAAATAGAATTAAGTCTGTCAGAGACAATAAGACTGGCTCAGAATAGGACAGGGTTCAGAGATAATATATATAAGGTCATTGTGGGTCACAGGTGACTTGATGGCACATAACAGCAATATATACATATATATACACATATATACATATACATACATATACAAATATACATACAAATATATATATACACACACAAATATATATACACACACAAATAAATATATACACACAAATATATATACACACACATAAATGTATATATACACAGTCACAAATGTATATATACACAGTCACAAATATATATACAACGACACAAATATATATACACACACGAATATATATACACACACAATATATATACACACACAAATATATATATACATACACAAATATACATATACACACATATATACACACACAAACATATATACACCACAAATATATATATATATATGAGACAGTCCATTTAAATTCACCTAGATTTGATGTGGAAGGAAGGTCCAGTAATTTGCTTGCATAAAAACTACTGTTGTTGGGCACTTGGGCTGCTTCCATCTCCACCAACAAACAAATAGAAATATAGGTGTAAATTCTCACAATGGAATGCTATGAAGCATTTTTAAAAAATGAAAACTCATGAAACCATACCCAACTACACAATAGGATAAGTCTAGAGGACATTGTACTAAGCAAAATAGTTCAGTCACAAAAGTACCAATCCTGTATAAAATGCCTATTATAGAAACAGAAGGGTTGGTAGAGCATAAGAGAAAGCAGAAATAAAGTGGACAATGAACATTGTAATGAACTAGGAGAAGGAAAGATCAACCTCAAATGAATGGATGGACAATAATATATGTATTGCGATTAACAGGACATTTATAACTGAATGAATGACTAGGGGAAGGTGAGAAGGAAAGGGTTGGGAGGGAGAAGATAAAGAACAATTTTAAAATGATTGTTCTTGTTGATTCCGACTCACAGCAACACCATATGAAAGAGTACAACTGCTCCTCTGGGTTTTCTTGGCTATATAACCTCTGTGAGAACAGATCTAGGAGTCAACCTCCAGCAGAGTCATTGAGTGTGTTCAGAGCACCAGTCTCACGGCTAGCCCCAGGTGACTTGCCACTGCACTACCAGGCTCCTTTCCATGAAAACTATAGATAAGCAAACCCTATCAAGCAGTGATACTCTAAACACATGGGGTTGCTATGATGAATCATGACGCGCTCACATGGCTCTAGTTTTAGCTTGTTGCTATGGACACTACTCCTACCACAAATGCACGCAACATGCTTACTGATTAGATGTTCCATAATTTTTATGCCCAATGCCAGCAGACACAGCCACAATGACAGCTGGGATCCCGTAGCCAAAGGAGTACATGAACTTCTTCTTGAATCTGCCTGCGCTGGTGTAGTTGACCACCTTGAGGTTCTTGACAGTGAGGAACAGGTGCAGCCCATCCAGGAGCATCCAGGTGAAGGAGGCCAGGTAGAGGTAGTGCAGCACTCCGGCGATGACGGAGCACAGCACCTGGACGGGGAGGACAGTTGAGATGGTGGATTAGATACTAAGTGCTGAGCTGTGAACCAAAAGGTTGAGGGTTCAAGTTAGTCCACAGGCACCTTGAAAGAAATATCTGATGATCTACTTCCAAACACCCAGTCACCAAAACCCCTGTGAAACTCAGTTCTATACATATGAGATCGCCACAAGTCACATTTTTTTCCTTTTTTAAAATTATTGTTAATTTCAATGAACATCTACAGAGATTTTGGAATTCCATTCATTCATTGTTGCACTTTTCTCCCCACCCACCCCACTCCCAGTTTGCTCCTCTCCTTGAATTTCATTTTATTAATTTTAATGAACATTTACAGAGATTTTGGATTTCCATTCATTCATTGTTACATTTTTCTCCCTGCCCACCCCTCCTTCCAGTTGGCTCCTCTCTTTGAAAAGCAAAAAAAAAAAAATTCCTTCATTGGTGTACAATTTCCCCCTCCACTTCAAGTACACTCCACTATGCAACCTTCATTCTGGACTCTTGTCATTACCCTAATACCCAATCATATATTGCTTTTAAACTGCTCTCTACCTCATCTGTTTCAATGCAGTATACTAATTTATCTAATTTTTCTCAGTCTCACCCCAACCCTGATGTTATTCTACAACAGTGGCACTATGCAGTATTTGTCCTTTTGTGGCTGAATATTTCACTCAGCATAATGTCTTCCAGGGTCA
>NW_006399935.1:2312226-2320352 GCF_000299155.1 Elephantulus edwardii
TCCACTCTACAACCCTCTTTCTGGACTCTTATGATAATCGTAATGCCCTAAAATCTATTAATTTTAAACTATTCTCTTCACGAGTTGATCACAACTGGTTGTACTAGGGGACTTAGAATTTAAATTGTCAACACCTGTGATGTATTTCAAGAGGACCAAAAATCTGGGGGTTTCTATGGTCTCTGAAGCCTATTCACTTCATGGACTGAGTAGACCTGAAATATCAAGGAAAAAATGTTCCAGGAGTACCTGTTGTTAGATACATTAGGCCAAGTGTACTAATCATGACCTTATCACACACAACAGACCTGAATCCTGTCCTACTCTGTGCCATCCACATCATCTCTGATACACTTGAGCCCATTTCTGTGATCATCATATCATTCCATCTAGGTGGGGGTCTTCCTCTCTTTCACTGACCCTTCTAAATATGATATTCTTTTCCAAGGAATAGCCTCTCCTAGGAACATGTCCTAAGTATGAGAGATGAAGCTTTGCCACCCTTGCTTGTAAGAAGCACACTGGCTGTACTTTTTTTGGATATATTTGTATGTTCTTTTGGCATTCCATTCAGTACTCTTTTCCAAGACCACAACTCAAAGGTATCATTCTTTTCTCATTCTTAAATATCACCCAGCTCTCTGATACACAAGTAATTAGAAAGACCATGGCCTGAATCAGGCACACCTCAACCTTCAAGTTGGCATCACTGTTCTTCAGAATTTTCGAGAGGTCCCTTAGAATAGACTTGCCCAAAGCAAAATGTCTTCTTAACTCCTGACTGCTGATACAAAGGATGTTGGTTGTGGATCCAAGCAAGATGAAATCATTAACTGTCTAGTGCTTTTCCATCTATCATCATACTGTCCGCTCTATAGACAGGACTTGGCGTATAAACAACCCATGGATCCATGGTTAAGCACTCAAATACTACCCAAAATGTTGTGGTACAAACCCACCTAGAGACCCTTTGTAAAAAAAGGCACGGTGATCTGTTCCCTAAAAGTCACAACAATACAAATTCTATGAAACAATTCTACTTGGCTTTCATAGTGTTATCAAGAGTTGGCATCACAGTTAGATTTTTTTTTATTAGTTTGGTCTTAGTGGTATAACTCTGAGATAATGTGTTCCTACACAGTTTTCAAGTGAATCTCAATATAATTAAGCTCGAGTTCATGTATTGGCTGTCTTCCTGTCTCTGCCTTGATGCCCCCTCCCACGTCATCATCTTCCAGGATCAATTTCAAATAAAGTACCTGCAATCTGATCTTTGTCTTAGGGTCTGTTTCTAGGACAAAATAGAGATGAGAACAAGGAGAGCAACATCCACCATTCCCTGGACCTGCTTCAGTACAAATAAAGGTATTGAGGGAATTCCTGGGTCACACTATGAAGTGCTAGGCTGCTAACTGAAACCTTGGCTGTTTCCAATTCACCCACAATCACTTCAGAAGAAAGCCCTGATGATCATAAACTTGAAAACCTCATGGAGCAACTGTACTCTGAAATCTGGTTTCATATGTTGAAATCAAGTTGCTCGAAGCAGGCTTTGTTTTATTGCACTAAGCTACTGACATTTTGCTGAAATATGCCAATTGGTATTCCTTCCATTCCTGGGTCTTATTTTTTGCCAATTCCTTCAGAGCAACAAGAACTGCCTCTTCATCACCATTGTGTTTAGATCATATGTTGTTTCATTAAATTCTTCTGTGTCAGCCAATTCTTCCTGGTACAGTGACTCTGTGTACTCCTTCCCTCTTCTTTTGACGTTTCCTGGATCATTCAATATCCTGTCGATAGCATCCTTAAGTGTTGCAACTTGAGACTTGAAATTGTTCTTCAGTTCCTTCAGCTTAACAGATGCTGAATAAATTTGTCCCTTTTGATTTTCTGACTTCAGGTATTCACATATTTCTTTATAATTCTCTGCTTTGTCTTCCTGAGCCCCTCTTTGAAATCTTTTTGGCTCCTTAATTTTCTGATGTCTTCCCTTTGGCTTCTCACTGTTGTAGTGCAACTCAGAGCCTCTTCTGAGATCTGGCTCAGTTTTTTCTTTCTCCTCTATCTTTACAATGATCTTTTGCATTCCTACCACAACTCATTTGGTCTTCATTCATTAGTGTTCAAGGCCTCAAACTTGTTTTTGAGATGGTTTTGAAATTCAGATGGGATAGACTCAAGTTTAAATTCTGGTTCTTGTGGATTTGTTTTCATTTTCTTTAGCTTCAGCTTGAACTGACATATGAGAAGTTGATGGTCTGTGGAACAATCATCACCTGGAATTGCTTTCACAGTTGATAACTGAGCTTCTTCAACAATTCTTTCCACAGATATAACCAATTTGATTCCTGTGTAATCCATCACTTGAGGTCCATGTGTATAGTCACTATTTGTGTTTCTTATAAAAGATATTCGCAATGAATAAACCATTGGTTATAAAAAATTCTATTATTCTATCTCCAGCCAAGAGGTAGAATGTCCCCAAGTCTATGTTTTACAACTACGATCCTTCTTCCCTGTTGCCAACTTTTGCTTTCAAGTCAACCATTATTTTTTTTTTTTTATTTTGTGTGCGTGTACCGTCAAATCAGATCTGACTGGTACAGGAGGATATTGCGCCTCCTTCTCCGGCAGAGCATCTGGTGGATTCGAACTCTGTTCCTCTGGGATTGCAGTGCAGCTTCTTGCCACTAGGCCACCAGAGCTCCCCTAACCATTATTATTAATGGAAATGCTTCAATAAAAAAATACCGTCCTGGACATGCTCACCAGGTTGTGCCAAGAAATCTGGAGGATAACTACCTGGCCAACTGACTGGAAGAGATTCGCTTTTACTCTCATTCCCCCCAAAAAGTGATTCAACAGAGTGTGGAAATATATATGGAGAGAGAGAGAGAGAGAGTATGTGTGTGTGTGTGTGTGTGTGTGTGTGTATATATGTGAATATATATAGTATGTATGTGTATATATATGTGTGTGTATATATGTATATATGTGTATATATGGGAATATATATAGTATGTATGTGTATATATATATGTATATATATAGTATGTATGTGTATGTGTATATATATCTCGCACGTTAGTAAAACCCTACTGCAGATTATCCAAAAATGACTTGAACAATGCATCAGCAGAGAAGTACCAGAAATACAACCTGGGTTTAGAAGAGGCCTTTACACTAGGAAAATCATAGCCAATGTCAGATTGATCTTGTCTGAAATCAGGAAGTACCAGAGGAATGTCTACCTGTCTTTCATTGACTATGCAAAGGCATTTGACTGTGTGGATCTTAACAAACAGTGACTAACCTTGAGTAGAATGGGAATCCCAGAACACTTGATTGTGCTCATGTGAAACCTATGCTTGGACCAGAAACTAGTCATCAGAACAGAGCAAGAAAATACTCCGTGATTCAAAATTAGGAATCAGTCTCTCACTTGCTTTGATAATAGGCCTCAGAATACCTGGATCTTGTTCAAAGTTTAACAGGAAGAGAGCTAAAATGAGGACCCTCTGCTTCCCCCTACACCCTCACCTCTGATTATGGAGAGATTTGTTTATGACAAGGACTTAATTTGGTTGAAATATCTTACCTTGTTCTCAGTTTTATCAATTCCCACGAGGAAGAGCAGGTGGGCCAGGAAGAGGCAGATGGAGAGCTGCAGGTGCAGCGAGGTGCTGGTGTTCTGGATGGGCCGGCACAGCAGGAAGGTGAGGGCCGCCAGGAGGAGGCACAGCAGGGAGAGGCTCAGCCCCACGTGGGTGATCATGGTCAGTGTTGGATCTGCCTGTGAGCCGTGAAGGAGAAATCTTGTTAAGGTTTTCAACACAGCAGTTATGGCTATAACGGTGAGTTAGATGCTATTCCAAGCTCAGTGATCCCTAGGACACATTACTTAACCTCTCTGAGACTTTGTCGCTCCATCTTCAAGACGATTAAAGTTGCAGAATCGTTAAACCCTTGACTTTGTGATTACGAAGATGTAGCAGTTTAAATCCATTCAATGAATCCACAGAATAAAGACCTGGTGAGCTGTTGCCAAGCGTTACAGCCTACAAAATCCTACAGGACAGTTCTATTTGGCCACAGGAGGTCACTAAGAGTCAAAATGGACTTAATGGATGGGAAGACTCAGGGCAAAAAGTGTAATGATGGGCAAGGTCCAACGGTGATTGATTTTAGAAAACTTAATGCATTAGAATGATTGTATGAAATACAACGTGAATGAAGAATAACGTGAAGCACAATGTATATGAACTTTGTAAGCAAACCAATTTAAAAAATGAACTTAATGGAAACGAAATCACAGCAATGACTATGTCCACACACGTACTCATTGCCATTTAGTCATTACTGAGCTTCCAGTGAGTTCTCAGAGGCTATAAATTGCACAGGAGACTGTCTTTCTCCAGGGAGCAGCTAGAAGTTCAAACCACCTACCTTTGTGTTATCAGTGCAACTGCTTACCCTCTCGGCCACCAGACCTCCCTATTAGGGAGATGTAAACCAAAATCACAATAAGCTACTATCTCCACCCAGTAACAATAGTAAAGTTTAGCAGTCTTGGATGAATCTCAATACCTGGGGTGTTAGAGCCATGAGGACAGCAAAGCTGGACAGATGAAAGCACTGGCATCTGGTGTAAGAGTCGTTGCTGCCCAGATAAGAGCAGCCCTTCGTGGACCAGCTGCCCCCCTCCTCAGATTCTTCCCAGGAGATGCAGAAATATTTTGCTCTTGCTTCAGGAGGCTGGAACAAGAAGAACATAGAAGTAGTTCTCTTTCTGTTTGATGATTTGAACATTTGAGGCTAAACACAGGTGGTCTGAGGTGGAGTCTAGGTCAGGAGAATCTCACGATCTTGAAGACTCATGGGGAAGAGTTTTACACTATGCTCTGTGCGATAGGGTTTATTCTTCATTAACTCTGCCATCTTCTGTCCCTCTCAACGTCCTACACATTGACCCTTATGAACTCTTTCACCAGGTTTCTTGTTGGCTGGCTCTGTTCTACCACCGATAAGACCAAGATGGAAGATTATTGGAAAATGAAAAAGAGAAAGAATTCCGGTGTATCCATTTCTCGATACACTACTTGCTCTTGAGGAAGACCCTCAAAGGGCTGTGTCAACACTGTAATTACCACAATGGCCTCTAGTGTGACAGGGCTCATGAAGATGGTTAAGTTGTCCATGGGGTTATTAGGAGTTTGTAGTCAACTCAACAGAACCTAACAACATCAACAACAACAATGCCCTCCCTATGTTATTGTTACGTTATGGTGATTTACATGTTGCTCTGATGCTAGAAACTATCCTACCTGCATTTCAAACTATCAGCCTGGTAGATTGTTTCCAATGGAGCTTCGAGACTAAGAGCTGGAAGAAAGGCCTGGCAACCTTTGGACATAGTAGTCAGTTGCCATCAAGATGGCCCCATGTATAACAGGACAAAACACTGTGTGGCCCTATGCCATTTTCATGATCTACGAAATGGTAATTTTTTTGTGTGGATATTATGTCACTTCATCTTATTCCCTTAACCAATGCAAACATGGCAATCAAAAAATATTGTGCAAAACTAACTCACTCACTTTCACTGTGTCATACAGAAAGACCAATCATGTTTGGTAAGAAAGAAGGCCAGCAAAGAGGAAGGAAATCTTCAGTGAGATGGACTAACACAGTGGCCACAGCAATGAAATCAGGCAAACTAATGATCAACTTCCTAAAATGTTATTTATTCACTGACGACCCTGTGGAGCTCAGTTCAACTCTGTTACTCATGGGGTCTCCCTGACACAAAGAGCACAACTTGAATTGGTTTTTGGTTTTTTTTTTTAATAGAACCAGTCCTTGATTTTACTTACCTGAATATGTTCCAATGTCAAGAACATAGGTTGAGAGAGGTATGTTTTGTTCTTCGAACCAATGGTGCTGCTTACAACCCTAGAATTTAATTTTACTTCCTGTAATCCATTTCTGTCATTGAAAAAGGTTCCATTGAGAACACATTCAAGATCCTGATAGACTATCAGTGCAATAGCACTCTGACCTGTGACCAAAACGAGAAACATTTTAAAAGGTCTTGAGTAAAAAAAGAAAGGGGGGATAAAAAGAAAAATAGATGATAAGTAAGTACTTCGCTAGTGTCTTCTTTAAGAGTAAAAGTTAACATAATGTACAATCAAAACTGCTTAGAAAACCCCTTAAGTTGTCATGAAATATGAGGCATGTGGTTTTGGGTGTAGCGTTTTTTTGAGGAGAGTAGCATTTTGTATTCAGTCTCAAGCCTTTGTCGGTAACTCAGCGTTGGGAACTATATAGATTTACAAAATGTACAGCACATTATAAGAGGTATGTATGAAAAACGGGTAAATTAATATGCTGTGAAACTATCTATAAATCCATAAATGTCAGTCATGACGAAAGAAACTTGCCTTCAGAGGACTTAGTGAATTTCAAAAGGGGTTGAGAAAAAGCACACATTTTTTTATTGTATCTCAAATTCACTGTGAGGATCTACAGAAAGGTGTGCAGGAGCACTCACACCATTATTATTTTGCTTTCTCCTTTCTCTCTCTGTCTCTGTACACACACACACACACGAATCATCTCTATCCTATTTATTTTTTCCCATTTACTGTCTGTCTCCTTTTTCTCTCTCCTCTCTATTTCTTCTACCAATACTGTCTCTCTTTTTTTCCTTTACCCTCACCATTTCATTGTTTGTGGTGTACCATAGAGTCAGAACTGACCCATAGCTGACCCTCCAGTTAGTTTTCAGAGGCAGTTAATTACACAGGAGGAGATTGTCTATCTTTCTCCTGCAGAGCAGTTGGTGAATTCAAAATGTGAGCCTTTGGGATTGCAGTGCAGCTTCTTATGACTAGGCCACCAGAGTTCAACCTTAAAATCAATTCCATTTAGACTGTCTCCTCTTCACTTTCTTTCTCAAGTTCACAGTTAGGAGCAGGGAGATCAGTCAGTAGTAGTAGCTGAAAATTTTCCAGAGGAAATTTTGCAGATATTTCAAGTCTTCCTTGCTATTTTCTATTCATTTGGCAAATATGTGTTGAGCACTTACTGTATGACAAGCAGTATTTTAGGCATTGCAAATACAACAGTAAACTAAGCAGAGTCTTTATCAGAAAGTTGGCATCATAGTGTGAGAAGTAAACAATTAGTAAATCAATAAACTGGGAAATTATCATAAGTACAAGTTTTCTAAATCTGGGGAAAATTTAAAAGATAATAACAAATGTTAGTCCTTATCAACACGCGAAAGTCAAGGCAACCAGAGACAACCTTTAAGTAAATAGTTAGGCTGTTGTTATGCGCTGTGGAGTCAGAACTGATCTATCGCTGACACTCCAGGGGTTTTTCAGAGACCACAAATCACATAGAATGAGATTGTCCATCTCTCTCCTGTGGAGCGGCTGGTGGATGTGAACCACATGTTTTGGGGTTGGCAATTCAATTCCTTACCACTAGACCACCGAAGGTCCTTTAAAAATATCTGTATTTTGTTTGTTGATGGGATCTTAGGTTGTTTACAACTTCCTGCTATTGTGAACAAAGCTGCAATAAACATGGGTGTACATATATCTGCTTGGATGTCAGTTCTGGTCTCTTTGGGGTATATTCCCAGTAGTGGAATTCCTGGGTCAAATGATATCTCTATTTGTAACTTTTTGAAAAAGCACCGTACCACCTTCCACAGTGGTTGCACCATTTTACACTGCCACCCATGGGTTCCAGTGTCTCCACAACCTCACCAGCATTTGTTGTTTGCTGTTATGTTAAATTCTGCTATTTTTACTGATGTGAGATGATATATCACAGTTGTTTTGATTTGCATCTCTCTTAGAGCTAGGGATTTTGAACATTTCTTCATGTGCTTGTTAGCCATCTGAGATGTCTTCTTTGGTGAAGAGAAGCTATAGTATATTCACACACTGGAATACTATGCTGCATTGAAAAACAAGGAACTCATGCAATATTATTCCAAATGGGTGACCCTGGAGGACATTATGCTGAGTGAAATATCTCAGCACAAAAGGACAAACACTGCATGGTGCCACTGTTGTAAAACAGGACTGACCTGAGGGTTGGGGGGA
>NW_006399935.1:2320477-2329845 GCF_000299155.1 Elephantulus edwardii
GGGGGGGGGTTGGGAAGGGAGAAAAGTGCAACAATGAATGAATAGAAATCCAAAGTCTCTGTAAATTTACATTGAAATTAATAATAAATTGAAAAAGAAAAAAAGGAGGGGGAAATATTTGTATTTCTGGAATGAAAAAAAACCCCTCCATATAACTCTCTAGTCTTACCATATCAACAGCAATGATAAACATTTCCCAATGGAAAAAACATGGAAAGCAATGACCATCTACCACTGTTGAGAGCTCACTCAAGTAGTTGTACTTTAAAGCCATCATGGGAAACAGAGCATGCATTAACTTGCCCTTTTTAAGGAAGTGTGCCAAGGGTCTCTGAACCTTATGTGAGTTGTGAAGTACCATGAGTTGGTTCCACCTCCTAGCAGCCCTCTGCATGCGTCTGTTCCATCTTTCCTATAGCTGATGTACCACAATCCACTGTTGCAGCCACCATACCAATACACTGCATTGAGGGTCTTCTTTTTCACCTCACTTTACTTGGTCCAGCCTGATGTCCTTGTCCAGGGACTAGCCCCTCCTGATTATATGCTCAAAGGTATGTGCGATGAAGATTCACCATTCTTCTTCTTCCCAATTGCATTCTTTCTTTTTATTAATTTTAATGAAAATTTACAGAGACTTAGGTTTTCTAGTCATTCATTGTTGCACTTTTCTCCCTGCCCAGCCCCTCACACCCAATTCACTCTTCCCCTTGAAAAGAAAAAAGAAAAATTCTTTCATTTTTATGCAATCCCTCCCCCCAAGTCCATTCCACTATGCAGCCTTCACTCTGGACTTCTGTAATGACAAGAATACCCATTCATATATCCCTCTTAAACAGTTCTCTCCCTCATCTGTTTCAATGCAGTACACATCATTCTTCCCCTCGTTCTCTGTCTTCCCTCAACCCTGATGTCAGTACTGTTTTACAACACCAACCTTATGCAATATTTGTCCTTTTGTGACTGAGATATTTCACTCAGCTTAATGTCCTCCAGGGTCATCCATTTGGCATAATATTTCATGAGTTCCTTGTTTTTCAATGCTGCATAGTATTCCGTTGTGTGAATATACCACAGCTTCTCTATCCATCTGTTTGCTGATGGGCACTTACGTTGTTTCCAACTTTTTGCTATTGTGAACAAAGCAGCAATAGACCTGGGTGTACATATATCTTCTTGGATGTCAGTTCTGGTCTCTTTGGGGTATATTCCCAGTAGTGGAATTGCTGGGTCAAACGGTATCTCTATTTGCAACTTTCTGAGAAAGTGCCATACAGCCTTCCACAGTGTTCACACCAGTTTACACTTCCATCAACAGTGAGTAAGTGTTCCAGTTTCTCCACAACCTCATCAGCATTTGTTGCTTGCTGTTCTGTTAAATTTTTTTATATTCTTACTGGGGTGAGATGATATCTCATAGTGGTTTTGATTTTGAACATTTCTTCATGTGTTTGTTTGCCATCTGAATATCTTCTTTAGTGAAGTGCCAACTGCATTCTTCTTACTCCTGAAGACAATTTTGTTCTCTTGGCAATCTATGGTGTATTCAGTATTCTTTGCCAGTGCCACAATTCACAGCCATAAATTGCTCTTTCTTATCTATTGTACAACTTTCACATGCATATGTTGTTGTCTTTGTTGTTGTTGTTAGGTGCTGTTAAGTGGAGTATGACACAACAACCCTATGTACTATAGATCTGTACCTTATCCTATACTGTAGGTTGACAGAGGAGTATGATAGATCTTAAAATCTTATCATTGTTTTCTGAGCTTTAAAGAGGTCCTTTCCTGTATATGTGCCCAATTCAACACATCAGTTGATTTCCTGACTGCTCCTTCCACAGACACTGTACATCTAAGCAAAATGTAATCTTTGGCAAGTTCAGTCTTATCTCATTTGTCGTGACACTGGTGACTGGTCTAGTTGTGAAGATTGTTTTCCTTGATACTGAGTCTAAGCCCGAAGGAGGAGTGGCATCCACTTCCTAAACAACATGCTTCCGGAAACTCTATGAACTTCGATAAATGTCAGTAGTTATAGAAAGGCTTAGGGCCTTTTGTTCATAGGGTTACTATGAGTTGTGCTTGACTCAAAGGCAGTCAACAACAACAACAACAACAACAAAGGCCATATATAGTCTATGATCTTCATCAGTAAGTACTTCAAGTCTTCAATTTCAGCAAGCAAGGTTGTTTCTTTTGATACTTAGGAAAATTTTAATTTGAGAGAGAGTTTACAAGATCAACTGCTTTTTTAATTCATTCATCATGTTTTGTGATGGTTGGGTTGGGTTTTTTTTTTAGTTTAACTAATACTTTATTATGGTAAATTACTATGCTTCTTATAATAACATTCTTCTTTAAATTTTTTATTGGTTTATATGCAATCATTCATATGTATTATGTTTCATTGATGTACATTATGTTTTAGAAAATCATTTCTGTATTGTATTTTATATAAATACTATTTATTGTTCTATCCCTCTTATCATCCCATCTCTTCAAGTCCTCATTGCATCTTTCCTGTTCCTTATAGCTTGCCTCCAGAAACCCTATGAACCTGGAGAAAGGATGAAAGTCACACACGTAAGTGTTGAGGACTTCGGTTCCTAGAGTCACTATGAGTGGCCTACAACTTGACGGCACTTAACAACACAGAGAGAGACCAGTTGGCCTAGTGGACTGAAAGCAATGCTACCAAGCCAAAAGTGGGTGACTAATCCACGGCCCTAAGACCCGTTTTAAATTGTTGCTGGTCAAACATTCTTCTAGGTTGTATAGCCCTGGTGTGTCCACTTGCTGTACAGAGGTAACCTGTGGTCCTGTGAAGCTGAACGCTGTGACACTGATATGTCAAATGCAATAACGGTTACCCACGGTGGACAGTGTTTGGTGGTGCTCCCTGGTTAAAACAAGCTTGGAAGCAAGAGTGGCATCCGCTTTTTTAAATAGCTTGCCTCCGGAAACCCTATGAACCTGGAGAAAGGATGAAAGTCACACATGCAAGTGTTGAGGACTTTCGTTCATAAAGTCACTATGAGTAGCCTACGACTCGACAGCATTTAACAACAACAACAACAACATGCCTGTTATCATCCCGTCTCTTCAAGTCCTCATTGCATCTTTCCTGTTCCTTCACTCCTCACCAGTTCCCTAACCTCTGCTAGCCTAGTGATTTCCCCCTGCCCTCTTGTTCTGTCCTCATTCTCCCCTTTTGAATATAATGGATATCTTGCTCAGTTATCCTCTTATTTTCATAATAGTGGTCTTATGCGGTGTTTGTGACTTGCGTTATTTCGCTCAGAATAATGCTTTCTAGACTCTTCCGTATTATATAATATTTTACACAATCATTCCTTCTTAGTGCTTTCTTTGTGTGAATGTACCACAATTACTTAAATAATCCAACCCATTTGTTGATGGGAATTTGGGCTGCTTTAATTTTCTCACTATTGTGAATAACATTACTAATTTCCTTGTGATGCATTACTAAGCAGAAGTGGCATCCACTTCCTAAACAACAGCCTCTGGAAACTCTGAACTTTGAGAAATGACAATGATTATAGAAAGGCTTCAGGTCTTTTGTTCATAGGGTTGTTATGAGTCATGCTCAACTCGATGGCAATCAACAACAACAACGTAACAACCTATTACTTGCAGGATGATTGCAGAGTCATACAAGATTTCTAAGCTCAGTTTTTTTGTGGAAACATCAAACTTCCCTCTGAAGTAGTTGAACCATTTTACCACCCCACCAGGAGTGCATGAGAGTTCCAAGTTGAAGAGTTAGCTGTTTTGTTCAACTTTGTTCCTGTTGCTGTGGGAGGTAGTAGTTCAGTGTTGTTCTGACTTCCAGCAATTTTGAACATTTCTTCATGTGTTTGTTAGCCATCCAAATCTCCTCCTTTGAGAAGAGTTTTTTTGTCTTTTGCCCATTTTGTGATTGAGTTATCAGTCTTTTTTGTGTGTGTGTGTGTGTGGAGGCCCTGTAGTAATCTCTAAACTTTAATTATTAGAACCTTGTCTGAAATGTGATTGTTGTTGTCATTGTTGTTATGTGCCATCAAGTCACCTGTGACTCATAGCAACGTTACTAAATGGATGTGGTTTTTTGCCAAGTTATGGGCTTTCTTTTCACACAATTGGAGAAAGTTTTTGCTGTGCCACATTTTGTTCTTTATATAGTTAATTACAATTCCCAAATATTATTGCACTTTTCTCACTTCCTCCTCATAGTTCTCTTCCTGCTTTCCTTGATCTATGGACACGTTCCACATTAGCTCAATGGCGTGCTCCGAGACTTTGCTTTTTTAAGATTTATTCCACAGTATTTTTTAACTCATGTTGTTTAATGCCCTTGCATAGTCATTGTGATAATACATAACAATTAAATCATTAGTAGAATGACTCTTAACTCATTCTATTTTAAGGTATAAAAAAGAAAACAAGCATATGAAAGAGACATTTCACACCCCATGAGATCGAACAAAAACCAAAAGCTTGGACAAAAGACAAGGCTCTTCCTCTAGAGCCAAAAGAGAGAACAACACTTTCTTCAGAGTTGCACCTGAGTTTGAACTTCTTTCCTTCCAACTGTGAGAAAGAGAAAACTTTCTTTCTTAAAACCACTCACTCGGGGAGCTCTGGTGGCCTAGTGGCAAGAAGCTGCACTGCAATCCCAGAGGTGCACGGTTCGAATCCACCAGATGCTCTGCTGGAGAAGGAGGGACAATCTCCTCCTGTACCAGTCAGATCTGATTTGACGGTACACACACACAAAATAATAAAATAAAAATTAAAAAAAAAAACCACTCACTCACAGTATTTCTACTGCGACAGCACTAGAGGGCAGCTACAGTCCATTCCAGTCACCAAGAAATGAGAGTGAACCAGATGCCACGGCGGTCCGTGCACTTACTTGCTGTGGTTTCTTTGAAAACATCAGCACAGTCAATTTCCATTATATTATTTCCAGCTTCCAAAATCATTCTCTTGCTTGTTTTATTGCACTTCTTGGTCTCATAGGCTGGAAACAAAGAAAATTAGTTTTACCTTTTTTTTAAAGCTTTACTTCCTCTCCAGACTAAGACTTCTTTTTTTCCTTTTTTTAAAACACTATTTTATTGTATTTTCTTTAAATTCTTTATTTTAATTGTCATCTTAACAAAAGTTTACAGAAAAATTAGTTTTTCATTCATTCATTGTTGCACATTTGACCCCTCTCTGTCTTCCTTCCCCCTCCCCAAGTTGACTTTTTTCACTAGTTTATTTATGAAAGTCGAATACAAATTCGAACAAATTCTTTTCATTTCCCTCCTCCCATCAAACAGTACAGCCCAACAATGATTAATCCCCTCTTCCCCCTGTACATCCACATTCCTCTACTTGCAGCCTCTCCCACCCCTCCTGGATCCTTATACTCGTTCTACAATAACGGTCTTATACAATATTTATCCTTGAGAAACTGAGTTAGTTCCCTCAGCATAATGCTCTCCAGTCTCTCCCAAGTTAGGTCATAATTTACAAAATCATTGCTCCTGCATGCTGCATAGTATTCCATTGTGTGAATGTGCCATCATTTCTCAATCCATTTGTTTGTGGTTGGACATTTGACTAAGACTTCTTTTTTTTTATTAATTTAGGTTGTTTATTTTTCATTTCAATGAACATCTACAGAGATTTTGGGATTCCATTTATTCATTGTTGCACCCTTCTCCCCGCACAAACCCCTCCCCCCCCCCCCCCCTCCCGTTTGAACTCTTTCTCTCCTCTGGGAGACTTAGTATTGACAGTTCCAACGTTAAGGTAGACAGGCGGCACTGTCTACCCTCAATTGGTCAAAAGGGTCTAAGCAAGACACACTGGCTACAAAGTCCAAGAAGTGAGGAGATGATCATGTTTCGCAGAGCTGACTAAAAAAAGAAAAGAAAGAAAAAGCACCAGTGTTATAGTGAGCTATGGCGGTACAATTCATAGAGAGTTGTTCTGCTAATCCAAAGGTGGCCCTTCTCTAACGGTTCTAATCCAGCAGTCACCCCCAGGACAATTTATTGCCTCTGAAAGCCCACTGGAAGGTCAGCTATGAGTTGGTTCACACTTGGTGGCAGTGACTTTCAATTTGACAGGAACCTTAAATGGTAAGGGTAGAAATAACAGTGTGCATAGAGAGAAGAATTTCTGTTTTAACCTAACCATTTAAAATTAACTTTAAATTATGTGCATTGAGACAGTGACCACAACATGTGGAGGATATTGTGCAGAAGCACAGATAGCGCAGGGTTTCCATCTATTGTTCATAGGGTTATTATGAGTCGACCGGGGAGCAGCTAACAATTTAATTTTTTTAAAAATTAAGTGTGTATCTTCCAACGACGTTGGTATATACAGTCAACTAGGTGTATATCTTCACATTTGAGAAAGAGCCCATTAGCAAACTCTTTGAGCCACATAGACAAGAGATCTAACAAAATAGCACCCTTATAAAATCTTTTAATATTGCAGTCAAAACCATCCTATGGAACAGGTCTGTCATAAGAGTTTACTCAATTCCATTTTACATAACAACAAATATTGGCCAAAGCAAAAACCACAAATAACATCTTTAAATATTTTAATTGAATGTTAATGAAAGCAAAATAAAAGGAAATCAGCTAAACCCCGTCAAAGCAGTGCTTAGATGGAAACATATAGCTCTTATTTATAGCCAAATTTATGTTTCTAAATGCACATGTTACAAAAGCAGAAATAGATCATAATCAGTGATCTAAATTATCATGTCAGGAAGCCAGGAAACAAAAAAACAAATTAAATAAAAAAAGTAGAAGAAAGGAAATAATAAGGAAGAAAAAATCAATATAAAAGTAAAGCAAAGTGAAGTTAAAAACCCAACAAAATCAAAAGTGGCTTCTTGGAAAAATTAGTAGTTAGTAGGGCTCAGGAGATTATTGTAAAGGAAAAGAATTAGAGCTATTTTTCCACTTTCTTTTTAAGTGAAAATATTTAGAACCAGAGTGGATGTTGTTGTTGTTGTTATGTGCAGTCAAGTCACCTGAGATTCATAGTGACCCTATGTATAACAGCCTTAAACTCTGCTCTATCCTGTGCCAACTTTATTGTCTCTGACTCACCTACCCCCATTACCCCAGTCACTGAGGGTCGGCCCCTCCGGTGCTATCCTTCCACCCTCCCAAGCATAATGTCCCTTTCCAAGAACGGGTCCCTCCTTGCAACATGCAAGTATGTCAGACAGAGGCTCAGAATCTTTGCCTTCAAGGAGCAGTCTGGCTTCAGCCTCACTAAGGTGAACCTGTTTGTTCTCTTAGCAGTCCATGGTATATTCAATACTCTTCTCCAGCACCACAGCTCAAAGGCATCAATTCTCCTTCTATCATCCCTAGTCATTGTCCAGATTCTTGATGCATAGCATGTAATTGCAAAGACCATGTCGTGGATCAGGCACACCTTAGTCTCCAGACTGGCATTGTTATTCTTCAGTACTCTAGAGATGTCCCTGACAGCAGACTTTTTCAACACAATTTGTCTTTTGATTTCCTGGCTGCTGGTACCAAGAGTGTTGATTGTGGAGCCAAGCAAATTGCAGCTGTTAACAATTTCAATCTCTTCATCTATCATGATGCTAATAATTGGCTCAGGGTGAGAATCTTTGTTTTCTTGATGTTGAGCTTCGATCCATATTGAAAGCTGTAGTCCTTGACCTTCTGCAGAAAGTGCTTCAGGTCCTCCTCAGTTTCAGCAAACAGGGTTGTGACATCTGCATAACGCAGGATGTTGATGAGTCCTCCTCCAGTCCTGATGACACATTTCTCCTCATGAAGCCCAGCCCCCCAGATGATCGGTTCTGCATGTAGGTTGAAAATGTATGGAGATAGGACACATCTCCGACATAAACCCTTCCCTATTTTTAAACCATGTAATGTTTCCTTGCTCTGTCTAATAACTGCCTTTTGGTCCAAGCATAGGTTTTGCATAAGCACAATCAAGGGTTCTGGGATTCCCATTCTTCCCAGAATTAGTCACAGTTTGCTATGATCCACACAGCCAAATTCCTTTGCATAATTAATGAAACAGATAGACATTGGTCTGGTATTCTCTGCTTCCAGCAGAGATCCATCTAACGTTGTTGTTGAGTGCCGTCGAGTCGCAGGCGACTCATAGCGACCCTATGAAGGAGAGTCCTCGATGCTTGGGTGCCTTTCATCCTCTCTCCAGATTCATAGGGTTTCCGGAGGCAAGCTATTATGGAAGTGGATGCCACTCCTCCTTCCAAACTTGTTTTCATCGGGGAGCTCCCCCCCCCCACTCTCAGTCTGCACTGGGTAGCCAACCATTAACGCATTTGACACATCCATGTCACAGTGTTCAGCCTCACAGCAACCACAAGTGACCGCCGCTGGATGGCAACTTGTACACCAGGGCGATATGACCTAGAGGAATGTCTGAACAAAAACAATGAAAGACTGGCCCGAGGGCCACAAACTAAAAGTCACCCACCTTTGTCTTGGTCACACCGTTTTCTCTTCACTGGGCCAGCTGATCTCTCTCTCTCTCTCTCTCTCTCTCTCTCTTGATGTTATTGTTGTTAAGTGCCATCGAGTCGCAGGCGACTCATAACGACCCTATGAAGGAGAGTCCTCGACACTTGGGTGCTTTTCATCATCTAACATTAGCTATATATAATATCTCTAGTACCACAACCTCTTCTAAATCCAGCCTGCACATCTGGCAGTTCTCTGTTGATGTGTTGTTCCAGTCATTTATGGATAATTTTCAGCAGAATAGGTGGAGCGAGAACACAGGAAAGGAAGGTTCCAGATGAGATGGATTTATACAATAACTGGAACAATGAGGGTAGGTGTATTGAAGTCCATGAGGCATGCTCAGAACAGGGCATGCTTCAGAGCTGTTGTACATAGGGTCGCTATGAGTCTCAGGTGACTTGACGGCACATAGCAACAACAATAATATATATTTTATCTTTTCTTCTCTATTCTTTATATCTACCAATATTTTCCCTTAAGTATAAACCTTTTTTGTTATGATCTCATGCATTACAGATTTTTCATGTTGACATTCTACATGAATAGGTCTGTGATTTCAAAATATAAATGCAAGGAAAAAAACCAGCTTTCTTGAGCTTTCCAACTTTAATTGGTGTACTAGAAAGTGCTCAGGAACATATCCACCATGCTTCCATGGCTGGATAAAAAAGATGTCGTCAGCTTAGTTACACATGGAACTGTTGTTATGTGCCATCAAGACGCTTGCGACTCATAGCGACCCTATGGACAAGAGCCCTAGACGCCGTTCTATCCTGTGCCAACCTTGCCATCTCAAACACACTCATTCCC
>NW_006399935.1:2332009-2332876 GCF_000299155.1 Elephantulus edwardii
ATTGGCACAGGACAGAGCGGAGTTTAGGGCTATTGTACATAGGGTCGCTATGAGTCGCAGGCGACTCGACGGCACATAACAACAACAACAACAAGTTCATAAAGACAATATTCTGCATACTACTTTGATGAACATCATCTGGAGTCTTAAAAACGACTATGAGTGATGATCCAAAATACCATAATCATTCTCCTTCTGTTTAGGGATAAAGGCAGGGGGATCCCAATGACTCAACAGAGTCTGGAGAACTGATACACCATGTAAAACACAGCCTACACAATGCCAAGACCAGAACACTTAGATGGTGCTCAATATTCAGCCCTGAACACTCACAGGGTCACCACAGAGGGTCCTTCATAGAGATGGGGAAAATGTAGGGGGGGAAAAGATCAATTCATAAAAAGGTGAGACTCATTAGTGTGATAGAGACTGGAGGAATCTATCAAACCATGGCTCTAAGACACTCATCTGGTCTGGAACAGACGCTCTCCCTTCCTAGAGATCATCTTTCAAGCAAATAATAGATTGTTGTTTGGTGCTATTGAGTTGACTGTGAATCATAGCAACCTTGTGTATGTTGTAGTGGTTGTTATGTGCCGTTGAGTCGTTTGCGACTCATAGCGACCCTATGCACAACAGCCCTAAACCCTGCTCTATCCTGCGCCAGCCGCACTACCTCTGACATACCCATCCCGATTATCCCAGTCACTGAATCAATCCATCTCATAGAGGGTCTTCCCCTCCTGCGCCATCCTTCCACCCTCCCAAGCAAGATGTCCCTCTCCAAGGACCCGTCCCTCCTGGCAACATGTCCAAAGAATGTCAGACGAAGCCCCAGAATCCTTGCCTCCAAGGAGTAGCTTGGTT
>NW_006399935.1:2333211-2335850 GCF_000299155.1 Elephantulus edwardii
GCCAACAAACTGAAGCTGTGAACAATCTCAATCTCTTCACCATCCATCCTGATGCTGCCAATTGGTCCAGTGGTGAGAATCTTTGTCTTCTTGATAGAAAGTCTGCCTTGCCTGGCATCACCCTCACGATATCAGCTATGTCCGGGCTCACTGTTGTGTCAGCTTGTTTGCTGAAGGCTCCTTTTTCTCCTCTCATGCTCCGCCTCTTTCAATGACTGGCCTACCCTGATAACAACCCCGAGGCCTGTGAAGGAAGCCTCACTACCTCTACCTGTAAGGAGCAGAAATATTCATTCCCAAGACAAATGTGTTTCTTAAAACAATCAACTCTATGAGATTAAAATAATTCTTTTTTTTTCAAAAGCAAAGATGAGATAACAGGAAATAGTAGAGAATCTATAGGAAAATCCAGGGTGGATAGGGTGAGTGTTGAACATTGTGGAGAATGTAACCCACATCTTAGAACACATTACAGGCATAAATGGGAGGGGGGGAAATGCTCTGCAAATTTTTACTTGAAAAATAGTCTTTTATAAAAAGAGAAAATCTATAATGCTTTTATATAGGTTATTCCATCATTTATAGACCTCCAACTATGCCCGGACCCAAATCCCATTATGATGGTCATTTAACAAGTCTGTTTGAGGGAGCTCTGGTGGCCTAGTGGCAAGAATCTGTGTTACAATCCCTGAGGTGTGCAGTTCGAATCCACCAGATGCTTTGCTGGAGAAGGAGGGGCAATCTCCTCCTGTACTAGTCAGATCTGATTTGATGGTACACACACACAAAAATAATCAAATAAAATAAAAATTTAAAAAATAAGTCTGTTTGACATTTCTTACCAATATCGTGTTCCGGATATTCATGTTTTCCTGGAGAATCAGCAATATCATCCCATACAGTCAATACCACTTCCTGAAGTAGATGAGTAATCTTTCGTGCAATATCTTGAGTTTCATTGTTCCATGCATTTTTCTTTAAACGAAATAAAGATAATTAAGTAAGAACTCAGTCAAATTTAAGAAGGTTGGGTCAAGAGTAAGGGTGACTGGGTGAGTTTAGACAATACTGTTGTGGATCACAATGGTTCGTATTGTGCCTGAACTCACCGTGAGTCAAGGTGATTAGACGGCCGTTAACAACAGGTTCCGTGTTATCAGCTGAATACATAGCTTGTCATTTATCACACAAACTGTATGTCATTTGTAGCACTTTATGAAATCATGAAGTTTTACAGGGGAGTGCTCCAAAACCAACAGGAATTGATTTATGGAAAAAGAGAACAGAAGGATCTGCGGGGAATAGGACTGTAAGTATTTGATGCAGATCTTCATAGAACAGCTCATCATTTTCATTCTATTCCTAAGTTTCTCAATATTGACACTTGACATTTGGGATTGGAAAATGTTTAGTTGTGCAAAGCAGTTCTGGCCATTGTACGATGTTGAGCAACTCCTCTGTGTTGTACCTACTAGTTTCATACACTGGGATAGAGCCCTCTGATTGGAAGACACTGAAAAATGAAGAACAGCCAGAAACATCAGCTAATGATTAGAACATGGAATGTACAAAGTATAAATATAGGAAAATTTGCCATTGCCAAAGACTAAATGGAACACAGAAGATTTATAGACTAGAGATTGGTGAGCTAAGATGGACTGCCATTGGTCACTTTGAACTAGACAATCATGGTTTACTATACCTGGGATGAAAAGTTGAAGAAGAATGGTATTGCATTCATGGTTAAAAGGACTATTTTACAATCTATCCTTAAGCACAATGCTCTAAGAGTTCTATTCATGCACATTAGAGGAAGGCCTGTTAACACCACTATTACTCAAATATACACACCTACAGCTAAAGCTAGAGAGGAGGAAATGAAGGACATCTGCCAACTTTTGCAATTCTGAAATTGACCAAACATGCAAAGATGCATTAAAATAATTTGTGCCTGAAAAGAAAAAGTTGGAAACAATGAAGAGCAAATAGTAGTTGGAAAACACAGACATGAGTTTGGACAACAAATGATTTAACTTTGGACATTAAATTATTTACCCATTGCAGATACATTTTTTTTAAAGAAACACAAAATGGGACCTCTGGTGGCCTAGTGGCAAGAAGCTGCACTGCAATCTCGAAGGCAAGCAGTTTGAATCCACCAGATGGTTCACTAGAGAAGGAGGGAAAATCTCCTCCTGTGCCAGCTGGAACTGATTCCACAGCACATAAGAAATAAATGAAATAATTTTTTTTAAAAAAAGAAATAAACACAAAATAGTGACAAAATATGTGGACCTTATCCGATGGAGTGCAGTGTATCAGATTGACTTAATCTGTGGGATGAATCATTGGGGAAGCTCAATATCAGTAGTCAAAACCCAGCCAGGTGCTGAATGTGGAACATTGAGGTGCAAGTTCAAACTAAAGCTGAAGAAGACTAAAACACATTTGTTGTTCAACAGCCCTAAACCCTGCTCTATCCTGTGCTCTATCCTCTGACACACCCATCCCGATTACCCCAGTCACTGAATCAATCCACCTCATAGAGGGTCTTCCCCTCCTGCGTTGTCCCTCTACTCTACCCAGCATGATGTCCCTCTCCAAAAACCTGTCTCTCCTTGCAACATGTCCAAAGTATG
>NW_006399935.1:2336622-2356945 GCF_000299155.1 Elephantulus edwardii
CACACAGTCAAATGCCTTTGCATAATCAATGAAACACAGATAGACATTCTTCTGGTATTCTCTGCTTTCAGCTAAGATCCATCTAACATCGGCTAATTTACAAAAACCAAAATGCAGTCTTGAGTCTATCTGTCCTGAATTTCAAAATTATCTCTAAAATAGGATTGTGTCATTGAACACTACTGATCAAAGACCAGATAAGTTGTGGAACAACGTCAAGGACATGATCCATGAAGAGAGAAAAAGCTTCATACAGACAGAGGAGAAAGACAAGACCAAAATGGAGGTCAGAAAAGATCCTTAGAAGAGATGCAGGGGTGGAAGAGATAAACGGAACATTTCAAAGGAAAGGGCAACACGAGAAGGCAACGCAAGTATTATGATGGAATGTGCAATGATGTGGACTTAGAGAATAAAAAGGAAAGAACTCATCCTACATTTCTAAAGCTGGAAGAATTGAAAAACAAATTCAACAAAACAACGATGAGCTATCATCTCACCCCACTAAGAATAGCAAAATTTAACAGAACAGCAAGCAACAAATGCTGGCGAGGTTGTGGAGAAATTGGAAAACGTATTCACTGTTGGTGGGAGTGTAAAATGGTGCAACCACTGTGGAAGGTGGTGTGGCACTTTCTCAAAAAGTTGCAAATAGAGATACCATTTGACCCAGAAATTCTACTACTGGGAATATAACCTAAAGAAATCATAACCGCCAACAAAGCAGATATATACACACCCATGTTTATTGGAGGCTTTGTTCACAATAGCAAGGAGTTGGAAACAACCCAGATGCCCATCAACAAATGAATGGATAGAGAAGCTCTGGTATATTCACACAATGGAATACTACATTGCATTGAAAAACAAGGAACTCATGCAATATTATTCCAAATGGCGGACTCTGGAGGACATTATGTTGAGTGAAGTATCTCAGTCACAAAAGGACAAATACTGCATGGTGCCACTGTTGTAAAACAAGGCTGACATTGGGGTTGGAGGGAGACTGAGAAAGATGGATTCAATAAAGTATAATGCATTGAAATATATAAGGGAGAAAACTGTTTAAAAGGGATATGTGATTAGGTACTATTGTCATGACAGGAGTCCAGAACGAAGGCTTCATAGTGGAGTGGACCTGGGGGAGGGATTGTAAAACACTGGAAGATTGTTTTTTCTTCTACTTTTCCAAGAGGGTAGTGTACTAGGGGGCAGGGTTGGGAGGGGGGGAAAGTGCAACATTGAATGAATGGAAATCCAAAGCCTCTGTAAGTTTTCATTGAAATTAATAATTTAAAAATAATATTAAAAAAAGAAAAACAAATTCAAGCTTCTAGCAGGAGTGGCTTACACTTTCTAAACAGCATGCTTCTGTAAACTGGACTTTGATAAGTGGCGATGGTTGTGGAAGGGCCTCAGGCCTTTTGTTCATGGGGTCACTATGAGTTGTGTTTGACTCGGCAGCAATCAACAACAACAACCGTTATAATACTGAGAGATCATTTGGACCAAATCTTGAATAATCCAGGTAGCATCACAAAAAGATGAAAGTAATTCACAAAGTCACTGCCTCAAAAAGAATTAGTAGACAATGAAATATTTCAGGGAGTACCATGTGATCAAGAGTCAGTGGAAATGAAGGAAGAAGTTCAAGCTGCACTGAAGCACTGAAAAGAAAAAAAAAGCCCTGAGAATCAGCGGAATTGTTGTTGTTGTTAGGTGTCATTGAGTCAAGTATGACTTAGAGTGGCCCTGTGTACAAAAATATGAACCTAGTTCTGTCCTATGCCAACCTCACACTTCTTGACACACAAGAGCCCATTGCTGCAGTCACCTTGTTGATCCACCTGGTTGAGGGTCTGGTCTTCATCTCCTCTCTTCCCAGCATCATGTCCCTCTCCAAGGAATAGCACCTCCTAGCAATATGTCCTAAGTATGTGAGGCAAAGCCTCATTATTCTTGCTTCCAAAGAGCACTCCAGCTGCAACGTTTCCAAGAGATGTATCTATTCATTTTCTTGGCCGTACATGGACTGCTCAGTGCTCTTTCCCAACACCACAGCTCAAAGGCATCAATTCTTTTTCTGTCATCCTTATTCACTGTTCAGGTCTCAGATGAATAGCTAGTAATCAGAAAGACCGTGGCCTGAATCACACACCTTAGTCCTCAAACTGGCATCACGACTTCTCAATAATCTTGGAAAGGTCTCTAACTGCAGATTTTTCCAGTGCAATGCGTGTCCTTATTTCCTGACTGCTTGTACCAAGAGTGTTAATTGTAGACCCAAGCAAGATGAAGCTGCTGACAGTTTCAATCTCCTCTTCATCCATCATGACACTACCTATTGGTCCAGTGGTAAGAATCTTTGTCTTCTTGATATTGATACTCATTCCATACCGAAGGCTGCACCCCTTGATCTTCTGCAACAAGTGCCTAAATCCTCCTTATTTTCAGCAAGCAAGGTTGTGTAATCTGCATAATGTGGGTTATTGATGAGTCTCCCTCGAATCCTGATGCCACATTCCTTTTCATAGAGACCGGATTCTCAGATAATTTGGTCAGCATATAGAATGAACAGGTATGGAGATAGAATACATCCCTGGCACACTCCTTTCCCAATTCCAAACTATGTAGTGCTCGCTGCTCTGTCTGCACAACAGCCTCCTGGTTCAGGTATAGGTTCCTCATGAGCCCAATCATGGGATACCAATGACATCTTTCAACTAACAGGTGCAGTTCTGGGCATGCTCACCGGTGTATGGTAGGAAATTTGGAAGACAGCTATCTGGCCAAACTGACTGCAAGAGATCCGTATCTGTTCCTATTCCCAAGTAATGTGATCCAATAAAATGTGGAAATTAATCAAACAATATCGTTAATATCACATGAAAGCAAAAGATCATTCCAAAAAGGATAGAATAGTATATTGACAGAGAAATTCCAGAAATTCAGGCTGAATTTAGAAGAAGCTGAGGTACCAGGAATATCATTGGTGATGTCAGACAGATCTTGCCGGAAAACAGAGAATATCAGAAGAATACCTACTTATGTTTTATTAACTATACAAAGGCATTTGACTATATGGATTACAACAAACTATTGTTAACATTAAGAATAATGGATTAGGTATTATTTGCATGACTACAGCAGAGAACTGCCAGAAGGCCAGGCTGGGTTTAGAAGGGTTCATGGTACCAGGGATATTGTAGCTGATGTTAGATGGATCTTAACTGAAAGCAGGGAATACCAGAAGAATGTCTATCTGTATTTCATTGATTATGCAAAGGTGTTTGACTGTGTGGATCATAACAAACTGTGGCTGACTCTGAGAAGAATGGGAATCCGAGAACACTTGATCATGCTAATGTGCAACCTATACTTGGACCAAGAGGCAGTCATCAGAACAGAGCAAGGAAACACTGCATGGTTCAAAATTGGGAAGGGCGTATGCCAGGAATGTATCCTGTCTCCATACCTTTTCAACCTGTATGCAGAACAGATTATCCGAGAGGCTGGGCTCTAGGAGGAGAAATGTGGCGTCAGGATTGTGGAAGATCAATCAACAATCTGTGATATGCAGATGTCACAACCTGCTTGCTGAAACTGAGGAGGACCTGAAACTCTTGCTGCAGAGGGTCAAGGACTGACTGTAGCCTTCAGTATGGATTGAGACTCAACGTCAAGAAGACCAATATTCTCACCACAGGACTAGTTGGCAGCATCAGGATAGATGGTGAAGAGATTGAGATTGTTCACAGCTTTAGTCTGCTCGGCTACACAGTCAACACTCTTGGCACCAGTATCCAGGAAATTAAAAGACGTATTGCGATGGGAAAGTCTGCTGTTAGGAACCTCTCTAAAGTACTGAAGAGCAATGGTGTCACTCTGGAGACTAAGGTGCACCTGATACAGGCCATGGTCTTTCCAATTACTTGTTATGCATCAGAGAGTTGGACAATGACTAGGAAGGATAGGAGAATTGATGCCTTTGAGCTGTGGTGCTGGACAAGAGTATTGAATGTACCATGGACTTCCAAGAAAACAAACAGATTCATCCTAGAGAGGGTTAAACCAGGCTGCTCCTTGGAGGCAAAGATTCTGAAGCTTCGTCTGACATACTTTGGACATGTTGTAAGGAGGGGCAGGTCCTTGGAGAGGGACATCATGCTGGGTAGAGTAGAGGGACAGCGCAGGAGGGGAAGACACTCTATGAGGTGGATTGATTCAGTGACTGGGGTAATTGGAATGGGTGTGTCAGAGGCAGTGTGATTGGCACAGGATAGAGCAAGGTTTAGGGCTGTTGTACATAGGGTCGCTATGATTCGCCAGTGACTTGACGGCACGTAACAACAACAAATAACAGTTCAGAATAAGGTGCATAGCAAAGTGGACTGGCGTCTAGGGTGGAAGGAGGGAGGAAATTGTGCAACAATGAAAGAATCTTTTTGAAGAGAAAAGTGAACTGGGTGAGGTGAGTAGGGAGGAAAATGTGCAACAATGTATGACTGGAAACCATGGTTTTCTGTACACTTCCATTGAGGTATTAATTAAAGAAAAGTTTTAAAACTTAAAAAAGAATAATGGTAATTCCAGAATATTTAACCATGCTCATAAAAAATCTTTACCTAGAACATGAAGCTCTTGTTTGAACACAGGAAGGAAACCCTTTTGTTGTTTTGTGCCATCAAATCACCTGTGACTCATAGTGACTCTATATACAATAGCTCTGAAAAGCCAGCCCTGTCCTGAGCCAGTCTCACTGACTCCTACACATCTACCTCATCTCCCTAGTCACTGTATTAATCCATCTCATCTGGGGTCTTCCTCTCCTGCACTGTCCCTCCACCCTTCCAAGCATGATGTCCTTCCCCAAGGATCGGTCCCTCATTGCCACATGCCCACCGAAGAAAAAGCTTCAAAATCCTAGCCTCCAAGGAGAAAGTGGGTTTCACCCTCTCCAAGAGAGACCTACCTGTTTTCTTGGTGGTCCATGGTATGTTTAAGACTCTTCTCCAGCACCACAACTCAAAGGCATCTATTTTTCTTCTGTCATCTTTAGTCATTATCCAGCTCTCTGATGTATAGCAAGTAACTGCAAAGACCATGGCCTGAATCAGGCACACCTTAGTCTCTAGACTGATATTATTGTTTCTCAGTACTCTAGAAAGATCCCTGATAGCAGATTTACCTATTGCAATTTGTATTTTGATTTGCTAACTGTAGGGGCCAAAAATGTTGATTTTAGAGCAGAGTAAGCTGTAACTGTTACCAACATCAACCTCCTCTCCATCCATCCTTGTGCTGCCAATTGGCCCAGTGATGAGAATCTTTGTCTTCTTGATGTTGAACTTCAATTCATACTGAAGACTACATTCCTTGACCTTCTGCAGCAAGTGTTTCAGGTCCACTTCAGTTTCAGCAAAGTTGTGTCATCTGCATAATGCAGGGTGTTGATGAGTCTTCCTCCAATCTTGATGCCACATTCTTCCTCGTAAATCCCATCCTCCTGAATGATCTGTTCTGCATATAGAATGAAAAGGCATGGAGACAGAATGCATCCCTGATGCACTCTCTTCCTGCTTTTGAACCATGGAGTGTTTCCCTGCTCTGTCCTGAGGACTGCTACCTGATCCAAGTATAGGTTTTACATAATTACAATCAAGTGTTCTGGGATTTCCATTCTTCTCAAGGTTAACCACAATTTTTTGTGAACCACACAGTCAAATGTCTTTGCATAGACAACGAAACACAGATAGATAATCCTCTGGTACTCTTCGCTTTCTACCAAGATCCATTTGACATTGTCAATAATGTCTCTAGTGCCACAGTCTCTTTTAAACCCAGCTTGTATTTCTGGAAGTTCTCTGTCAATGTACTATTCCAGTCATTTCTGGGTAATCTTCAAATGAATTTGCTAGTATATGATAGAAGTTATATTGGACGATAATTTATACACTCTGTCAGGTCACCTTTTTTTTGAGTGAAATAAGTATGGATCTCTTCCAGTCAGTTGGCCAGGTAATTATCTTCCAGATGTCTTGGCACAACCTGATGAGCATATCCAGGAAACACTACTTGGTTAAAATCAGGAAAGGTGTGCAGCAGGACTGTGTTCTTTCTCCATTCCTATTTGATCTGTATGCTGAACAAATCACTCAAGAGACTGGACTCCATAGGGGGGAAAGTGACATCAGATTAGGAGGAAGATTCTTCAGCAACCTGCACTGATAATGCGATCTTGTTTGTTGGAAGTGAGGAGTACTTGAAATGCTTGCTGCAGAAAATCAAAGACTACAGCCTTCAATATGAATTCTATTTCAATATCAAGAAGACAAAAATTTAAAAAAAAGAAGACAAAAATCCTCACCATCGGGCCAATAATCAACATGATTGTTGCTGTTGCATACCATAGAGTTAAAATAACCAATAGCTGACCCTCAGGTGGCTTGTTAGAGACAGCTGATTGTCCATCTTTGTCACATGGAGCAGCTGGTGGATTCAAACCACGTGCCTTTGAGATAGTATTGCAGCTCCTTGCCACCAGGCCACCAGCGCTCCCTCAAGATGGATGGGAAAACAATTGAAATTGTCAATTATTCTATTTTTTTTAGATCCACAATCACCAACCTTGGCACTAGAAATCAAGAAATCAAAAGACATATTGCATTGGTAAATCTGCTGTCAAGTCCTTCTACAAAGCACTATGGAGCAATGATGCCAGTTTGAAGACTAAAGTGTCCCTGATTTAAGTCATCGTCTCTCCAATCACTTGCTATGCATCCAAGAGTTGGACAATAAATCAGGATGACAGAGAATCAAATCCTGCAAGTTGTGGTGCTCAGGAAGTGTATGAAATATCCCATAGCCTGCCAAAAGAACAAATAGATCTGTCTTTGAAAAGTTACAGCCAGAGTGTTCCTTAGTGGTAAGGACGGTAAAGCTTAGTCTCACCTATTTGGGACATGTTGTGAAGAAGGGCTATTCTTTGCAAAGGGTCTTCATGCTTGGAAAGGTGGAAGGACAGCAAAAGAGAGGAAGATCCTCAATGAGCTGGTTTCACCTAGTGACTACTTCAAAGAGTTCAAGTAGGTCCAAGATGATGAGAACGGTGCAGCATAGGATAGGGTTCAAATCTGTTGTCTATAGTGTCACTGTGAGTCGTATTCAAGTTGATGCCACAGATATCCCAGTAACACACAATTCAGCGATGACAGTAAATAAACTACACACTCGCTATCAAGTGCCTTTTGAGGTGAAGGAAAAACTCACCCCCAATTGAGAACTGCTTATTCTCATAAGAAAACATGGTAGTTTTTTTAGCAAGAGAGTGACAATGGTGGTACTGACCAGCTGTTTCCAGGCCTGGATTCCTCCCCCACTTGTAAAAATGTCTCCTGATGACTGGATCTTACTGTTGCCTTAAAGGATATTAAAAAAGACCATTAGAATGGAATATAAGGGAAAACATTGCAGGCTAACAAACTGTCCTCCAATCACCCTTGAAATTAGGGTCTTTCCTTGATATTTCTACCACAACCAGTAGTATCATGATCCCAAGTCATGATGCCCCACGTGTATGACAGTAGTATTGGTCACAATAGGATGCGTATTGGTCACAATGACTGAGTTTTTTGCATGAAGATAACCAGGCCTTTCTTCCAAGGCATGTCTTGCACTACTTGAACTTCCAAACTATGGTGTGTAGTAAAGTTAACTGGATTTTTGCCAGTTAATTGCCTCTACCACCCACACTAACCCCACTCTAAAAACAAAGAAGAGAAAAACCTTGTTGTTGTTGTTAAGTGTCATCAAGTCAAAGGCAACTCATAGCAACCCTATGAATGAAAGACCTGGACACCTGTATAACTTTCATCCTTTCTCCGTGTTCACAGGGTTTCCAGAAGCAAGCTATTTGGAAGTGGATGTCACTCCTGCTTTCAAGCTTGTTTTAATCGGGGAGCTTCATCAAACACTGTCCACCATGGGTAACCATTCTCACATTTGACACATCAGTGTTACAGTGTTCAGCTTCACAGCAACCACGAGTTATCTCTGTACAGCAAGTGGACAGACCAGGGCTATGCGACCTAGAAGAATGATTCACCAAAAACAAGTAAACGCAGGCCTGAGGGCTGCAGATTAGAGTCACCCACCTTTGGCTTGGGAGCATGACTATTTGTCCACTAGGCAAACTGATCTCTCTCTATGCTGTTGTTGTTGTTGTTGTTGTTGTTGTTGTTGTTGTTGCTGCTGCTGTTAAGTGCCATCGAGTTGGAGGTAACTCATAGCTACCCTATGAACAAAAGACCTGGACACCTGTATAACCTTCGTTCTTTCTTTCTTGTTTTAAAAAACCGTATTTCTGTCAAACAGATTGCCACTCATAGCGATGCCATTAGAAGAATAGAAACTGTTCCACTGGATTTTCTTGAGTGCCGTCTTGATGGGAGCTATACCTGAGGACTTTGTTTCTCAGCATTGTTCGCTGAGTTTCAACTCCAACCTTTAGTTTGTTATTTGAGTGCAAACCTTTTATGCTATTCAGGGATGTTAATTTCCCTCTAGAGGTTACAAAATGTCACATTGAAAAGGAACTGTTGTTAAATTTAGCATTTCACCATGGGGTCACTGTGAGTCAGAACAGACTTGAGTGCACCTAACAGCAACAGTTATAAAGAAAGAAGTAGGTGAAATAAGGTTTAGAAAATGTTCCATGACATCTACAGCTTAGTGTTTATGCCCTTGCGGAAATCATTCGCCTCCCTTGAATGCATAGTGGACTGAGTGACTTTCTATTAATGATGCTGTTGTCAGCTCTATGTCCTGTCTTCCTTATACGGAACAGAATGAACTATCTACCTGGTCCTGAGCCATCTTCATGAGCAATTTGAACAGTTTGAGTTTGTTGTTGCCGATCCACTCGTCACGGATTGAGTTGTTAAGTGTTCCATTGTGGGTCTGTCGATTCTGGTTTTCATACTATGGTGACTGCCATGTTTTCTGACTTAACAGCTCTGGGAATTAAGGTACCATCTCAGAAGGGACTTTCCTCACTTTTTCTGGCCTTCTATTCTTCTACAAACATCATGTTCCTCCTAATGACACAGTCGCAGTGAGTCAGTCTTCATTTTAACTATGTAATGTTCCCTTTGGAAGCAAGAGTGGCATCCACTTCCATAATAGCTTGTCTCTGGAAACCCTATGAACCTGGAGAGAGGATGAAAGGCACCCAAGCATCGAAGACTCTCCTTCACAGGGTCGCTATGAGTCACCTGCGACTCGGCGGCACTTAACAACAGCAACAACAATGTTCCCTTGCTCTGTTTGTACAACAGCCTCTTGGTCTAGGCTTAAGTTTTACATGAGGACAACTCAGTGTTCTTAGATTCCAATTCTTTTCGATGTTAGCCATAAATTGTTATGATCCATATGGTCGAATGCCTTTGCATAGTCAATAAAGTATAATTAGACATTGCTCTAGTATTCTTTGCTTTCAGCCAGGATACATCGACATGAGCAAAGATGTCCCTGGTGCCATGGTCTCTTCTAAATCTTGCTTGAACTTTCTATTGTTCCCTCTCTATATACTGTTCTAGTAGTTTTTTAATGATCTTCAGCAGTATTTTGTTTGCATGTGATATTAATGGTATTGTTCGATAGTCTCCACATTCTGTTGCATCAACTTTCTTGGGAATGGGAACAAATATGGATCCTTTAGTCAGCCAGCCAGACAGCTGTCCTCCAAATTTCCTGGCATAGTCTGGTGAGTGCACCCAGGGCGGCATCTGTTTGTTGAAATGTGTCAATTCATAGCCCATTGATTCCTAGGGCCTTATTTTTTGCCAATTCCTTTAGTGCTGCTTCAACTTCTTCCTTCATTACCATTGGCTCCTGTTCATATGGTATTTCTTGAAATTTTTGAGTGTCAGTCAGATTTTTCAGTGGCTATTAATGTTATAAAACAAATAGTTTGTGAATGATTATATGAAAAATCAAAATGATCTGAAAACCTTAACTAAAACATATAAATTAAATTCCTCAGACAAAACTCTTTCTCATGCATTATATCAAAATCTCAATCATAGGAAGCAAGCAAACTTGGGGCCCAGACACCTCATGAAGTTTTATTTTATGTTCTATTCTTCTGCAATAAAGGATTCGAGATTATAGATATTAACTTCGGAGTTGTAAGATTTTTCTACTTAAATTCTGAAGTAACAAAAGTCTTACAAATGTGGGGGGGGGTTTCGAAAGATTTAACAATGCTGGGATCAAATGATTGCTTGTTTTCTCTGGACAATTTATTTTCTTGAAAACCCAGGTAAAATTGAAAACTCTGCAGACAATGAAGAATCATCAGATTAGGTTCTTCCAACCACTCCATTGATTTTAGAAATCTCAGATATTGAGGTTTTGGAGAAAGAAATAGAAAGTTGCATGGTGTTAGATGAATTATTATACATTTGTTTTGACACCAAATCTATGCAGCTCATACCAATATAAATAACCTGATACTACCTGGATGGGGAAAAGTACTTGGTCATTAGGTATGTTTTATATCCATATTTGCCAAACAATTGACTTCTCTTTCATCTTTTATGCTCTTGCTGCTGTGTACCTTGGCGTTGGAACAGACGCATAGCTGACTCTCCAACCGTATTCTTGGTTGTCAGCATAGACCGCCAGTTCACAGTGACAGTACTTCTCCTCTCTTCTGGAGTAGTGACTGTCAAAACCTTGGGAATAGAGGCCGGAGCTGTGAGATGAGACAGAGACAAGACCTTATCACTAGAACTGAAAGGAAACAAATATTAGGGAGGGGGAGAGCAGGGAGACATTATGTATTGTCCCTAAGACACTGGCATGAAGAGTACTGAACATCTTTTGTAACTTCAAATTTGGTTTTGTGTGTTTGAAGCAGCTAATGGAGAAACAAAAATGGAAAATAAGTGGGTGACTTTGTAGGGACCTCACTGAATTCCAAATGTGAAGCTATAGAGCTGACAAAAGTAGAGTTAACATTTGCATGCGCGCGAGCGTGTGTGTGTGTGTGTGTGTGTGTGTGTGTGTGTGTGTAACCGACCCATAGCTGACCCTCCAGCAGGTTTTCAGAGTCAGGCTTTGAGAGGAGGTTGTCCATCCTTCTCCCACAGAGCCGCTGGCTGATTTGAACTGCCTTCACGAGTGTAGCACTGCTTCTGACCACTAGGTCAAAAGAGCTCCTTTGCAAGTAGTCTACACTCAAAATATGAGGGGCAGTGTTCTCATATTTTTAGTGTAGACTACTTTTGGAAGCAGGAGTGGCATCCACTTCCTAAACAACATGCCTCTGGAAACTATGAACTTTGATAAAAGTCCATAGTTATAGAAAGACTTCAGGCCTTTTGTTCAAAGGGCTGCTATGAGTCATGCTCAACTCAAAGGCAATCAATAATAACAACTAAATCTAAATCTAAATATAGTTGTAAATATAGATATAAATATAGAGGTAACTATAGATGTATATAGTGAAAATGATGGGTACATGTTTCCACGAGACAGAATTCTGTTGTCACTGCATGATACATATAAGTGAAAGTTTCACCTAATTGCATATTGTCCTAAAAAGTCCAAGAAAACCGGGAGCTCTGGTGGCCTAGTGGCAAGGAGCTGCAACTACAATTCCAGAGGCGAACGGTTTAAATCCACCAGATGCTCTGCCGGGGAAGGAGGGACAATCTCCTCCTGTTCCAGTCAGATCTGATTTGACGGTACACACACACACACACAAAATAATAATTTTTTTAAAAAGTCCAAGAAAACATAACAAATTAAATTCATGATAAAAAATATTCTTTAAATACCTTTTAAATTAAAAGTCCAAGAAATACTTAAGAGATGTAAGTAATCTGTGAGAGTGTTAGTATCTTCCTGACATGAAACCTGGGTCTTAAAGTTCATTTTCCACACATTGTAATCACCATAATTTTAAATACATGTTTAAAATGGCCGCAAATTGACTCACCTGTTGAGTATCTACTGAGCTCCTTGGCCACCTGCTCTTTCACTATTTATGTAAATACCCATCTGTGTTCATAGTTGGACCAGGAGGCAGTCGTCAGAAAGAGAAAAGAAACACTGCACAATTCAAAATTAGGAAAGGAATGTGTCAGGGATGCATCCTGTCTCTAACCCTTTTCAAACTATATGCAGAACAGATCTTTCCAGACTGGACTTTGTGAGGAGGAGTGTGGCATCAGGATTGGAGCAAGACTCATCAAGAACCTGCATTATGCAGATGACACAACCTTCCTTGACTAAACTGAAGAGGATCTGAAGCACTTGCTGCAGAAGGTCAAGAAAGGTAGTATTCAATCTAGATTGAAGCTTAACACCAAGAAGACAAAGACTCTCACCACTGGTCCAATTGGCAGCACCATGCTGTATGGAGAATAGATTGAGATTGTTAACATTTCAACTTGCTTGGCTCCACAATCAATACTCTTGGCACCAGCATAAGGAAATCAAGACACAAAATGCACTGGAGAAGTCTCCTGTCAGGGACTACTTCAGAGTACTGAGAAGTAATGATGTCAGTCTTGAGACTAAGAAGAACCTGATCCAGGCCATGGTCTTCACAATTACTTGCTATGCTTCAGAGAGCTGGACAATCACTAAGGATGACAGAAGAAGAATCAATGCCTTTGAGTTGTGGTGCTTGAGAAGAGTATTGAACATACCGTGGACTGTCAAGCGAACAAATAGGTCTGTTGGAGAGGTGAAATGAGTTTCTCCTTGAAGGTAAGGATTTGGAAGCTCTGTCTCACATAGTTTTGACACATGGCCAGGAGGAATCAGTGCTTGGAGAAGGACATCATGCTTGGAAGGGTGGAGGGACAGTGTAGGAGAAGAACATCCCAGATAAGATGGATTTATACAATTACTGGGGCAATGGGATTAGGTATGTTGGAGTCAGGGATACGGGCTCAGAACAGGGCAGAGTTCAGATATGTTGTACATACGGTCTCTTTTGAGTCTCAGGTGACATAACAAAAACAAGAAACCCATTTATCAGTGTGTCACTGTGTGTGCTTTGCATGTCGCTATGATCCTGGAAACTATTTTTGTTTTAAGTCACCTATTAATTCTATTGTTTTCTTTATTAAATTTTTAAAGTAAAGGGAACTACATTTATCTCTATATATACATATGGAACAAAGATTTGGTACCAAAGAGAGAGGAGAAATCCTAGAAGCTCCAATTATATTGCATAATACTGAGCAATACCCATGCCTTTCTTCCTCTGGATGGAAAACTGCACTTTGCCTGGACAGGTGTGTTTGGCGGTATTCTCAGGCTCCTACAGAGCTCGCCTCTTCATGGCCTCACACTACGGCTTTTGCTCCTTGGGGATGGGCTTGGACATTACTTTTTTTTAACCTTTCCCTTTTCTTTTTCTTTTGTATTTTATACTGGTCTACTGACAAAGCTCGTATCACTATTAGTGTTGTTAGATGGCATTGAGTTGACTCCAAATCACAGTGAGCCGGTGTACAACCGAGCAGAACACTGCCCTGTGCTGTGCCATCCTCTCAATTACGGCTGTGTTCACACTCCACTGAATCATTGAGAAGCTTCGTCTTGAAAACTAAGCCTCCACCAAACATCATGTTCTTTTCCAACCATAATTCCTGTCCATTTTCCCGATGATGTCCAATGATGATGAAGATGCCAGATGAGATGAACTGATACAGTAACTGGGGCAGTGGGAGTTGGTGTGTCAGAATCAGTGAGACTGGCTCAGGACAGGGCAGGGTTCAGAGCTGTCTGTACTTATTATGGTCACTATGGGTCACAGGTGATTCAACAGCACATAACAACAACAGTAACATTTCCAAAATATGTGAGGTGAAGCTTTATCACTCTTGCCTCCAAAAACCCCTCCAGCTGCATCCTCCTCAAGACATAATTGTTTGTTCTCTTGGACACTCATGGGATGTTCAGTGCTTTTCTCCAACACCACAACTTAACAATGTCAATTCTCTTTCTTTAAACCTTTATTCATTGTCCAGCTCTCAGATGCATAACAAGTAATAGGAAAGCCTATGGCCTGAACCAGACACACCTTAGTTCTCAATCTGACATCATTACTCCTCAATAATTTGGAGAGATCCTTAACTGCAGATTTTCCCAGTGCAAAGTGTCTCATTTCGTTTCTGCCGGTACAAGGCTGTCATTGTGGATCCAAGCAAGAAGAAGCTGTTGACGGTTTCAATCTCCTCTCCATCCATCATGACACTGCCTATTGGTCCAATGGTAAGAATTTTTGTTTTCTTGAAATTGAGATGCAATCCATACTGAAGGTTACATTCCTTGATCTTCTGCAACAAGTGCTTCAAGTACCCCTTACATTCAGCAAGCAAAGTTGTGTTATCTGCATAATACAGCTTATTGGTGAGTCTCCCCCTAATCCTGATTGCCACATTCCTCTTCGTAGAGTCCAGCTTCTTGGATAACTTGCTCAACACACTGATTGAATGGGGATGAGGAGAGAATACAACTCTCGCACACTCCTTTCTTAATTTTAAACCATGCAGTGTTCTCCTGCTCTGTTGGCACAGAAACCTCCTGGTCCAGGTATTGGTTTTCCATGAGCACAATCAAGTGCTCTGGGATTCCCATTCTTCTCAATGTCAGCCACAACTTGTCATGATCCACACAGTCAAATGCCTTTGCACAGTCAACAGCGTTTACTCCAAACACAATAAAGCTAACTTTTAAAAAAACCCTCAAACTCCACAGCTCCAGATAGTGCATTTCTGTGAATGATAATCTCAATTGGAAAAGAAAAAAAAAGCGTGACATGTGTCAAACCTCACGGTTCAAAGTAATTAGGTTATAATGTGCATAGTTGGAGTTACACATTATTTTCATAATAATAATTAAATGTTGTACATGAATGTCTAAAATCATAGGTACTTAGTGAATAGATCAATCTGGAAGTGGACTTTAGCTTCCATATTAAAGTCTTGGTGAGTCTAGGATCTGTGTCGTGTTATCATGCTGCCTCTTCTCATGGCAGTTCCTCTAATTCATTGCTGGCATAACCCATATCCTAAAGAATACGCTCCTTTTCTCTGAAGTCTGGTAAGTGCGGTTAGCATGTTCTATTCCCATCGTCTTTCCACTCTAGACGAACAAAATTTAGATGTGACAGCTTCTGCCCAAAAGGTCTTGAAATACAGCATTATCAATAAATTTTTGCAATGAACACCTAAAACAGATAGGATTGACGAAGCAATTTTTTATAACTTTACCTGAAAATCTTGTCTAGCTACTATATTGGGATTATCCTGCAACAACTAAAGAGAATGTACACTTTAATCAATCAAATAATCTCACTAGTGTTTTAGCCATTGTTGTAGTTGCTGTTGTTACTGTCAAGATAGAAAGAACTCATAGCTGACCCTCTGGTGGGTTTATAGATATGACAAATCATCCAGGAGGGGATCTCTGTAGCCTAGTGTTAAGAAGCAGCAGTACAACAGATTTCAAACTTGTCTTATCCTGTGCCATCTTCATCATCTCTGATATATTGTTTGTTGTTGTTGTTGCTGCTGCTGCTGCTGCTGGTGTTAGATGCTGTTCAGTCGAGCACAACTCATAGCAACCCTATGAACAAAAGATCTGAACCCTGTCCTATCCTGCACCATCCTCACACTTCCTGAGACATAAGAGCCCATTGCAGCAGTCATCATGTCAATCCATCTGGTAGAGGGTCTTCCTCTCCTTCACTGACCCTCCACTCTTCCCAACATCATGTTCTTCTCCAAGGAATAGCCCCTGCAAGCAACATGCCCAAAGTGTATGATGGGAAGCCTCATCTTTCTTGCCTCCAAAGAGGACTCTGGCTGGACTGGAGTATATCTCTGATATACCTGAGTCCATTATTACTATAACGATGTCAATACATCTTGGTTAAGATCTTCCTCTTTCACTGACCCTCCACCTTTCCAGCACCATGTCCTTTCCCAAGGACTGGTACCGCCTAACAACGTCCAAAACATGTGAGCCAAAGCTTCACTGTCCTTGCCTTCAAGTTGCATCCTGGATGTACCTTCTCCAAGACATATTTGTTTGTTCTTTTGGCAGTCCATGGGATGGATTTTCAATACTCTTTTCCAACACTACAATCAAAGAAATTGGTTCTTCTTATGTTACCCTGAGTCATTGACCAACTTTTAGATACATAACCGGTAATTGAAAAGACCATGGCTTGGATCAAGGGCACCTTAGTGTTTGAACTGACACCCTTGCTCCTTAGAACCTTAGAGAGGTGGTTGACAGCAGATTTATCCACTACAAAACATATTTTTTATTTCTTTATTACCAGAGACAAGGGTGTCGATTGTGGTTTCAAGCAAGTTAAATTAAATCATTGACAACTTCAATCTTCCCTTTATTTATCATGATATTGCCTGTTGGTCCAGTGGTGAAGATTTTTGTTCTCTTGATGTTGAAACATAATCTATATTGAAAGTTATGGTCTTTGAGCTCCTAAAGCTAGCATTACAAGCCCTTTTCACCTTTAGCAATTAAGGATATGTTATCTGCATTATTCAAGTTCTTAATAAGTCTTCCTCTGAAGCTTTTCATAAAGTCCAGCCTCTCTAATGATTTTCTTGGCATACAGATTGAATAAGTATGGAGTAAAGTTACCACTTTGATGCCCACCTTTCTTTATTTGAAACCATCCAGTGATCCTTTTCTGTGTTCAAATGAAAGCTTCCTAGTCTTAGCATAGGTTTTTCAGGATCCCAATTAAATCTTCTGGGATTCCATTCTTCTCAGTGTTAGCTATAATTTGTTATTGTCTACACAATTGTTCACTGGGTAGTTGTAATTTGCAGTCAGCATGACAACATCTAACTACGACAATGGGCCTAATCCATTACAGACACTAAATAGTTATTTTAATTAGCCTTAGACTGTCTCAGCAATGTTTGGCAAGATAACATCTGTCATTCTGAGACAAGTTTGGTCTTTATTCATTAAGTTCATTTATTACCAAGTCAATTTTGAGTTCTCTCTAAACTTTATGTCACTACATGTTTAACTTAAGAACAAATTAAAGTCCTCAGGCAAACTTCCTTCTTATTGGCCATACAAAAATACAGTCTTTTGTATTTCGTAATTATCAAACAACTGACTTCTCTTGGTTCTCTTATGCTCAAAGACACTTCATGGAAAGATTGTCTTACTGCTCTATTGAATGGGAAAGGAGGAGAAAGATCTACAGGAATGTCTATCTGTGTTTCAGTTACTATGCAAAGGCATTTAACTGTGAAAATCACAACAAATTGTGGTCACGCTTGAGAAGAATGGGGATCCTAGAACACTTAATTGCATTCATGCAACACCTACATTCAGGCCAGGAAGCAGTGGTTAAAAAAGAGCAGAGAAACACTACACGGTTCAAAATCAGGAAAAGAGTATATCAGGGATGTGTCTTGTCTCCATACCCTTTCAATCTGTATGCAGGACAGATCATTCAGGAGATTGAACTTTATGAGCAGGAATGTGGCATCAGGATTATTGGAGGAAGACTCATCAACAACCTGTGTTATGCAGATGATACAACCTTGCTTGTCAAAACTGAAGAGGACCTTCAGTTTTGCTGAAGAGGTCAAGGACTGTAGTCTTCAATATAGACTGAAACTCAACATTAAGACAAAGATTCTCACCACTGGACCAACTGGCAGCACCATGACAGAGGGAGAAGAGATTGAGATTGTTAACAATTTCTGCTTGCATGGGTACACTGTCAACATTATTGGCACCAGCAGCCAGGAAATCAAAACATGACTTGAATTAGGGAAATCTGCTACCTGGGACCTCTCCAAAGTACTGAAAAGCAACAATGTCAATCTAGAGTCTAAGGTGCACCTGATCCAGGCCATGGTCTTTGCAATTACTTGCTATGCATCAGAAAGCTGGACAATGAATAAGGATGATAGAAGAAAAATTGATGCCTTTGAGTTGTGGTCCTGGAGAAGAGTAGTGAATATACTATGGACTGTCCTGGAGAAATTGAAACCACACTGCTCATTGGAGGCAAGTATTTTGAAGGTCTGTCTGCCATACTTTGGGCATGTTGCCAGGAGGGACCAGTCCTTAGAGAAGGGCATCATGCTTGGAAGGGTGAAAAGGACAGAGCAGGAGAAGAAGATCCTGAATGAGATGGACTGACACAGTAACCTGGGTTCTGGGGGAAAGTGTGTCAGAGATGGTGAGATTGGTTCAAATCAGGCCAGGTTCAGCGCTATTGTACATAGTGTCACTACAAGATGCAAGTGACTTGACAGCACGTAACAACAACAATGCTCATTTAAATCCTGATCCTTCATAAGACAATTCATGAGCTGCACTCATAGGCGCATTTCTTTGCATTATTTGAAGAATTGCATGATCGTTGAGAAATAATAGGAAAATCAGAGAGGGTAAGAGAGACAGGAGAAATGCTAAGACTGTAAAATGGACAGAGGACAGAATTTCACAGTCATAGAGGTTAACAGTTACAGACCAAGAGAAAGAAATGCTTAGAAATTCAACTGAGCTACTTACCAGTGACTTTCTGATCAGGTTTCTGGGGAGGTTGGCAGCTCAAAAAGATGGCATGTGGCTTTTTCTCTGACGGCCTAATTGCTGATTTCATGGGAGCTGTAAAAGAAAAATTTCATGCTGGACCTACTTTATCTGAAGGAAACATCCATTGTCATATGTGGATAATTAGGGAATAATTTGATGTTGTTGTTGTTGTTATGTGCTGTCAAGTTGCCTGCAACTCATAGTGACCCTATGTACAATAGCTCCGAACCCTGTCCTATCCTGAGCCAATTACATTGTCTCTGACACACCTACTCCCATTACCCTAGTTATTGGGTCAATCCATCTTATCCAGGGTCTTTTCCTGTGCCGTTTCTCCACCCTACCAAGCATGATGATCTTCTCCAAGGACTAGTCCCTCCTGGCCACATGTACAGCATATGTAAGACAGAACTTCAAAGTACTTGCTTCCAAGAAGCAGCTTCATTTCACCTTCTCCAGGTCAGCCCTGTTTTTTTCTCTTGGCAATCCATGGCGTGTGTTCAACATGCTTCTGCAACACCACAACTCAAAGGCATTGATTCTTCTTCTGTCATCCTTAGCCATTGTCCAAATCTCTGATGCATCCACACTCTGTTACGTCACTTTTTTTGGGAATGAGAATAAAATATGGATCTCTTCCAATAATTTAGCCAGGTAGTTGTCCTCCAGATTTCTTGGCACAACCAGGAAAGCATGTCTAGGGCAGTATCTCTTTGTTGAAATATGTCAATTGATACACAATTAGTCCCTGGGGTTTTGTTTTTTGCCTATTTCTTCAGAGCAGCTCAAAGTTCCTCCTTCAGGACCATTGTCCCTTGATGGTATGTTGTTTCATTAAGTTCTTCTGTGTCAGTCAATAATTTGTTGAGATGTAAATAATTGTCCTTGGGGATCACTTAAGACAAGTAGATGCATCGTTTTTTTAAAAGCAGCTTGGCATGAATTCATCCCTTTAGATCACCAACACTATTCTTCTTAAACAAACTTCACAGAAGAAAGAATTTCTAAGGACATTGTAAATCAGCTTCTGAAAAGCCAACTAAAAGCACCAGGAATTCTCAGACTGTTTATTCCCCTCCTGACTGTGTTAATCCCAGTGCTGCTGCATTTCTTTTGGGATAATTAATTTAGGTTGTGGATTTCCCATTCCACAAGTTATTGATTGACTAATAAAATCTGAGATTGATTAACACAGTAACTGGGACACTGGGAATAGGTGGCTGGAGATGGTGACACTGGGTCAGGCCAGGGCAGGATTCAGAGCTGTTGTACGTATTGTCACTATGAGTCACAGGCAACTTGATGACACACAACAACAACATCTTTTTTTAACTTGCTTTTCATTTTCAGAAATTATCTTATGTTTTTAATGTCCGAGATGTAGAATTCCCTAGATAATGTCTGCAATCAGACACTCTAATGTGAGTTTTGGACTTGAGTACCACGCTGATTTCCACGTGCTCTTTCATTCCACTTAGCTTTGTGGTCCTTCAGATAAAACTAAAGAAACAGAAAATAAAACTGTAAAGCCTCTTAGATAGCTCTGTTAAGGAGTGCATCTGATATTTTTTTTCCTTTGGTTTTGGGTGTGTGTGTGGTTTCGTGTGTGTGTTTTTTAACATGAAGCCGTCTTTTAAACGAGTTGGGCTGTCAATAGCTATTCAGGGAAAATGTTCCATTAATTGGTCTTTTTTTT
>NW_006399935.1:2357325-2358788 GCF_000299155.1 Elephantulus edwardii
GATGGCAGCCTCATTCTACAACAGTGGCACCGTCTCCAGGTCATTAACTGGTCTTTTGAGAGGTGTCCTTAAAAGGATGGATTGTTTATTTTGATTGGTATGAGTTGTTACTGCCTTAAAAATGGCAAAATATTCTAAATTTCTTCTAAATTAAGTAGAATCCTATAAACTGTGAAAAAGATGAGATTTTTTTAAAAAGGACCAGGTTGTGAAAATAGAAAAATTATCTGTTTTTATAAAAAAGTTAATAATCATTTAATTGGTTAAATGAGTAGCTCTAATATCTTCTCGCATGAGATTTACTGCCTCTTAAAACCTGCCAGAGGGTCAACTATGGGGTCAATTCTGATTTGATGACACAAAACAACAATAATATTCAGAGAGAGTGATCTGGTGGCCTAAGGAGTTCTGGTGGCCTAGTGGTAAGAAGATACGTTGCAATACTAAAGACACAGTGTTCAAATCCACCATCTGCTCCATCGGAGAAGGATGGGCAATCTCCTGCCAAGTGATTACTGCCTCTGAAAACCCCCCAGAGGGTCAGCTGTGGGTCAGTTCTGACTGTAAGGCACAAACAACAGCAAACAGTGTTGTAAGGAGCTGTGCTCTCAACCCAGACGCATGTTGTTCAAAAGTATCAGCTGCTCCTTGTGATTTACAACCTCTGAAAAAACACTGAACTTCAGCTATGAGTTAGTTTCAATGCATTTGTTGTTGTTGTTGTTGTTGTTAAGTGCCGTCGAGTCGTAGGGGACTCATAGCAACCATATGAATGAAAGACCTGAGCACTGTTTATAGAGTTTCTGGAGGCAAGCCATTTCAGAATTGGAAGCTCCACCAAACAGTGTCCACGATGGGTGACCATTACCACGTTTGGCACATCACTGTCACAGTCTTCAGCATCACAGCAACCACGAGTTACCTCTGTACAGCAATGCACAGACCAGTGCTATACCACCTAGAAGAATGTTTGACAGGAAAACAATTTTCTGTGAGGTCCATAGATTAAAGTCACCTACCTTGGTCTTGGTAGCATAGCTTTCTGTCCACTATGCCAACAGAGCTCTCTCTATGTTGTCGTTATTGTTAGTAAGTGCTGTCGAGTCGTAGACGACTCATAGCTACCATATGAACCAAGTCAATGGTGCATAACAAAACCTCAAAATTCCGAGCAAGTTTTGGTGGCCTGGTCTATAAGTTGTTGCACTGCCAATACAAAGGCCAAGCTGCTCTAGTGGTTCAAATTGGCGAAGGGCTCTACAAGAGAAACATGGGTATGGGAAGCCAAACTTTATACCAAACATTTTATGAAAACCCTTGTTCAGGAATTGAAGGAATTACAGATTTATAAGTTAGGATTTCTCTTGTGGCAGATCCTAGAAAATGAGCTGTTTGTTTCCTGTAAGACAGGAGATAGCAAGGGGTCCCCTACAGAGGGAGTGTTACTTCCTGAGCTAGAGTTC
>NW_006399935.1:2360421-2377425 GCF_000299155.1 Elephantulus edwardii
CAAGGTTAATAGTTAAGGGTAAACCAAATTCTTGCATTTGTGAACCCCTCCCTCCTGAGTCAAGCAGAAGGTTTTCAATAGAAAGAGCTTGGTTTCATTTGCATTGAATTCTCTTTGTGATTTACTTCCAGATAATTTTCAATAAAGACACAGAGAAGCTTGGCTTGGGGTCTTCAGTCATGAACTGCTGGCCCCCTGGTTTATGCTCTCTGCTCTATCTCATTCCTGGCTGTTTGTCTCATTATTAATAATTATAAGATTATTCTATTCTTTGGGACCCTTGGTCTGCAACACATGGGCAATCTCCCCCCGTGTGATTTACCCTCTCAGCAACCCAATGTGTAATTGCTCTGAGTTGAATCAGCTCGATGGCAGTAGGGTTTTTATTTGTTTTGTTTTATTGGTAATGGAAGTTAAGTCATTTCAAATACCTGATGAGTCATCCATCAACGGTCGCCAGGTTTGGGCAAGTTTCCAGAATAAGACAGATAAGGAGGAAACGCTTAGTGTATTCCTTATAAAAATTGTTGTTTGTTACTATTATTAGGTGCCGTTGGGCCTCGTATCATAACAACCCTATGGACCACAGATCTGAAGCCATGTCCTACCCTGTGCCACCCTCGTCATGCCTGACACACTTGAACCCATGAATCCCAGCACGTATTGTCTTACATTGCACCGGAAGATGCATCCCTTGGTTGCAAGGAACGACACAATGACTACAATGATTAACTCTTACATCAATGATCACGAAGATCGTGCAGAATGACGATTCATTTGTCCTGCTCTCTTGCTCTAGAGCTGACCCAGCAATAATGAATAGCAACCTAAGTTAGCATGCAGTTCGTTTTCTTTCTTGGTAGATCACAATACTTCAATTCCCTTATCTCTTTTAATCACTATTACTTTGACATTAAGTTCTGTCAGGAGCTGCACTGCTAACACAAAAGTGGCCCCTCTCTAGTGGTTTAGATTCATCAGAAGCTACTCAGGACCAAAATGAGCAACTTCTTCCTGTGTGATTTATAGGCTTATAAAACCCACTGAAGAGTCAGCTATGAATCGATTTCCGATCAACAGTAATGAGTGAGTGAAAGAGTCTAACATAGATAGTTCCAGGACATATATGTATGTGTGCAGTCCCGTCCCGTGCAATTTACTGGCACTGTGAGGTCAGCTATGGGCTGGTTCAGCCTTGGCGGTAAACAACAACAACAACAGCATGGTTAGATTCAGGCAAAGTTTTCTGATCTCTATAAAGAAATTCTGTGTATCACAAAGAAAGAAGAGCTTAGTATTCTTTCTGAATTCATCTCTCTCACCACACTTTGATTCTTCTATCAGTAGATTGGGAAGAATCTAAGCATTCCCAAAGCTCTAGTTCTAGTTTGTTGTTTGATTATAGGTCCACACATAGGACCAATATTCTTCTCAAAATCCCAGATGTCAAAGTCACTGAGCATCTGGACTGACAAAAGTAGAGCATCATCACAAGAACCTACCAAAGTTCTCAAGAGATCTGTTAAATTTTTAAAAAGCAAGAAGGAGGACAAAGAGGAAGAGGAAGAGAATCAGAAGAACTGAAAGAAATTAATTGAACTCTTGGAGTTTTTAAATAGGCCAGAAACAAAAACTTAGATTATTACACTAAGTATAACAAAAGCTTTGAGATAAAGGCAATAGTTAAAAGATATATCTTCTTAACTAGCAAGAAAAATCTGCTTTGTCTTAGACTATGATAAAATTAAAATTGATTGCTTATATAAAAAAGTCAAATTATACAGCTCTGTGATGGACAAGTAGGTTGTTTGCACACCCACCAAACACAATTACTTCTCCTTCATCACTGGCACAAGCTATATGCCATAATCTACATTTAAAACAAAACCTTAAGTTTAAAGAAGGTCACTAGAAAAAAAAATCCAAATTGTTACCAGCTCTGTCCTATTTTAGAACAAGATATTTTCGATAGTTCAGACTGAAAAAGCTACACACACACAAATGTTTATCTCTACAGTCTAATCCTGAGGGGACTGAATAGAATTACTTGTTAGAATCTTACGGGAGACTGAGTAACGCCTACCCTCTGCTCAGGACCTTTTCCAAAGCTGCCTTACGTAGAACATCTGAGAGATCCTCAAATTCCAGCCATTGTACGGAAAGAATATCTGTGTCATGACTATTATAGTCATGACTGGACTTAGAGGTTTGGGGGGAAAAAATCAGGATTACGCATATAAATGTGCTTTGAACAAATTTGACTGTATCTTCTGGCACCCTTTGTATCAGTTATATTTAATCAAAACAAAAACCCCCATCTGCGTAGGAACAATATTAGAAGAGATACTTCTTTCTGGATGATTGCAGTTCTAAATAAATTTTATAATACAGCTCAAAAAAAAAGTCAAATTAAAATCATTAAATTGCTTCATCGAAATATAATGGTAATTAAAGAGATAAAATAGTTCAACTTTTCTGTTTTGTTAATAGGCATCATCTGCCAAGAAAACAAATAGGTTTGTCTTGGAGAGGTGAAACCAAGTCTCTCCTTGAAGACTAGAATTTTGAAGCTCCACCTCACTTACTTTGGGCACGTGGCCAATAGAGATTGGTCCTTAGAGAAGGACATCATACTCAGAAGGGTGAATGGACAGCGCAGGAAAGGGAGACCCCAGATGAGATGTATTGATGCAGTAACTAGGGCAGTGGGGTTGGTGTGTTAGAATTAGTGAGACTGGCTCAGGACAGGGAAGGGTTCAGAGCTGCTGTACATAGATAGGGTCACGATACATTGCAGGTGACTCAGTGGCCCATAACAACAATGACATACTATGACAGGTTTGGAAGCAGGAGTGGCATCCACTTCCTAAACAACCTGCCTCCAAAAACTCTGTGAACTTGGATAAATGTCAATAGTTGTAGAGGTGCTTCAGGCCTTTTGTACATAGAGTTGCTGTGAATCATGTTCGACTCAAAGGCAATCAACAACAACAGTCAGTTCCAACTCTCAGTGGTGGTCTTAAGAACAACAGAGAAAAATATTCCCTGTTCCTGTATCATCCTCACAGCTTTAGTGTGTTTGAGCCCATTGCTGCAACTTTATTGCAGTTTGTCCTGTAGAAGGTCATCTTTTTCATTAACCCTCTGTTTTACCAAGTATGCTATCCATCTCTAGGAACATGGTCCTTCTTGATAACATGGTTACAGTACATTAAATGAAGTCTAGTCATAGTTGGGTAAAGTACCGTCTGCTATCTACTCTTGAACTTTTTCATTACTTGCATGAATGAAAGCAAAATTCACAATCTGGAAGCGCCTCAGAAATAGAATTGTAGCAGACATCTGTTGTATGTTCTGTCCAACATCTCATTCTTCTTCTTTCTTTTATAGAAGCACTTGAATGTTTCCCCTTTCAGGGAACAAGTACAATTCTGTTTCATGTGTTTCACTCTTTCTGAAGAAGAAGGTGGTATCAAGACCAGAGAAAGACTCATCAACAATCTAGGTTCTACAGATGACACACCCTTGCTTGCTGAAAGTGAGGAGGACTTGAAGTGCTTGCTGCAGAAGATCAAAGACTACAGTTTAAATATGGATTACATCTTAACAATAAAAAAACAACAGTCCTCACCAGTAGACAACAGGGAGCATCGTGATAGTTGCAGAAAAGACTAATGTAGATGGATTACTTATAAAAATTATAAATATTTCATCTTTACTTGGATCCACAACCAAGACCCTTGGTATCAGCAGGCAAGAAATCAAAAGACAAATTACACTGGGAAAATCTGCTGTCATGGCCCTTTCCAAAGTGCCCAAGAAAGAGGATATCAGTTTAAACCCTAGAGTACACCTGATCCACATCATGACATTTGCAATTACTTGCTGTGCATCTGAAAATTGAACTATGACTGAAAATAACAGAAAAGTAATCAAAGTCTTTGAGTTGTGGTGTTGAAGAAAAGTACTGGATATCCCACGGACTGTCAAAAGAACAAATATGTCTTGGACAAAGGGCAATTAGGATACTCCTTAGAGGCAAGTACGGTGAGTCTTTATCTCACAAACTTTGGGCAAGCTGTTAAGAGGGGCAAGTCCTTGGGGAAAGGTATCACGCTTGGAAAAATAGAGGGTCGGAGGAAGAGAGGATGAGCCCCCAAAAGATAGATTGAAACAGTGACTAACAAAGGGCTCAAGTATCTCAGAGATTATGAGGATGGCATAGAAGCGGGTAAAGTGCAGATCTGTTGTTCACACATTTGCTGAGACAACAACAACCACCACCACAACAACAACTTCCCTTTCTGAGGTCTGATTATTTTAATTTTTTTCATTTTTTAAGTGTCTTTATATCTTCCCAGTTATTTTTATGGCCTGGCTTTCGTTGTTTTTGTTCAGACATTCCTCTAGGTCGTATAGCCCTGATGTACAAGTTGCCATCCTGCGGTCACTTGTGGTTGCTGTGAGGCTGAACACTGTGACACTGATGTGTCAAATGCGTTAATGGCTGGTTACCCAATGCGGACAGAGAGTGGGGTGGAGCTCCCCGATGAAAACAAGCTTGGAAGGAGGCGTGGCATCCACTTCCATAATAGCTTGCCGCTTCCGGAAACCCTATGAACCTAGAGAGAGGATGAAAGACACCCAAGCATCGAGGACTCTCCTTCATAGAGTCGCTATGAGTCGCCTGCGACTCTATGGCACTTAACAACAACAAATTTATCAGAATAAAATCAATGATGTATCACACGAGCAGAATGTCTTATTTTAAGAATTTTCCAGGTCTTGTAATTTTTATCATGAGGAATTCCTGGATAATAGCATTGCAGTGAGGCTTCACATAGCTTTTATATCACTGCAAAATTTTAAGGAAATGCTTGAAAATGGTTTCAGTGGCTTCTATTCTTCTCATTCTTATAAAGTATGTAGACAGTTGGACCTTATTTCTTGCTTGTACTCATCACTGTGGTCCTCAAACCCATTTTATGCCTGTATCTGGATCATTCTCTGACTTGATAACTGCCCCTCTTAGTAACCAAATCTCAAGTAAAAAAGCAAAATTTTTCAAGCACTGCGTCTCACCACTTTGTGTCCCAACGAGGCAAGTCAGCTGAAAAGAAATCAATAGAACGCATTTACCAAGTCAGGTGTGGTTGTGAATTTTGTTTACGAGAAAACAAATAATTCATTTTCTTCCACTGAAAGAAAATTATTCCTCCTTTTTCATCCAAGGAAGAACTTTTCTTTTTTGCATTGAATTTCTTTTATCTCTTTTAATGCTAAAAGGGAGAGAAGTGTAGGGGATTGTCCCCATAACAAGTAACTTGCTCTTGCTAAGAGGTTGTGAAGTTTGGCATCTAGACAATTAACCTCAGAGAAAGAATCTACTTACACAAGGAACTATTTCTACATCTATTTATATATTTGTTAATCTATACATGCAAATTTGAAAATCAAGATCTTGAAATTAAATCAGTTCAACTAGAAACATTCTAGACAGAACACTTAAAACTCACTGCCTTTGAGTTGGAAACTACCCAAAGCTGATTCTCTGATGGGTTTTCAGAAGCTGTAAATCACATGGGAAGATATTTTCCCTCTTTCCTCTGAGGTGTAGATAGACGTAACGAGAGTAAAATAAATGTATTCACCATAAACTCTAACAGCTAATGCAAGGACTAGAAATAAAAAGTAGAACTGCAATGCCATGGTACAAATTCTAAGAAAAGCAAAACAAATGCAACGTATACAGTGAGAGGTTTACTAGCATAGACTGGGTTTTTTTTGGACTTTTTTTCTTTTATTATTTTAACTTAGTTTGGTTATTTTTCATTTCAATGAACATCTACAGAGATTTTGGAATTCCATTCATTCATTGTTGCACCCTTCTCCCCACACAAACCCCTCCCCCACCCCCCCAGTTTGCTCCTCTCCTTGAAAAGCAAAAGAAAAACTCCCTCATTGGTACACAATCCCCCCCGCACCACCCCAAACCCCACCCCGTACCCCCAAATATAATCCACTCTGCAACCCTCATTGTGTACTCCTACGATAAAAATAATGCCCTAAAATATAATACTTTTAAACTATTCTCTCCCCCATAGACTTCAATGCCGTAAACATATTTCATCCAATTTTTTTCAGTCTTATCCCCACCCCAATGCCAGCCTCATTCTACAACAGTGGCACCATATAGCATTTGTCCCTTTGTGACTGAGATACCTCACTCAGCATAATGTCCTCCAGGATCACCCATTTTGAATAATATTGCATGAGTTCCTTGTTTTTTAATGCAGCATAGTATTCCATTGTGCGAATATACCACAGCTTCTCTACCCATTCGTTTTTTGATGGGCATTTAGGTTGTTTCCAACTCCTTGCTATTGTGAACAAAGCTGCAATAAACATGGGTGTGCATATATCTGCTTGGATGTCAGCTATGGTCTCTTCAGGGTGGAATTGCTGGGTCAAATGGTATCTTTATTTGCAACTTTTTGAGAAAGCGCCATACTGCTTTCCACAGGGGTTGCACCATTTTACACTCCCACGAACAGTGAATAAGGGTTCCAGTCTCTCCACAACCTCGCCAGGATTTTAATAAATGTTTATAAAGAACTTCGATTTCCACTCATTCATTATTGCACATTTTCCTCCCTGTTTCCCCTCGCCCTCCCTGTTAGCTTTTTTCTTGGGGGGAAAAGAAGTTCTTTCATTGTTATATAGTTCCCCCCCCCATCCCTGACCACCTAACTATGCAGCTCTTATTCTGGACTTTTGTTGTGCCAATGATATCTAATCATATATTCCTTTTATATAGTTCTCTCCCTTGTCTGTTTCAATATTGTATACATTATTTAACCCCTCTTTTCTTAGTTTCCTCCCAACCCCCAAATCAATACCGTTCTATAACACTGGCATTATGCAGTATTTGTCTTTTTGTAACTGAGATATTTCGCTGAGCATAATTTTTGAAAGGAAGCAAAAGGAGAAAATCAGAGAGAGTCAGGAAATACATGAAGATGCTGAGACTAGAAAGAAACACAGGAACAGCCAGAGCTCAGGAAGAGAATGGACACAAGTCAAGGCAGACACCGAAATACTCACCGGTACTGTTCCTACTCGTTTTCCAAAGGGGCTTACAATCCACAGACAAAACACACGGCGCCCCTTCCGGAATCAGGGTAATGAATTTCAAATCCTTAGGAGCATAGTGTGGGGCTATAAGATGAAACAGAGACAAGGCTTTGTCATTGGGATTGAAAGTCTCCCAGAGCGGCATCATGGAGTCAGCTTGAATAAGAGCAAATGAAGTTTACTGAGAGAGAGAGATGGTCCAGGGAGGAGGAAATGTCCATTGTCACAGAGTGAAAGTGGTCCCTCCACTGGACCACAAGAAAACATGCGTTCTTTATTGCTGGATCAGGAAGAACGAAATAAAGATAATAAAATTTATAATTGGCTGAAAGATCATCAGGACAGTTAAAGGTGGGATTTCTAGAAACATAAATTTAGCAGCAATAGGATCATAATCATAAGTGAGATTACATGATTCGTCAACAGTGTTATGAGTCTGGAGTAACAAATACCATCCTTTTTTCTTTTTTAAAAAAATTAATTTTAATGAAAGTTTACAGAGACTTTGGATTTCCATTCATTCGTTGTTGCACTTTTCTCCCTGTCCACCCCTCCCCTCCAGTTCATTCTTCTCTTTGAAAAGTAAAAGAAAAAGTCTGTCATTGTTATACAATCCCTCCCACCAAGTCCAATCCACTATGCTGCCTTCATTCTGGATTCCTGTCTAATGATAATACTTAATCACATATCCCTTTTAAACAATTCTCTCCCTTGTCTGTTTCAATGCAGTATGTATCATTTATCCCATCTTTCTCAGTCTCCCCCCACCCTCTATGTCAGTTCTCTTTTATAACAGTGACAGTATGCAGTTTTTGTCTTTTTGTGACTGAGATATTTCACTCAGTATAATGTCCTCCAGGGTCACCCATTTTGAATAATATTGCATAAGTTCCTTGTTTTTCAATGCAGCATAGTATTCCACTGTATGAATATACCAGAGCTTCTCTAGCCTTTCATTTATTGTTGGGTACTTGGGTGGTTTCCAACTCTTTACTACTGTGAACAAAGCCACAATAAACATGAGTATGCATTGATCTGCTTGGGTGTCAGCTATGGTTTCTTTAGGGTATATTCCCAGTAGTGGATTTGCTGAGTCAAATGATATTTCTATTTGCAACTTTTTGAGAAAGTTCCAGAGTGGTTGCACCATTTTACACTGCCACCAACAGTGAATAAGCATTCCAGTTTCTCCACAACCTTGTCAGCATTTGATGTATGCTGTTCTGTTAAATTTTCTATTCTTACTCGGATGAGATGATATCTCAGTCGTTTTTATTTGCATCTCTCTTAGAGCTAGGGATTTTGAACATTTCTTTATATGTTTGTTGGCCATCTGAATGTCTTCTTTTGTGAAGTGTCTGTTCATATCCTGTGCCCATTTTTCAATTGGATTGTTTATCTTTATAATGTTGTGGTGTCTGAGTATTTTATAAATTCTAGATATCAGTACCTTATCTGACATTCTGACATCTGTAAGCCCATTGTTGCAGTCACTATATTAAAAAAATTCCCAGACAATACTTCCTATGTGCCAGTAAAACTGTATAGTCTTTATGTGTCTACTGAATCCTCTTGTCTTCTATGCTTATGGATACTCCATTTGAATGTTACCCTGACATACTACACAATGAAAAGCAGATGGCCCATAGGAAATTAAACAGATTTTCTTCATGAGGTAAAGTAAGTGAGCTGTGTCTGTGAGTGATTTATACACATCATTAGGAGACTCTCAGTATCAGTGGGTGGCAAAAGGACCAAATCACAAAGAGCCAGGAAGTCAATATAGATACTGAGATAGAAAAGGGTAAAAAAAAAAAGCAAAAAAGAAAGACCTGCACAAAACAAGAACTACCCGGCCCCAGATCAAGGAAGAGCATTGTTGATAAATTCAGAGAAATACTTACCAGTAATTTTCTTTTTGGCTTTCAGTGAAGACTGACAGATGATAATGACAGCACTGGGTGCCGTTTCTGGCTGAAGAGTCATGGATTTAGAAACACAGGGGGCAGCAGTAAGGTCTGTGAGAAGAGAAGGAAATAAAGTTTTTCATCGGAATTGAGAGAAAACCATCTGTGGGACTGTTAATCACAGTGCTTATACTCAGAAATTATCATAAAACATGTCATGTTTCTTTTTCTAGGTATAATTTATTTTTTCTTTATTATTATTATTATTATTCATTTTCATGAACATTTACAGAGACTTTGGATTTCCATTCATTCATTGTTGCACATTTCTCCCTGCCCACCTCTCCCATCCCCCCAGTTCATTCTTCTCTTTGAAAAGTAAAAGAAAAATTCTTTCATTGTTATACAATCCCTCCCCCCTCCCCAAGTCCACTCCACTGTGCAGCCTTCATTCTGGACCCTGTCGTAACAACAATACCCCATAATATATCCCTTTTAAACATTTCTCTCCCTCATCTGTTTCAATGCAGTATACATAATTTATCCCATCTTTCTCAGTCTCCCCCCAACCCCGATGTCAGTCCCATTTTACAACAGTGACCCTGGAGGACATTATGCTGAGTGAAATATCTCAGTCACAAAAGGACAAATATAGTATCATTGGTTCTGAGAATTGGACCTGTAACAGAATCTAAAACCAGAGGTGCTTGGTAAGTGTGTAAATAGGGCAGTCTGAAAGCAGAGCTTTAATTCCATTTTATGCTCTTTATATAAGTCTAAAATTCCGATAGGATTTTTTAAAGTTGCTTTTTGATCTTGGTGTTGATCTGTTCACATATATTATGGATAATATTTCTTTTTTTCTTCAGTCTGGCATGTATACGTAGGATATTGCAATCTATTCTCAAAGAGTTCCTTTCAGTATCGTCAAATAGACACAAAATTCAAAAGCTTGCTGCCCTAGGTCCTGATTGACAGCATTACCAGTAAATACTAACAATTTTACTAATACATTATGAGAAAATTCTTCCGTGCCTCCTGAACCATCTTAAAATAATAAACTGAATGGCATGTACCTTTAACTCATGTAAATGTTATTTATCTATGCCTACCAAATTCTCACATCTAGATAACTCATATTTAATCCCCAGTTAGTCTTTCAGTAAATTATCATTTTTTTAATCCTTAGTTCATACTCCAACTGTACAAGAATGTGCCCCTTTACTCTGTCCAGGGGAGCTACCATCTCTACCTTGTGACAATGGACATTTACCTTCTCCAGACTTTCTCTATCCTTCAATAGACTTCATTTGCTTTTATGAAAGCGGACACTGTAACGTTGTTCTATGATAGAATTAAATAAACAAAGAAACAAAAATAGAAAAAGGAGTGCTTTTCCATGGAAGTTTAATGACTTCTTAAAAACAGACTAGGAATCCTGGTGGCCTAAGTAGCAAGAAGCTGTGCTGCAATCCTGAAGGCATGCGGTTCAAATCCATCAGTTGCTCTGCAAGAATATGTAGGCAGTCTCCTCCCATGTGATTAACTGCCTCTGAAAACCCTCCAGAGGGTCAGTTATGGATTGGTTCTGACTCAATGATATATAACAAAAAGAACGTAGAAAGGAGAAGAGCAGATCTGGCATTTGCAAGTGATCTCTACATGTCGACCATTGTGAAAGAAATACCGACAAACTTAATGTGAAGGGGGTGGGAGGGGGAATTTGTTATCAATTGTAGGAGTTGTAAGTGAAAATGTTGCCTAATTACATATTGTCTTGAAAATCCAGAAATCATAATGAGTCATGCCTAGATTAAAACCACCTTCCTTAAGTAAATGCTGTTGTCATGTGCCGTTGAGTGGCCTATGACTCATAGTGACCCGATAAACAACAGCTCTGAAATGTGCCCTATTCTGAGCCAGTCTCACTATCTCTGACACACTTACCCTCATTACCCCAGTTATTATATCAATCCATCTCTTCTGAGGTCTTCCTCTCCTGCACTGTCCCTCGACCCTTTTAACCATGATGTCCTTCTCCAAGGACTCATCCCTCCTGGTCACATGCCCAAAGAATATGAGATGGAACTTCAAAATCCTAGCCTCCAAGAATAAACTTAGTTTCACCCTCTCCAAGACAGACTTTTTTGTTTTCTTGGTGACCCATGTTATATTAAACACTCTTCTCCAGCACCACAGCTCAAAAGGATCGATTCTTCTTTTGTAATCCTTAGTCCTTGCCCAGCTCTCTGATGCATAGCAAGCAATTGTAAAGACCATGGCCTGGAATAGGCGCACCTTAGTCTCTAGACTGACCTCATTGCTTCTCAGTACTCTGGAGAGGTCCCCGACAGCAGATTTTCCCAGTACAATTCGTCTTTTGATTTCCTGACTGCTGGTGTTGAGAGTGTTGATTGTGGAGCCAAGCAAGATGAAATTGTTAAAAATCTGTCTCTTCTCCATTTGCCAGGGTTCTGCCAATTGGCCAAGTGATGAGAATCTTTGTCTTCTTTATGTTGATCTTCAACCCATTTTGAAGACTACATACAGTCTTTGACCTTTTGCAGCAAACCCTTCAGTTCCTCCTTAGTCTCAGCAAGCAAGGTTGTGTCATCTGCATAACGTAGTTTGTCGATGAGTCTTCCTCCAATCCTGATGCCACATATGGAGACAGGATGCATTCCTGATGCACTCACACACAAATCGATTGTCATTGAGCTAGAACAGACTCGTAGTAAGTCTTTCAGCACGTTAGCACGCACATGGGAGTCTATAAAACACTCTGGTGACCTTGTGGGTAAGGAGTCGTGCTGCCAACTGAAGGCAGGATGAGCTATCTCCTCCTTTGTGATATTCAGCATCTGAAAACCCACTAGAGAGTCAGCTATGAGTAGGTTCCAACTTAACAGCAATGAGTTTGGATTTAAAACAAAAAAAAAGATTACTTGCTTCCAATGTCCTTAAATATGTCTTTGATGTCTTCTTCCAAAAACATCTAGTATTTATCTAAGGGAGATGTTTCAACCTGAGTTTAACTTATGCTTTGAAGACACCGATTTAAGTTAAGTTGAACTGGAGTAAATTGCATTCGAGGAGATTGCCTATCATTCTCCAAGGAACCCGCGGGGATTCGAAGCACCAGGGAGGCATCTTTTCTGGGTTAACAGCACAACATGCTATGGATTAGCCAGCAGAGCTCCCTTTTAACCTGTCAATCATCTGGAAATTTAAACTTGAACCTGGTATGTCCTGATGAGTTGAAGCAAACAGCAGCTTTCCAAAAGATGAGAACATTGAAGGTCATTGGACAGTTTTAAGCTTCTGAGGTTGCTTTGATTTGAAAATTTAAGTCTGTTGATTAGTAAAACATACCAATTACACATAAATTGCTATCATTTAACTTTGAGGCACACATCTCCCCTTAGCAGAATGACAGATATCAGGAGCCTATAGGGGAAAAGATTCTATAATTTAGTATCGGAAAGCAATCAAAATGAAAGGAGTGATTCCGGCCCCACTAACAAAAGGCAGTGCTTTTGAAAAAAGAGATTTTATCCCCACGCCTCTGAGCTGAGGAAATCTACAAAGACCCTGGACTTGCAAATAGATCAAAATTCACACGGCAGGGTCATACTCCCACCTCATCACGCTAAGCAGTAAATGCTAACTTAGTAAATGCATTTATGTGTTAACTCCTGGTTAGAAAAACACCTCGCCAAGATCTGACCATTCTGAAATTTCTATTAATAGCCAACTTGGAGAGAAGCATTCTTTTAAAACTTTTACACTCAGAAGAACTCAAACATTCACCACAAATTTTGGTCACTTTTTACAAATAACCTGAAAAACTCATTCTACTGGATGGGAGGGGGAATATGTGGTCGCAACTTGCAAAGGAAGCAGAAGGAAACCTTTTGAAGCCTGGGTGCCTGCACTGGGGCCTGTAGACACTGCACTGTCTGTCCTGGTAGTGCGTGGCAGGTGATCAAATTTCCGTTAAAATGTAAAGACCCTAAATCCTGCCTGGGAGCTCTTGTGTTAAGAAGCTGAATCGCAATCTCGAAGGCACCCTATGCTGTTTGAGGCCACTGGCTGCTATGCCAGAGAAGGAGTACAATCTTCTCCCGTGCCTTTAAATGCCTCTGAAAATACACTGGATCGTCAGCTATGGATCGGTTCCAACTGTACGGTACACAACAACAATAAATCCTGTACAGTGGCCAGCCTCAGTTCCAGAGTTTTCCATTCTCTACCTTTGCAAAAATGCGGCCACGCTTTCAGCTGAAAGTCACCGCTGTGGTAGGGTTGAGAGGGTGGGAGGGAAGGAGGATTGTAAATTTGTATTAAAAAAAAAAATAATTGCTATCACTTTTCATACTTGATGCTTTTGTCTTCCTTGTTTTACCTTTTTTTTTTAGCTTTTCCTCATTTTGTTTGTTTTGTTTTACCTGATTTTTTTTAAGTTGTATTCTGTCACTTAAGTTTTGTTGATTTATATAGTGAAACACTCCTGTGCGTTTCTATGTGTTTTAACTAGCAATTTTTCCTTTATATTATTAGTAGTATTAGTTTAATTCATGCTATTTACTGGATTAATGATATTGTTGTTGTTGTTCTTGTTGTTGTTGATGGCCTTCGAGTCAAGCACGACTCATAGCAACCCTATGAATAAAAGGCCTGAAGCCCCTCTACAACTATTGACATTTATCAAAATTCAGAGAGTTTCAGGAGGCATGTTATTTAGGAAGTGGCTGCCACTCCTGCGTCCAAATTATCATCATCATCATCATTAGAATTATATGAAGTTCACTTGCATAAATATTACCTGGAGTGGCTCAACTTGAAGGCAATCAACAACAACAAACCAATGTAATAGGGAGCTCTGGTGGCTTCATGGTACGGGGTTGTGCTGCCAAGCCAAAGGCATGGGAAGAACTCGCTCTGCATTTCTCAAGTTGAAAGAGCCGAAAAACAAATTTAGTCCTTGAGTCACAATATTGAAAGTTGCTGTGGGCTATTGCCATTCAATATATTTATTGAATGACCTAGAAAGTATCAAAAGAAGATGAAGGGAATACACAGAATCACTGAAGCAGAAAGAATGGATTGACACTGAAAAATATCAGGAAATACCATACGAATAGGTGGTGGTTGTTGTTGTTGATCGCCATCAAGTCGAGCACAACTCATAGTGACCCTATGAACAAAAGGCCTGAAGTGTTTCTAGCATTATCATCATTTATCAAAGTTCATAGAGTTTCCAGAGGCATGTTGTTCAGGAAGTGGATGCCACTCCTGCTTCCTATGGAAGAAGGAAGAGGAAGCTGCATTGAAGTTATTGGCAAAAAATAAAGCCCTAGGAATCAATGGGATACCAAATGACGTGTTTAAATGAACAGATGCAGCCTTGCCTAATTCCTTCCATTCGTATAATCAGTCTGATTCCTGTGCAGTACATCAGATGAGATCTCTGTGTAGTCACCCTTTGGGTGACCTTTTTAAAAAAGATTTTGGAAATGAGTACATCATTGAATGTACAAAATCTGATCGTTCCACTCCCAGCCTCATTTCTGTCATCAAGTCAACTACCATTCTTTCTTCATTGATTCCAACGTTTGCCACCCAATCATCAATTTTCATCAACATATCTTGGTTACATATTTGGTCCATTTTGGATTGGAAAAAAAAGATAAAAATCTGTAATTATCTCTTCTTTACCTTTTGCTAATAAAGTATTTCTCCTTAATTACGCAAATTTTGTTGTTGCTGTTGTTGTTGTTGCTGTTAGGTAATATTGATTTGAGTCTGACTTGTCGTGTCTCTGTTAACATCAGACCTTAACCCTGTCAGCAGTCTGTAAATCATTTCTTCAATATGATGAACTGATAGATAAGTATTGTCCCTCTAACAGAAAACCAAAATGACAATCAGGCAAATGAAAATCGTGACACAGGACTGCTTTGTCTGGCCCCAGCTGAGGCCCAACGCTGAAAGAGTGAGAACTCTATGGTCTTCCTTGTTGCCAGATGTCTACTTCAAGGCCCAGAGCTCAAACCACCCCAGTGGAGGTACTTACCAGTAATGTTCCTTTTGCTTTTCAGTGGAGGGTGGCACTCCACAGTGACATCATACAACTCCCCTTCAACAACATGGTATGTTAAATTCATCAAAGCATCAGTAAGGTCTGTGAGATGAGAGAAAGAGACAAGAGTTTGTCATTGGAATTAAATTAAATTTGTGGGACTTTACATCATAGTGTTCACATTCAAATTATAATGAATTGTAGAATTTATAAGTGAAATTGTTACATAAATATGTACTGCCTTAAAACCCAAAGAAAGATAAGTTAACTTCAGGTTAAAACATCTTACTTAGATGTTGTTATTGTTAGATGTCATCAGGTGTGACTTATAGCAGCTCTGAGAACAACAGATCTGAATCCTGTCTTCTCTTGTGCCATCCTCATCATCTCTGATACACTTGAACCCACTGCTGAAGTCACCATGTCAATCCATCTCATAGGGAATCTTGCTTAGATAAATACAACTTGTTTTTAAAAGAGGAGTGGGAGCTCTCCTGGTGTAGCCCATAGGGAATGGTGCTGGTAACTCAACAGCTAACATGTATCTTTGGTAATTCAAATCCACCAGATTTTTCCACAGGAGAAAGATGATCAATCTCCTTCCATGTAATTTACAGCTTCAGAAACCGGCTAGAGGATCAGCTATGAGTTGGTTTTTATGGAAGGCAAAAAGTTTCTGTTTTTTAAAAGAAATCCAAGTAGTATTTTAAAGTCAGAGAAAAAAGCCATTTGAATCCCAGAGCACATGATTGTGCTAAAGTAAAACCTATACTTGGACCAGGAGGCAATCGTCAGAACAGAGCGGGGAGACACTGCATGGTTCAAAATTGGGAAGTGTGTACACCAGGGATGTGTCCTACATCCGTACCTTTTCAATCTATATGCAAAACAGATTATCTGGGAGGTTTGGCTTTATGAAGAGAAGGGTGGCATCAGGATTGGAGGAAGAATCATCAAAAATCTGCGTTATGTAGATGGCACAACCCTGCTTACTGAAACTGAGAATGACCTGAAGCACTTGCTGCAGAAGGTAAAGGACTGAAGCCTTCAATATGGATTGAAGCTCAATATCAAGAAAACAAAGATTCTCACCACTGGGCCCAGTGGCAGCATCAGGATGGATGGGGAAGAGACAGAGACTGTTAACAGCTTTAGTTTGCTTGGCTCCATGATCAACATTCTCGGCACCAGCAGCAAGAAAATTAAAAGATGAATTGCATTAGGAAAGTAGGTTGTCAGGGACCTCTGCAGAGTACTGAAGAGCAATGATGTCAGTCTAGAGACTAAGGTGTACCTGATCCAAGCTATAGTCTTCACAATTTTGTGCTGTGCATCAGAAAGCTGGACAATGACTATGGATGATAGGAGAATTGATGCCTTTGAGCTATGGTGTTGAAGAAGAGTATTGAATACCATGGACTGCTAAGAGAGAATGAACAGGTTCATCCTGGGGAAGGTTAAACCAGGCTGGTCCTTGGAGGCAAGGATTCTGAAGCGTCATCTGATGTACTTTGGACATATTGCAAGGAGGGACCGGTTCTTGGAGAGGGATGTCATGCTTGGGAGGTTGGAGGGACAGTGCAAAAGAGGAAGACCCTCAATGAGATGGATTGATTCAGTGACTGGGGTATTGGCGTGGGTGTGTCAGAGACAGTAAGATTGGTACAAGATAGAGCAGGGTATAGGGCAGTTGTACATAGGGTCGCTATGAGTTGCAGGTGACTCAAAGGCACATAACAGTAACACCAACATTACTGCTCTGACATGAAAGTTGGTCCTTTTTTAAAATTTAATTATGTATATTTTTTGCATGGCAATTCATATACATTGTATTTCATATAATAATGCATATATTGCATATATAAATTGGCCCAGTGGTGA
>NW_006399935.1:2378135-2404615 GCF_000299155.1 Elephantulus edwardii
ACCATCAAGTCAGATCTGGCTGGCACAGGAGGAGATTACCCCTCCTTCTCCAGTGGAGCATCTGGTGGATTTGAACCCATGCCTTCGGGATTGCAGCACAGCTTCTTCCCACTAGGCTACCAGAGCTCCCTCAGCACTGCTTGTTGATAAGTCTTCCTCCAATCTTGATGGCATTGCCTCCTCACAAAGCCCAGCCTCCTGAATGATCTGTTCTGCATGTAAATTTAAAAGATAATAATATCATTTATATACATTATGCTTTATAACATTAATTACTATTGACCTATGTCTCTTATCACCCTGTCTCTTCCAGTCCCCACTGCATTTTTCCTATTCCTTCACCTTCGCATCTGCCCCCTAACCACTGCTATCCTAAGTGATTTCTCCTTCCCCTTTTTTGGTCCCCCCTCCTCCTACCTTCCCTTTTCCCTTTTGAACATTTATAAATATCTTTCTCAGTTTCACAAGAGTGGTCATCTGCAGTTTCTGTCCTTATGTGACCAAATTATTTTCACGCAACATAATGCTCTCTAGACTCTCCTAAGTTACATAGTAGTTTATGAAATCATAGTTCCTTAATGCTGTACACCACTCTATTATGTGAATGTTCCGCAATTACTCAGTCCACCGATTTGTTGATGGGCACTTGGACTATTTGCATGTTCTAGCTATTGTAAATAATGCCGCTATGAACATTAAGTGTTCCTATCTTCCTTCGTGTCTCAGTTCTTCGTTCTATGGGGTATGTTCGCAGTAGTTCAACAGCTTGGTCATATGGGATTTCTATATTAAGCTTTCTGATGAAATGCCAAAATGCCTTCCAGAGTGGATGTAGCATTTTTTATTATTAATTTTAATGAACGTTTACAGAGATTTTGGATTTCCATTCATCCATTGTTTCCATTCATCCATATTTTTAATAAGGAAAATATAAAACCCCCAGTAATATTTGAAGAGGCTATTATTGTTTTTCAGTTTAATAGATTTTGATTCCTTGTAGAATATTAGTTTACCATAGGCAGAAGGGCTGATTTCTAGGTTCTCGATTCTATTCTATTGATCTGTGTCTATTGTACCAATACCATGTTATTTTGAATAGTAGGGGTAGTGGTAAGTAAGCTGTATTACAGATTTTGAGATCCAGGAGTGAAATGCCTCCTACTCCCCCCCCCCCCGCACCCCGAATAGCTTTTACTTATTCTGGATCTCTTTCCTGTCCCAGTGAAATCAGTGCCTTTTCTATCTCCTTTTTTTTATTTTTTTAATTTTTATTGTACTATTTTTACGTGTACCGTCAAATCAGATCTGACTGGTACAGGAGGAGATCGCCCCCTCCTTCTCCAGCAGAGCATCTGGTGGATTTGAACCGCGTACCTCTGGGATTGCAGTGTCTATCTCCTTAAAGAATGAATTTGTTATCCATATTCAGATTCCACTGAACCTTTGTTGAAGCTTGGTTGAACTTTGCATTGAATCCAAAAGTAAATTGCTTTTGGAAGAATTGTCATTTCACAATGTTCAGTATTCCTATGCGAATATTCTTTCCATTTAGTGAGGTCTATTGTTGTAGATTTCTTTCCCTTTAAAAAGTCTACTGTGTCTTTGTTGTTAGTTGTTGTTACAACAATTGTGTCTTTAGTTAAGTATATTCTGAATTGGTTTTTTAGTGTTTCGTCGTTTTCCTTATAAAGGTCTTCTGTGTCTTTAGTTAGGTTTATTCTAAATTAATTCATTTTGTGGTTGGCTATTGTAGATTGCTTTTCCAGTTTCTTTTACTGTGCTTTCTTTGTTGCTGTAGAGAAATCCAACTGATTTTTGTTATGTTGATCTTCTATCCTGCCATTCTATTAAATTGGTCTACTAAATCTAACAGGTTTTTTGGTTAAATCATTATGGTTTTCTATGTACACTATCATAGCATGTGCATATATGTACTAACAGTTTCACTACCTCTTTGCCAATTTAGATACTTCTTATTTCTATGTTTTATCTATTTTCCCCCTTTTTTTCTCCCAAGCAGTGGAATAGCTGGGCCATATGGAATATCTACGTTCAGCTTTTTTATGAAATGCCAAACTGTTTTCCAGAGTGCCTGTACCGTTTTACAATTCCACCAATAATGTATAAGAGTTCCAATCTCACCACATCCTCTCCAACATTTATTACGTGCTGTCCTATTAAACTTTGCCACTGCTACTGGAGTGAGATGGTATATCATCGTGGGTTTGATTTGCCAGTGATTTTGAGCACTCTTCATGTGTCTGTTGACCATTTGAATATCTTCCTCTGTGACTAGACTTTCTATGGCTTTTGCCCATTCTGTAATTGTATTATGAATCTTTTTCTTGTGGAGGATCTATAAGGTTCTGTAAATTTTTAATACAAGACCCTTGTCTGAAATGGTATTGTCAAATGTTTTCTCCCAGTCAGTAGGTTTTCTTTTCAATCTGTTGGAAAATGTTTTTGATGTGCACAGGGATTTAATCTTTAGAAGGTCCCATTCATCAATTTTTATCTTTTCCAGATTGTACATTTTTGGCTGTATTTGACAGTCTCTTTATACCATAGACATATAGGCCTTCATTTCTCTTCTAGGCCTAGCTAGAACTTCCAATAAAATATTGATAAGAGTGGTGATAGTGGACAGCCTTGCCTTGTTCCTTTTTACCTGGGGAATGTTTTTAGTCTTTCTCCAATGAGAATGATGTTGGTTCTTGGTTTTGTGTACAGTCTTTTGACTATGCTGAGGAAATTCTTCTCTATTCCTATTTTGCTAAGTGTTTTGATCAGGAAAGTGTGGATTTTGTCAAAGGCCATTTCTGCACCAGTTGATAGAATAATATGGTTCTTATTCTTTGTGTTATTAATGTGATGAATTACAGTAACTGTTTTTCTTATTTTGAACCATCCTTGAATTCCTGTTATGAATCTCACTTTGTGGGGATAACTTAGTTTTTTTATATTCTGGTGGATTCTACTGGCCAGGAGTATTTTAGTAAGGATTTTTGCATCTATGTTAATGAGCAACATGGTTCTATAGTTTTATTTTTTAAAGTGTTTTTGCCTAGTTTGGGTATTAGGGTTCATAGAATGATGCTGGTGAGGTTGCAGCAAAACTGGAACCCTTACTCACTGTTAGTGAGAGTATATAATGGTGCAACCACTTTGGAAGGCTGTATGGTGCTTTCTCAAAAGGTTGCAAATAGAAATACCATTTGAGCCAGCAATTCCACTTTCGGAAATTTATTCTAAAGAAACCATAACCACCACCCAAGCAGATACATGCACATCCATGTTTATTGAGGCCTTGTTCACAAGAGCAAAGAGCTGAACATAACCTAAGTGCCCATCAACAAATGAATGGATAGAGAAGCTCTGGTATATTCACACAATGGAATACTACTATGCAGCGCTGAAAAACAAGGAACTCATGAAATACTATGCTAAGTGGATGACCCTAGAGGACATTATGCTGAGTGAAATATCTCAGTCACAAAAGGGCAAATATTGCATAGGGCCACTATTATAAAAGAGTACTGACATTGGGGTTGAGGAAAGACAGAGAAGAAGGGGAGGAATGATGTATACTGCATTGAAACAGATGAGGGAGAGAACTGTTTAAAAGGGGATATATAATTAGGTATTATTGTCATGACAGGAGTCCAGAACGAAGGCTGCACAGTGGAGTAGACTTGGGGGGAGGGATTGTATAGCAATGAAAGAATCTTTCTTTTACTCATCAAGGAGAATTGTCAATTGGGGGGAGGAGGTGGGCAGGGAGAAAAGTGCAACAATGAATGACTGGAAACCCTAAGTCTCTATAAATTTTCATTAAATTCAGTTTAAAAAAGTAAATAGAATTGGTGATAGTTCAGCCTGAATAGTTGATGGATTTCACCTGTGAAGTCACCTGGGCCAGGACTTTTCATAGGGCTGGAGTTTTTTTATGATCTACTCAATTTCTTCTTTTGGGATGAGTCTGTTCAAATGTTCTACTTCTCTCTGTGTCAATGTGGATAGTGTGTAGGTTTCTAGACATTTACCCATTTCCTCTAGGCTTTAAAATTTATCAAAGCATATATTCTGTTAGAGTCATCCTGGAGAGGGTTAACGCAGGCTGCTCCTTGAAGGCAAGGACTCTGAGGCTTCGTCTGACATAATCTGGACATGTTGTAAGGAGGGAGAGGTCCTTGAAGAGGGACATCATGCTTGGGAGGGTGGAGGGACGACGCAGAAGAGGAAGACCCTCTATGAGGTGGATTGATTCAGTGACTGGGGTAATCAGGATGGGTGTGTCAGAGGCAGTGAGATTGGCACAGGATAGAGCAGGGTTTAGGGTTGTTGTACATAGGGTCGCTATAAGTCATAAGCGACTCGACGGCACATAACAACAAACAACAATATGCTGTTATTATCAATTTAATTTCATTGGTTCTATTCTAATGTCATCTCCTTCAGTTCATATTTGAGTTATTTGTGTTCTTTTCTTTGGTTAAATTTGTCAACGATTTGCTTGTTTCATTAAAACTTTCAGAGAGCCAGGCCCTGGTTTTGTTGATGGCTTCAATAGTTTTTCTGTTTTCTATGCCATTGATTTCAGCCCCTATCCTTATAATTTCCATTCTTCTGGAATCTATGGATAAGCTGTGTGTGTGTGTGTGTGTGTGTGTGTGTGTGTGTGTGTGTGTGTGTTTCCAGTTGATGATGATGTTAAGTAGGGTTTTTGGTTTTGAATATTTTTTTTCTCCTTAATCCTTTTTAATGTGTTTCTTTGTTCCTGATGACTGCCTTAACTGTATCCAGAGGTTTCAGTATGTTGTATTTTCATTTTTACTAGCTTTGAGGAACTTTATTATTTCATTTTTTTATTTCTTCTACAATCCAGTTGTGCTCAAGCAAGGTGGTATTTAGCTTCTACACAGTGTGGGTTTGTTTGGGGTTTTGTTTGTTTTTTGTTTTTTTTGTTTTTTGGGGGGGGGTTGTCCTTTATCTTCTTGTTGTTAATTTCTAGTTTCATGACACTGTCGCCTGAGAAGACACTACGTACTATTTCAGTGTTTTTTAATTTGTAGAGGCTTGCTTTGGTTCTAATATATGATCAATTCTGCCATGTGCACTTGAGAAGAAAGTAAATTTGAGTTTTAGTTGGGCAAATTTTCCACAGTGTGGAAGGCAATCTAATAATATCATTAATATCACATGCAAACAAAATACTGCTTAAGATAACTCAGAAATGGTTGAAATAGTACACAGAAAGGGAATTGCCAGAAGTTCAAGCAGGACTTAGAAGAGGCTGTAGCACCAGGAATATCATTGCTGATGTCAGAAGAATCCTGGAAATTAAAGAATACCAGAAGAAAGTCTATATATGCTTTGTTTACTGTGCAAAGACATTTGCCTCTGTGGATCAGAACAAGTGATGGCTAACATTAACAAGAATGGGAATCCCACAACACTTCAGTGTGCTCATGCAAAATTTATACCTTGACCAAGAACATGTTGTGCAAACAGAACAAGGGAACACTTGTTGTTGTTGTTGTTGTTGCTATGTGCCATTGAGTAACTTGTGACTCATAGCAACCCTTTGAACAACATCTCAGAACCCTGCTCTGTCCTGACCCAACCTTATTGTCTCTGACACACCTATCCACATTATCCCAGTCACTGAGTCAATCCATTTCATCCAGGGTCTTCCTCTTTTGCACTGTCTCTCCACCCTCCCAAGCATGATGTCCCTCTCCAAGGACTGATCTCTCTTTGCAACATGTCAAAAGTATGTCAAACGAAGGTTCAGAATCCTTGCCTCCAAGAAGCAGCCTGGTTTCACCCTCTCCAGGATGAAACTGTTTGTTCTCTTAGCAGTCCATGGTATTTTGTAATACTTTTCTCCAGCAGTGCCACAGCTCAACGGCATCAATTTTCCTTCTATCATCCCTAGTCATTGTCCAGCTTTCTGATACACAGCAAGCAATTGTAAAGATAGTCTGGATCAAGTGCACCTTAGTCTCTAGACTGACATCATTGCTTGTTCATCAGTACACTGCAGAGGTCTCTGACAGCAGACTTTCCTAATGCAATTTGTTTGTTAATTTCCTGGCTGTTGGTACCAAGAGTGTTGATTGTGGAGCCAAGCAAATTGAAGCTGTTAGCAATCTCAATTTCTTCATAGTCTATCATGATGTTGCCAATTGACCCAGTGCTGAGAATCTTTGTTTTCTTGATGTTGAGCTTCAATCCATATTCAAGGCTGCAGTCTTTGACCTTCTGCAGCACGTGCTTCAGGGCCTCCTCCGTTTCAGCAAGCAGAGTTGTGTCATCTGAACAACACAGGTTATTGATGAGTCTTCCTCCCATCCTGATGCCACATTGCACATAGATGGAAAAGGTATGGAGAAAGGATACTTCCCTAGCATACAACCTGTCTGATTTTGAACCATGCAGTGTTTCCTTGCTCTGTTCTTATGATTGCCACCTAGTAGTCTAAGTATAGGTTTTGCATAAGCACAATCAAGTGCTCTGGGATTCTCATTCTTCTCAGAGTTAACCACAGTTTGTTGTGATCCACACAGTCAAACGCCTTTGCATAATCAATGAAACATAGATTTGCACTCCTCTGGTGTTCTCTGCTTTCAGCAAAGATTCACCTAATATTAACAATAATATCCCTAGTACCATGACCTCTTCTAAACCCAGCCTGCACTTCTGGAAGTTCTCTATTGGTGTGCTGTTCCAGTAATTTTTGGAAAATTTTCAGCAGAATCTTGTTTGCTTGTGATATTAATGATATTATTCAATAATTTCCACACTTTGTCAGGTCACCTTTCTTTGGAATGGGAACACTACATGGTTTAAAATTAAGAGAGAAGTGTGTCAGAGTTGTTTTCTCTCTCCATACCTATTCAATCTGCATGCTGAACAAAGAAGCTTGACATTATGAAGAGAAATGTGGCATCAGGATTGGAGGAAGATTTACCAATAACCTGCATTATGTAGATGACACACCTTGCTGATGGAAGTGAGGAGGACTTGAAGCATTGTTGCAGGTGATCAAAGAATATGGCCTTCAATATTGATTGCATCTCAATGTCAAGAAGACAAAGATTCTTGCCACTGGACCAAAAGGCAACATCATGATTGATGGAAAAAAGACCAAAACTGTCAACAATTTCTCTTACTTGGATCCACAGTTAACTCCCTTGATAACAGCAGTCAGGAAATTCAGAGACATACTACACTGGGAAAGTCTACAGTTAGGGACCTCTCCAAATGTAATGATGTCAGTCTGAAGACCAAGGTGCATTGGATTTAATCTATGGTCTTTATAGTGACTTGCTATGCATCTGAAAGATGGATAATGAATAAGGATGACAGAAGAAGAATTGAAATCTTTTAGCTGTGGCATTGAAGATATGCACTGAATATCCCATGGAATAACAAAATAACAAATAAAATATGTCTTGGAGAATGTGCAGCCAGAGTGCTCTTTGGAGGTAAAGATTGTGAAGCTTAACCTCACATTCTCCAGGCATGTTGCTAGGAGGGGCTACACCTTGGAGAGGGACAGGATGATCAGAAAGGTTGGTGAAGAAAAGGAAGACTCTCAACCAGGTGGATTGGCACGGTGACTGCTGCAGTGAGCACTAATGTATCAGGAATTGTGAGGATGGCGCAGGATAGGACAGGGTTCAGATCTGTTTTTCATAGGGTCTCTATAGGCTGTATTCAACTCAATAGAACCTAACAGCAACAACTATCAGAAAAATACCTTGAACGCACCTACAAGTTCAATTTGGCTAATTGCAAAGTTTACGTTTTTCTGTATCTTTGTTAAGATTCTTTTTACTTGACCTTTCCTTTGGTGAGAGTGGTATGATAAAATTTCCATTACAACAACATTGTGGTGCTATTTCTTTTTTGAAGTCTTTTAACTATGTTGTTGTTATTGTTGTTGGTGGTGTTGTTGTTGCTGTTATGTGCCGTCGGTCACTTGCAACTCATAGTAACCCTATGTACAACAGCTCTAAACCCTGCTCTGTCCTGTACCAATCTCACTGTCTCTGACAGACCCACTCTGATTACCTCAGTCACTGAATCAATCCACCTCATAGAGGGTCTTCCCGTCCTGCACTGTCCCTCCACCCTCCTAAGCATGATGTCCCTCTCCAAGGACCGGTCCCTTCTTGCAACACGCCCAAAAGTATGTGAAGTGAAGCTTCAGAATCCTTGCCTCCAAGGAGCAGCCTGATTTAACCCTCTCCAGGATGAACCTGTTCATTCTCTTAGCAGTCCATGGTACATTCAATACTCTTCTCCAGCACCACAGCTCAAAGGCATCAATTCTACTTCTATCCTCCCTAGTCATTATCCAGCTCTCTGATGCATAGTAAGTGATTGCAAAGACCATGGCCTGTATCAGACACATCTTAGTCTCCAGAGTGACACCATTGCTCTTCAGTATCCTGGAGAGGGACCGAACAGCAGACTTTCTATTATTTTATATATTTTGCAGGTCTATCATTTGTTGCACAGATATTGGCCAAGGTTAAGTCTTCTTGATCTATTGTGCCTTTAATCATTATAGACAGCCCTTCTCTACCTTTATAATTGTTTTCATCCTGACGTCTCTATTAATACTACTACTTCTACTTTTATGTGGATGTTATTTACTTGGTATGCTGTTTTCTAGCCTTTAATGTTTAGTCTTTTTCATAATTTCTTAGATGTGTCTCTTGTAAGCAACATATTGACAGTCTTTGTGTGGGATTTATTTTTATTTCTGTTTTATATTGATTTGCATACAAGATGTGTATATATTGTGTTTCACACTTTCCTTCATTCACATTGTGTTTCATACAATCATTTCCATACATTGTGTTTTACAAAATTAACTAGCACTGAACTATGCCCACCAATACCCGATCTTTTCCGGTCCCCACCAGAACCTTCCCATCCAATTTACCCCCTCCCTTCACCCACCAAATTGTGCAGTTCTGTGATTTCCTCCCTTTCCATCTTCACCTCTCTGTTTTCACTCCTTTCCCTCTTGAATTCCCATATGTATTTTATTAGTTATACATTTATTTTTACAATAATAGTTTTATGCAGCATCTATCCTTATGAGACTGAGTTGATTCACTCAGCAAAATGCTCTCCAGTTTCTCCCAAGGTAAGTAGTTTTGGTTTGTGGGGGGTTTTTGGTAAATAGTATTTTCAAAAATCATTACTCCTGAGTATTGTGTTGTATTCTATCTTGTGAAGATACCACAATTTCTCTATCCATTTAACTGTGGCTGGACTTTTAAGCTGTTTCCATGTTTTTGTGCTTGTGAATAATGTTGCTATGAATGTAGATGTATAAATCTCTGTGTCTCAATTCTAATTTCAATAAGGTATATTGCTAGTCAAGACATCTGGATTACACCCACCTGGCCAACTGACTGGAAGAGATCTATATTTGTTCTTATTCTAAAGAAAGGTGACCCAACAGAGTGCAAAAACTAACAAACAATATCATTGTTATCGGATACATTCAAGATTCTTCTGAAAATTATCCAAAGATGACTGTAACAGCACATCAACAGAGAACTGCCAGAAGTGCAGGCTGGGTTTAGAAGAGGCTGTGGTACTAGGGTCATCACAGCTAATGTGAGAAGGATTTTGGCTGAAAGCACAGAGTAACAGAGGAATGCAAATCTGTGTTTCATTGATTATGCAAAGACATTTGACTGTGTGGATCACAACAAACTGTGGCTGACTCTGAGAAGAATGGGAATCCCAGAACACTTAATTGTGCTTATGCAAAACCTATGCTTGGACCAGGGGGCAGTCATCAGAACAGAGCAAGGAAACACTGCATGGCTCAAAATCAGAAAGGTTGTATGCCAGGAATGTGTCCTATCTCCATAGCTTTTCAACCTATATACAGAACAGATCATTCTGAAGGCTGGGCTCTATGAGTAGAAACGTGGCGTCAGGATGGGAGGAAGACTCTTCAACAATCTGCATTATGCAGATGTTACATCCCTGCTTGCTGAAACAGAGGAGGACCTGAAGCACTTGCTGCAGAAGGTCAAAGACTGCAGCCTTCAATATGGATTGAAGCTCAACATCAAGAAAATGAAGATTCTTACCACTGGGACGATTGGCAGTATCATGATTTATCATGGAGTGATTGAGACTGTTCACAGCTTCAGTGTGCTTGGCTCTAAAATCGACACTCTTGGTATCAATAGCCAGGAAATTAAAAGATTAATTGCATTGGGAAAGTCTGTCAGAGACTTCTCCAAAGTATTGCAGAGCAATGATGTCAGTCTGGAGACTAAGGTGTGCCTGATTCAGGCCATTAGAATTTGCAATTACTCGCTGTGCATCAGAAAGCTGGACAATGACTAGGGATGATAGAAGGAGAATTTATGTCTTTAAGCTGTAGTGTGGGAGAAGAGTACTGAACATAGCATGGACTTCTAGAAGAACAAACAGGTTCTTTCTGGAGAGGTTGAAAGCAGGCTGCTCCCTAGAGGCAAAGACTCTGAAGCTTCATCTGACATACTTTGGACATGTTGAAGGAGAGACCATTCCTTGGAGAGGGAAGTCATTCTTGGGAGGGTGGAGGGACAGTACAAAATAAGAAGACACTTGATGAATTGGATTGATTCAGTGACTGGGGTAATGGAGGTAGATGTGTTGGAAACAATAAGATTGGCACAGCATAGAGCAGGGTATATGGCTGTTGTACATAAGGTTACTATGAGTCGCAAGTGACTCAATGGCACAAAACAACAACAACAACAACAATATTCTTAGAAATGGAATAGCCAGATCATATGGGTTTTTATATTAAATTTTTTTTAGGAACCACTCAACTGCCTTCCAGAGTAGTTGTAACATTTTACAATCACACTAACAGTGTATAAGAGTTTCAATCAATCTACATCCTCTCCAAAGTTTATCACTTGCTGGCCTGTTAAACTTTGCTCGTAATTGGAGTAAGATTGTATTGCAATGTGATTTTGATATGCATCTCTCTTATTACCAGTGATTTTGAGCATTTTTTAATGTAACTGTTGATAATCCCAAAGTCTTCCTCTATGAAATGTCTTTCCATGTCTTTTGTTCATTTTGTAATTGCGTTATCACTCTTTTTTTGTGGTGACCCTATGTGATTCTAGAAACATTTGTTATGATACCTTTATCTAGGTAGTGTTGCCAAATATTTTTTCCAGTCAGTAGGTTTTCTTTCACCATATTGGAGAATGCTTTTGATACACACAGGTATTTGATCTAAAGAAGATACCAATCATCAAGTTTATCCTTTCTGGGTTGTGTATTTCTGGCTATATTAGCCTCTTTATAGCATAGGCTAAGCCTTCTAAGCTTAGTTCAATTTTGTCTCTTATGATCTTTATGGTTTGAGGCTTTATCCCTGGGTCTCTGATCTACCTTGAGTTGAATTTCGTGCATGGTATGAGATGAGGATCCTGTTTCAGCTTTCTCCAGGTAGCACTCCTTATTAAAGAGGTTGTTTCCCCATTTGATAGATTTTTATTTCCTTGTTTAATATCAGTTGACCATAATAGATGGATTAATTTCTGGGTTCCCTTGACTTTGTAATTGCTTGTTATGCATCAGAGAGTTGGACAATGACTAGGGAGGACAGGAGGAGAATTGATGCCTTTGAGCTGTGGTGCTGGAGAAGAGTGTTGAATACACCATGGACTTCTAGAAGAACAAACAGATTCATCCTGGAGAGGATTAAACCAGGCTGCTCCTTGGAGGCAAGGATTCTGAGGCTTCATTTGACATACTTTGGACATGTTGTAAGGATGAATCTGTTCTTGGAGAGGGACATCATGCTTGGGAGGGTGGAGGGACAGCACAGGAGGAGAAGACCCTCTATGAGGTGGATTGATTCAGTGACTGGGGTAATCAGGATGAGTGTGTTGGTGGCAGTGTGATTGGCACAGGATAGAGCAGGGCTGTTGTACATAGGGTTACTATGAGTTGCAAGTGACCCGGCGGCACGTAACAATAATAACATGTTCCTGTCATACCAATACCATGCCGTGTTGGTTATTACAGATTTACAGTAGATTTTTAATACCAGAGAATAGTAGGCTGCCCACTTTATTTTTTATTTGTAGAAGTACTTTACTTATTCCAGGTCTCTTTCCTCCCCAGATAAACATGACAATTCTCTTATCTATCTCTTTGATAAATTAATTTGGTATATATATTGATATTCCAATAAATATGTAGATTTCTTTTGGTAGGATTATTATTTACACTATATTGAGCCTTCCTATCAATAAACAGGAAAAATTTTTTCCATTTATTTAAGTCTACTATTGTTTCTTGCATAAGTGTTTTGTAGTTTTCTTTGTAAAGGTCTCATTTGTCTCTAGTTACGTTTGTTCCTAAGTATCTCATTTTATGATTGGCTACTGGAAAAGGGCTTTACCACTACACTACTATAACCATCCTCTTTCTTTAGTGTTCATACAGTTTTCAAAGGCCTGCTACTTAGGAAGTAGACGGCCCATCTTGCTTCCTAGTCTGTCTTAATCAGGGAGCTCCTCAAAAACCTACCCAATATGGGTAACCCAAATGGCATTTGACACACCAGTGGCACAGATTTCAATCTCACAGCAACCCCAAGTTATCATAGTACATCAAATGGACAAACATATGCTATACCACTTACAGTATTCTCCTCACCACAATTAAACCCAACTGACTTTTAAATATGAAGGCCTACTTACCAAGTCCTGATTGCTTACACAAGAAACTTCCAGACAACCACTGATTGTTAATGAAATCAGGAAGAGCCAATCAGCTTACACTTGAGTGTTAACAAAATCAGAAATGCCCAAACAGTTTACACTCAGCTTTCAAGTCAATAATTTTAAAAAAAAAGAAAAACACCCAACACTGCCTGGTTTAAAATTGAGAAAGGAGTGTGCCAAGACTGTATTCTCTCTCCATACCAATTCAATCTGTATGCTGAGCTAATTATCTGAGAAGCTGGACTTTATGAAGAGTGTGGCATCAGGATTGGGGGGAGACTCATCAATAACTTGTGTTATGCAGATGACACAACCCTGCTTGCTAAAAGTGAGGAGGACTTGACGCACTTGTTGCAGAAGATCAAGAAATGCTGGCTTCAGCATAAGAAAACAAAGAGTCTTACCACTCAACCTATAGGCAGCATCATGATGGAAGAAGAGGAGATTGGAACAGTCAACAGCTTCATCTTGCTTGGATCCACAATTAACACTCTAGAACCAGCGACCACTCTCCCTCAGACATCACCTGTACTAGTGACTTTATGATCCACATGGGAAAGATGAATCACATCCTCAAGGTATGTAGAAACATCACTTCCCATATTGTTTGCAATAAACAGACAGACTCTGTTCCATTCAAAGCCTTCATCTCAGATCCCAAAGCCCTTCTTTTCTCTGAATCCTCAAACTGACACCCTGGATCTTGGCTCACCCTGAACACCCCTCACCTGAAACTTGCCCTGGGCTTGTCCAAGCCTCTTTCCAGGTCTGCACTCCACCTTATAGCCATAGAAGAAGGGGCTGTTCACTCTTTCTCCTACTAAGCCCCCCAATTTACTTCTTTTGTCAGGCCTGTGAAACTTAGATACACCATGGCGAGTAGGGAAGGGTTTAGAGTAGCACTCAGCAGGTGGAGAAACTGTTGAACATCAGAGAGGGAGAGTAACTTGCCTGGTGCACACAGCCAAATAGCAGCAGGGCCACACACAGACTCAGGACTCTGATGTCAAGCTCCTTGCTAGAGTTATGTACATACCATCCAGTCACACTTGCTGGATGCCCACTGGGTACCTGGCAGGACATCAGAACTTCTAGTCTGACCTGCTGGTCCCATTCCCATGTCTTATCTCGTGTGTGTGTGTGTGTGTGTGTGTGTGTGTGTGTGTGTTTCTTAGCTTCCAAGATCAGATGAGATTGGGTGCACTTAGGGTGGTAGGGCCATAGATTGTGCTATCATTTTTGCATTCTAATTATCCCTCCTCCTAGCACCATTGCAGAGATATGAGTTTTTCTACAATTAAAACTAATTGTGATAGAATTGGAATCAACTTACAACTGGCATTCCATTGGGTTTCCAAGGCTGTCACAGGGACAGATTATCCATCTTTCCCCCATGGAGGACCTGATAGAGTCAAACTGTCAGAGAGGCTCAGTCTTTGGGTACAACTTGGACTGCTGATAATCTCCACCTCTGAGAAAATATTCTGGCCAAGGCACCAGTCAAAGCAGTAATGAATTCTGATTGTGAATTAGTGAAAACAAGGCTCCAGTAATGAATTTTCCTGAGCTCTGTGCTTGGAGGTCAATTATATGAGCTTGTGCTTTCAAACTAGACAGATGTGGAGTCTCTCATCTCAGTCCTGCCACCCATGTTTGTGTGATTTAGGGCAAGTGACTTAGTGTTCAACATCTCCCTGTAAAGTAGAGACTGCTCCTATCTCCCCAGCACCACAGGGATCTCAGATACAGCAGGCTTCTTGCACATAGAAGATGTCACATAGATGCTACTCACACTTTCCCTCCCATTTTCAGTTTTTGCCTAATCCTATGAGGGTAAGAATAAAATATGGAGAGTTTTAGCATCACCTATTAAAGGTGAGTTCTGCTGGTCTAGTCCAAAAGCAATTGTACTGCTAACTCAAAGGTATTGTCTCTGTGGTGGTTCGAATCTGGGCCATCTTCTTTCATGTGATTAACAGCCTTTGGAAATCTGCTGGAGGGTTAGCTCTGAGTTGGTTCTAACTCCGTGACATGGAGGTGGAGGCGTTTGTTTCGGTTTGGGGTGGGGTTTTTTGGTTGGGTATTTGTTTGTTTGTTTAAATCTCTGCCCTACATATGGTGGGATATGTCCTCAGGTTTGAGCTGGTAAATGGCTATAAGTGGCGCCTGAACAGGGACTTGAAAGTGCTCCCAGAGGAGCGAAGGTGAATCAAGACAGTGGCTGCTGCCCTACATACGGTGATAAGTAGTAATTCATATCAGAGTTATGAGGCCACTTTTGCCACATTAAGAGAATATGGTTCTAAGATTTCTAAAAATAGGATTGAAAACTGCTTAGAAGGAGTTATAAAATAAAATCCCTGGTTTCCTGATGAGGAAACTATGGATGAACAAACCTGAGTAAGGGTTAAAAATAATGTTCCAAAAGCTATGAAACAAGGAAAATAGATTCTTATTGAATTTTGGCCAGTATCGGTTTTGATAAGAATAGAAATGATGTTTGTGCAGGATTGCACTCATGATCAGGGAAATTTGCTAAGAGACATGGCTGAATCTTTGCAGGAGCATGAATTAAATGATACTATTTTAGAGAAGGTCAAAGCTAAAGGAAGCAGGAGAAGCATCTGCTTCCTAAACAACATGCCTCTGGAAACTCTATGAACTTTGAATAAATGATGATAGTTATAGAAGGGCTTCAGGTCTTTTGTTTATAGGGTCGCTTGAGTCATGCTAGACTCAACAGCAGTCAACAACAACAATAGTACCGGCAGTTGGGAAATAAGGAGACACATTGTGCTGGGAAAATATATAGTTAGGAACCTCTCCAAATTTTTAAGGAGTAATGATGTCAGTTTGAGGACTAAAATGTGTGTGATTTAGGTCATGGTCTTTCTGATTGCTTACTATGTCTCTGAGAGCTGGACAATGAATAATGATGGCAGAAAAAGAATTGACACCTTTGAGCTGGGGTGTTGAAGAATGGCACTGAACATTGCATAGAAGGCTAAGAGAATGAACAGATATATCTTGGAGATGGTGCAGCAAGAGTGCTATTTGGAAGCAAGAATGATGAGGCTTCACCTCACATGCTTTGGTCATGTTGCTAAGAGGGTATCTTCCTTAGAAAAGTACATGATGTTGGGAAGGGTGGAGGGTTAGTGAAGGAGAAGAAGACCTTCCACTATGTGGACTGACACAGTGTGTGCTGCAATGGGCTTCTGTGTGTCAGGAAGTGTGAGGATGGTGCAGGATAGAACAGGGTTCAGATCTTTTATTCATAGGGTCACTGTGGATTGGACTCAACTGGACAGCTCCTAACAATAACATTGTAAATGGCATTGCTTTCTTATGTTCCTTCTCTGTGTTTTCTTTGTTACTGTAGAGGAATTCAACTGACTTCTGCATATTGATCTTGTACTGCACCACTCTCTTAAACATGGACGTGGTGATAGAAATTAGGCTGGGGATAGAATGATAGAACTCTACACAACCAAGGATTTATTGCAAATGCTTTTTTGTAAGGAACATAAACTAGGGCTCAACACCTGATGGCATGAACAAGAATTAGATAAATTCTGTGAAATTGTTGAAGAAGTTCAAGATCAGCAGTGAAAATTAGGCCAGGTGCTGATTGAGGAACAAACTATCAACTACTCACATGCAGGTTCAAATTAAAGCTAAAAAAAGGCCAAATCAAATTGACAGGAAACAAAATTTCATCTTGAATGTCTTCCCCCTGAATTTAAAGACCAATCAGAAACAGGTTTGAGGCCTTGAACACTAATGAATTGATGACCAGATGAGCTGTGGGAAGATATCAAGACTATCATCCGTAAAGAATAAAAATGATCATTACAAAGATGGAGAAAGAAAAGACCAAAACGGATATCAGAAGAGACTCCAAATATTAGAATAAAGTGCCTAGAAGCCAATGTAAAGGGAAGAAATCGAGAAGATCTTAAAAAGTAACTCGGGAAAACAAAATATTATAATGAAATGTGCAATAAGCTGTAGTCAGAAAATGAGAAGAGCTGAATTCGCTCACCATTTCTTAAGCTGACAGAACTAAAGGACAAATTCAGCCTGAAAGTTAGCATGCTTAAGGACGCTATGGGCAGAATATTGAATGATCCAGGAAGCATTAAAAGAAGCTAGAAGGAATACACAGAGTCACTCTACCAAAAAGAATTGGCTGACACAGAACAAAACAACACATGTGCAATGGTGATGTAGGAGAAAGTGCAGCCTTCTCTGAAGAAGCTGGCAAAACCCAAGGTTCCAGGAACTGATGGAATACCAATTGACATATTTCAGTTAACAGATGCTGCCCTGGACGTGCTCATCAGGTTGTGCCAAGAAATATGGAGGACAACTACTTGGCCAACTGACTGTAAGAGATCCACATTTATTCCCATTTCAAAAAGTTTTAAAAAGTAACCTGAAAGAGCATGGCAATTATTGGACAATATTACTAATATCATGTGCAAGGGAAATTCTGCTGAAGATTCTTAAAAAATGACTGGAACAGTATTACATTGTGTGAATGTACCATAATTTCTCAATCTATTCATTTGTGGTTGGACATTTTAGCTGTTCCCATGTTCTTGAGATGGTGAATAATGCTGCTATGAACATTGGTGTACAAATTTCAGTTTGTGCCTCAATTTTCATATTCTCAGGGTATATTCCAAGTAGTGGAATAGCTGGGTCGTATGGAATTTCTATATTCAGCTTTTTGTGGAAGTGCCAAACTGCCTTCCAGAATGGTTGCACCCTTTTATAATCCCACCAACAATGTATAAAAGTTCCTGTCTCACCACATCCTCACCAACATCTATTACTTGCTGTCCTGTTAAACTTTGCCACTCTTACCGGAGTGAGATGTTACCTCATTGTGGTTTTGATTCGCATCTCTCTTATTGCCAGTGATTTGGAGCATTTCTTCATGTGTCTGTTTGCCATTCAAATATCTTCCTCTGTGAAAATATTTTCAATGTCTTTTAGCCATTTTGTAATTGGGTTACCAGTCTTTTACTTGTGGAGGCCCAGGAGTATTCTGTAAACTTTTGTTATAAGACTCTTGTCTGGGATTGAATTACCAAATATTTGTTCCCAGTATGTAGGTTTTCTTTCCACCCTGTTGGGAAAACTTTTTGATGTTCACAGAGATTTAATCTTTAAAAGATTCCATGCATCAATTTTATCCTCTTTGGATTGTGCATTTCTGGTTGAGAAATTATGGTACATTCACACAATTGGAATACTATGCAGAATGCAGGAGCAATAACTTTGTAAATTATTACCTAACTTGGGAGGGACTAGAAAGAATTATGCTGAGTGAACTAACTCAGTCACACAAGGATAAATATTGTATAAAACTGTTATTGTAGAATGAGTATAAGGATCCAGGAGGGGTGAGAGAGGCTAGAAGCAGAGGGATGTGGATGTGCAGGGGGAAAGGGGGATTAAATATTGAGTTGTACAATTTGATGGGTGTGGAGGTGAGGGAAATCAAAAGAATTTGTTCAAATTTGTATTCTAATTTTGTAAAGAAACTAGTGGGGGGGGGGAAGATGACTGGAACAATACATTGACGGAAAACAACCAGAAATAAAAGCTAGGTTTAGAAGAAGCTGTGGCACTAGAAACATTATGGCCAATGTCATATGGACCTGGGTAGAAATCAAAAAGTCCCAGAGGAATGTCTATCTGTGTTTCATTGCTTATACAAGGACATTTGACTGTGTGGACCACAACAAACTGTGTCAAACCTTGGGAGAATGAGAATTCCAGAGCATTTGATTGGGTTAATGTGAAACCTATACTCAGGTCAGGAAGCAGTCCTTAGAACAAAGGAGCACAGCAGGGTTCAAAAATCAGGAAAGGAGTACATCTGGGATGCTTCCTATCTCCATAACTATATGCAGAACTGATCATTCAGGAGGCTGGGTTATATTGAGGAGGAATCAGGACTGGAGGAAAACTCATCAAAAGCCTATGTTATGGAGCTGACATAGCCTTGCTTATTGAAACTGAGGACATGATATATATCATTGGTGATGTCAGATGGATCCTGGCTGAAAGGAAAGAATACCAGAATAAAGTCTATTTGTGCTTTATTGACTATGCAAAGGCATTTGACTGTGTGGATCATGACAAGTTGTGGCTGACATTGAGAATGAGAATCCCAGAGCACTTAATAGTGCTCATGAGGAACCTATACCTGGAGCATGAGACTGCTGTGCAAACGGAGTGGCAGAGCACTGCATGGCTTGGAACTGGGAAAGGAATGTGTCAGGGATGTATTCTGTCTCCATACCTGTTCAATCTATATGCTAAGCAAATTATCTGAGAAACTGAACTCTATGGATTTGAATGCAGCATCAGGATTGGAGAGAGACTCATCAATAACCTGTATTATGCAGATGACACAACTTTACTTGCTGAAAGTGAGGAGGATTTGAAGTACTTGTTGCAGAAGATCAAGGAATGCAGCTTTCAGTATTGATTGTGTCACAATATCAAGGAAACAAAGACTCTTACCACTGATCCAATAGGCAGTGTCATGATGGGTGGATGGAGAGGAGCTTGAAACTTTCAACAGCTTTGTCTTGCTTAGATCCACAATTAACACCCTTGGTATGAGCAGGAAGGAAATAAGGGGATGCTTTGCAGTGGGAAAATCTTCAGTTAGGAACCTCTCTAAATTATTTAGGAGTAGTCATGTCAGTTTGAGGACTAAGGTGCGTCTGATTCAGGCCATGGTCTTTCTGATTACTAGCAGCACATCCAAGACCTGGACAATGAAAAAGTATGACAGAAAATAATTGATGCCTTTAAGATGACGTGTTGGAGAAGAGCACTGAACATCCCATGGATGGCCAAGAAAATGAATAAATATGTATTGGAGAGGGTGCAGCTGGAGTGCTCTTTGGAGACAAGAATGATGAGACTTTGTCTCACATACTTAGGACATATTGCTAGAAGGTGCTATTCCTTGGAGAGAGACATGATGTTGTGAAGGGTACAGGGTCAGCAAAGGAGAGAAAGACCCTCAAACAGGTGGATTGACAAGGTGACTGCTGCAATGGGCTCTTGTGTGTCGGGAAGTGAGGATGGTACATGACAGGACTAGGTTCAGATCTTTTGTTCATAGGGTCACTATCAGTTGTACTCAATTTAATGGCATCCAACAACAACAATAACTGTTGGATTTTACTGGCCAGGATTTTGTTAAGGATCTTGCATCTATATTCATTAGAGATATTGGTCTATAGAGGGGGTTTTGTGTGCTGATTTTTTTTCTGGGTTTGCTTTTTTTTAATATCTTTGCCTAGTTTTAGTATTAAGCTTATGCTTACTCCATAGAATGACTCCTGAAGTATTCCTTCTTTTTCTACTTTTTTTAAATAATTTAAGTAGAATTAGTGATAGATCTTCTCTAAATGTTTGGTAGACTTCAGCTCAATTTTATTGACCCTTTTGAATGAGCTCATGGTCTTGTTGATGGTTTCAATTGTTTTTCTGTTTTCTATCTCATTTATTTCAGCTCTTGCCCCTATAATTTCCTTTCTTCTAGAGACTGTCGAGTTAGATTGTCATTCCTATTTTTATTCAATGTAGGGTTTGAGTTAGATCATTAATTCTTTCTTCCTTACTTATTTGTTTGCATATTGCTGTGAACTGACCACTGAGGATTGCCTTAGCTGCAACCAAGAGGCTAGGCTTATTGTATCTTCATTGTTTCAAGGAACTTTTTAATTTTATTTTTTATTTCTTTTATAACCCAACTGTGTTATAGAATGATGTTATTTTGCTTCCATGTGGGTGGTTTTATATGTTTTAACCTCTCGTCGATTACTAGTTTTATGCCATTGTGGTCTGAGAAGATACCTTGTATTATTTCAATGTTTTTTAATTTTTAATTTGTTGAACTTTACTTTGTAAACTATAGGATTAATTCTGGGAAATGTACCATGTTCACTTGAGAAGAATTGAGTTTGAATTGAGTGCAGTAGGCTGCATACACCCACAAGGTCAAGTTGACTGATTTCATAGATACTCTGCACCTTTGTTAAATTTCTTTTGAGTTAACCTATCCTTTGGTGAGAGTGGTGTGTTAAAGTCTCCTACTATTATTATGATACTGTCTGTTTCTTTCTTGAAATCTGTTAATTGTTCTATGAGGAGAATTGTGGCATCAGGATTGGTGGAAGATCTATTAACAATCTGCATTATGTAGATGACGCAACCCTGCTTGCTGAAACTGAGGAAGACCTCATGCACTTGCTGCGAAGGGTCAGGGACTGCAGCCTTCAGTATGGACTGAGGCTCAATGTCAAGAAGACAAAGATTCTCACCACTGGACCAATTGGCAGCGTCAGGATGGATGGCGAAGAGATTGAGATTGTTCACAGCTTCAGTTTGCTCGGCTCCACAGTCAACACTCTTGGCACCAGCAGTCAGGAAATCAAAAAGCATATCGCGATGGGAAAGTCTGCTGTTAGGGACCTCTCTAAAGTACTCAGGAACAACGGTGTCTCTCTGGAGACTAAGGTGCGCCTGATACAGGCCATGGTATTTGCAATCGCTTGTTATGCATCAAAGAGTTGGACAATGACTAGGGAGGACAGAAGGAGAGTGGATGCTTTTGAGCTGTGGTGCTGGAGAAGAGTACTGAATGTACCATGGACTGCCAGGAAAACAAACAGATTCATCTTGGAGAGGATCAAACCAAGCTACTCCTTGGAGGCAAGGATTCTGGGGCTTCGTCTGACATACTTTGGACATGTTGCCAGGAGGGACGGGTCCTTGGAGAGGGACATCATGCTTGGGAGAGTGGAGGGACGGCGCAGAAGGGGAAGACCCTCTATGAGATGGATTGATTCGGTGACTTGGGTAATCGGGATGGGTGTGTCAGAGGCAGTGCAGTTGGCGCAGGATAGAGCAGGGTTTAGGGCTGTTGTGCATAGGGTCACTATGAGTCGAAAACGACTCGACAGCACATAACAACAACAACATCAGTTGGTGAATAGATGTTGATCAAGGTTATGTAGTCTTGATCTATTGTGACATTAATTATTACAGAGTGCCCTTCTATATATTTTACGGTGGTTTTCATCCTGAAGTCTATTTCATCATACATTAATATTGCCTCTCCTGCTTTTTTCTGGATATAATTTGGTAAAAAATTCTCCTCATTTCTTAGTTGTGTCTCTTGTAAGCAACATACTGATGAGCTTTGCATTTTTATTTATTCAGCTACTTCTCTTTTTCACTTGATCGGTGCATTTAGTTCATTCACATTAAGTGTTATTATTGACAGGCCACATTTTATCCTTGTCATTCCTCTGTGTTTCTTTTCTGTTGTTTCTGGTTACTATGGTCCATTCACTTTCCTTTGGTGTGTGTGCAAAGACTTGCCCTAGAATTTCTTGTAGAGCTGGTCTTATTTTTACAGATTCCTTAATTTTCTGGTTTTCCACAAATGACGTTATTTTTCCTTCATATTTTGATGGACTTTGACAGACAGTTTTGTTGGCTACAAGATCCTCAGCTAGTAATTGTTTTCTTTCAACTTTCTGTACATGCCATCCCATTGTCTTCTTGCTCAGATGATTTCTGCTGAAGAATCAAAACTTATTCAATTTTTTTCCTTTGTAGGTGACTGTTTGCTTTTCTCAGGCTACATTTAGTATTTTATCATTATCTTTTATTTTGAGGACTTTGATTATGATATGTCTTGATATTTGCATGTTGAGTCTAGTCTATTTGGTGTTTGCTGGGCTTCTTGATTGTAGATTTCTCTGTTCTTCATAACACTGGGAAGTTTTCATGTAGAACATCTTCCACAATTTTCTCAATTATTTTCCTGTTCCTCTCATGCTCTGGAATACCAATCATACAAATGTTGTTTCTTTTTATGTCATCCCACTTGATTCCAATGTTCTTTTCTTTTTTTGTTATTTTATTAACTCGCTAAGCTTTTCTTAAGCTAAAAGAATTGAAAAGCAAATTCAAGCCATGAGTGGTTATACTTAAGGATGGTTTGGGTAGAGTATTAAATGATCCAAGAAACATTAAAAAAAGATGGAAGAAATACACAGAGTCACTGTACCAGAAGGAATTCGCTGACACAGAAGAATTTAATGAAATAATGTCTGAGTAAGAGCCTCTGGTGAGGAAGGAGGAAGTTCAAGTTGCTCTGAAAAAATTGGCAAAAACCAATTCTCCAGGAGTGGACAGCATACCAACTGACATATTTCAACAAAGAGATGCTACCCTGGATGTGCTCACTAAGTTGTACCAAAAAATCTGGAGGACAGCCAACTGGCCAAATGACTGGAAGATATTTCTATTTGTTCCCATTCCAAAGAAAGGTGACCTGACAGAGTGCAGAAATTATCAAACAATATCATTAATATCATATGCAAGCAAGATTCTGCTGAAAATGATTCAAAAATAACTGGAGAAACACATTAACAGAGAACTTACAGATGTGCAGGCTGGATTTAGAAGAGGTTGTGGTACTGGGGATATTATGGCTAATGTTAGGTGGATCTTGGCAGAATGCAGAGTACCAAAGGAATGTCTATCTGTGCTTCATTGACTATTCTAAGTCTTTTGACTGTGTGGATCACAACAAGCATGGCTGACTCTGAGAAGCAAGTGAATCCCAGAACATTTGATTGTGCTTATGTGAAACTTACACTTGGACCAAGAGGCAGTCATTAGGACAGAGCAAAGAGACACTACATGGTTCAAAATTGGGAAAGGAGTCTGCCAGGGATGTATTCTGTCTCCATACCTTTTCAATCTGTACGCAGAGATCATCTGGGATCGTGGACTATACTAGGAGGAAGGGGACATTGGGATTGGTTGAAGATTCATCAACAACTTGCATTATGCAGATGACACAACCATGGTTGCTGAAATTGAGGAGGACCTGAAGCACTAGCTGCAAAAGGTCAAGGACTGCAGCCTTCAAAATGGATTGAAGCTCAACATCAAGAAAACAAAGTTTCTCATCCCTGGGTCCATTAGCAGCATCAGTATGAATGGTGAAAAGATTGAGATAACAGTTTTAGTTTTTAGTTTTTAGCTTGGATCCACAGTCAACACACTTGGTACTAGCAGCTAGAAAATCAAGAGATGAATTGCATTGGGAAAGTCAGCTGTCAGGGACCTCCCCAAAGTAGTGAAGAACAATGGCATCAGGCTGGAGATTAAGGTGCACCTGATCCAGGCTATAGTCTTCCCAATTGAGTGCTATCCATCAGAGCACTGGATAGTGACTAGGGATAATAGAAAGAGAATTGATGTCTTTGAGCTGTGGTGCTGCAGAAGACTGTTGAATACACCAACAACTGCTAGGAGAACAAACAGGTTTGTCCTGCAGAGGGTGAAGCTGGGCTGCTGCTTGGAGTCAAGGATCCTGAAGCTTTGCCTGGCATACTTTGGGCATGTTGCAAGGATGGACCAGTCCTTGGAGAGGGACATGTATGGGACAGTAGAGGGGGCAGAGCAGGAGAGGAAGACCCTTGATGAGATGGATTGATTCAGTGATTGGGGTGGTGGGAATAAGTGTGTTGGGAGACAGTGAGGTTGGCACAGGGTAGAGCAGGATTTAGGGCTCTTGTACATAGGGTTGGTATAAGTCACAAGTGTCTTAATGGCACATAACAACAACACATCTCATCTATGAATTTTCTTCTAGTATATTTCTTTCTAGTATGTTTGAAGCTCTTGTCTTCTACCTCACTGACTCTTGGTGCATCTTGTCTATTCTCTTTGCTTGTTTGTTTTGTTTTTTATTTTTTGTTACTTCAAAATAGTGGGCACTTCTACCAGTTCAGTCTTAATATTCTGAATTGCATTTTCATACATTCCTGTTATTTCTGGTACTATGTTGGTTTTATTCTCTCTGTATTGTAATTATTTTTTTAAAAAATCTTATACCTCTTTACCTAAGATTTCAAGTCTTTCTTCCTGCATTTTCCTTTCATTCTGCATTTTCCTCTGCAGTTGTTTAAGTCCCTGAATGTTGATATATTTCTTCTGGTTCCCTGTCTCTGAAGTATTCACTTTCTTATTAAAATCCATTATTTCTTCCCTTACTTAATCCTTGTTGTTGTTGTTATGTGCCATCAAGTCACTTGTGACTCATAGCAACCCTATGTACAACAGCCCTAAACCCTGCTCTATCCTGTGCCAATCTCACTGTCTCTGACATACCATGTTGATTACCCCAGTCACTGAATCAATCCACCTCATAGAGGCTCTTCCCCTCCTGCACCGTCCCTCCACCCTCCCAAACATGATGTCCCTCTGCAAGGACCTGTCCCTCCTTACAACATGTCCAAAGTATGTCAGATGAAGCCCCAGAATCCTTGGCTTCAAGGAGCAGCCTGGTTTAACCCTCTCAAGGATGAGTCTGTTTGTTTTCTTAGCAGTCCACGGTACATTCAACACTCTTCTCCAGCACCACATTCTATTCAAATAACTTCACATCACTTCTAGTGAGATGAGCTCTTCTCACAAGCTGTGCTCTTCATGGGGACCTTACCATCACTCTGCTGCAAGACACTAAGACCTGTGTGGCATGTTTCGCCAGGGAATGTCTTCAAGCCACAGCTTCCTCAGAGTCTTCTACAGGCTGCAGCCCAGCCTAAGTGTACTCACACCCTAGCCTGTGACAGAATCACTGCCTGCCAGATGAGGGGCTGAAGTTTTAGTGAGACTCAGACTGCAATCCCACCCAGAGCACTAGACTGCTGCCCTCACTAACTGGAAACTCTGCTGCCTTGCCACGTGGAGGCTGTCCAGTGCCAGGAGCATCAATATCACAGGAGCTTTGGCCTTAAACATAGCTGTCTAGCTACATTATGTGGGATTTCCTAAGCTCAAGTGGAAGAGGCCTGATGAAGTCACAGGCAAAAACCATCCTGCTCTCCAAGAGGGAAGAACCAATATACAAGTCCTTCACAAAGCATTACTATACCATGGGTCATTATAGAAAAAGGACAACATAACATTTATAAAGAAAAGACTTATACAATGTCAAGAAAGAAGCAGTCTACTTCAGTCATCATGAAAAAACAAAATAAACCTTCTCCTTAAAAAAAGCAGACCCACCCATTGAATATCCCATCGAAAGAGAACCAGAATAAATATGATGATGTGGAGTTATATGAACTATAGAAGAAGATGCAAATGATGGAAGAACAAACTGCAGAGACCACAATCCAGAAAAAATTATACTGATGAAGAGCAACTTGAACAAGAAAGAAAATTTTGGAAGAAAATGTAAAAAAAAAGGAAGAACGAATTGATAGTATAGATAAAGAGGTAAAAGAACTTTAAAAAAATCATACCAAAACTAAGAGGGTACAGACCACAAAGTACTAGAAATAACATAAAAGCAAGAAAATGCAACCCAGAATATTAAGACCAAAATGGCAAGAAAATGTCTAATAAGCTGGCAGGACAAATAAAGTAGGACTGAAAAGATGGATAAAGAATCAGTGAGCTGGAAGACAGAAACCTCACTGGAAAAATACTAGAAGAAAAATCACAGATGAGACATATAAAAAATATTAGAATCTTATGGGCAGACATCAAAAGGAACAACATACATATAATTGGAATTCCAGAAAATGGGAGTGACAGGAAAGTCACTGAGAAAATTGTGGAAGAAGT